>NC_136463.1:151405514-151820514 GCF_902686455.1 Sciurus vulgaris
CAGAGAATGCCAGTTGTTAATCTAAATGTTATGGATTTAGGACCCATTTTGGTGCTAACTCTGTAAAGTGGCTATCTATTCATGCCAGGATTACATTTCAAGCACTTTGTTTTATTTCCACTGGTCTCTACTGGGTAAGACGTGTGCAATTGGAAAAGAAATGAATAACCCATGACTTCAAATGTATTTTTCTTTTGGTAACATTCATCTCTACTATCATATTTAGAACTATTAGAAGGAAGTCCCAAGCAGCGAGTCTGTGACTATGGAAATTTCTACCTTTTGTTGAATTACAGGACAGCATTGCTCTACTTTTATAATGGAGTTTCTAAAAAGTGCTCACTGTCTCTCTGTACACATACACACAAAAACATACATGGAAGGGTATTTTTATTTTGGTGCTGTGACATCTTTTTCCACTGCATGGGTTGCTCATGGCCTCACATAAGGCTTTTGTCAGGCAATACAGAATGGGGGCCAGGAGCTGGTAGAAGTGAGCGGCCAAGGGGATAAGGGATGTCATACTAATTATTGATCAATTTACTGTGTCTATTTAGTAAGTCAGTCAGTCTCCAGATACTTTTGTAGTCTTTAAAGAAGACAAATGTTCACAGTTTAAATATCCCTAAATATATAACAGATGAACAAGCATGCTTTGGTGTGTAAATGCTGCATAGATTCAGAACCATCAAAAAGCCCCTCAAAAATGCTTTTCCATCTGCTGCTTCTAACTACATATCGCACATCCTGGCAGCGCACTTCACAGTGGTGTGAAAGATAGGTTCAAAGCCAACCTGGCAAAATCTATTTATCTTTTTTTTTTCTCCCCCAAATGTGTTTCTTTGTGCAGCTAAACTAGCAAACATATATGGGAACAAGGTGCCAGGGCTAAGAGGAGGCACTTGTCAGGCCTTAATCATTCAAGAGAAAACCTGCTTCTTATTTATGCCCTGAAACACTGACATCAAATTGCATCTTTTTAGAAACTATGAGTTGGAGAAGGCTTGGATTCTGTGTTCTCAGCAAAACCCTTTTGAGTGGTGTCTGTGTCCAGGGGAACCTTAAGTCACCCAAACAACCCCATAGATGGAGTGGCCAGAAAAGGCCCCTGCAGGAAGCATGTGATAGCTTTCCTCGGAAGTGTATTCTTTAGTTTTCAAGGAAGTAATTTTATGCAATTTAGAAAATGGATTCCTCAGAGGAATGCTCTGTTTTTCTGCAAGGCGTCTCTCAAGTACAAACTTTCTCATGTCCTGCTCCAAAGTGTAGACTCTCATAAGCAGTATTACAGTCCACAGTGGTGGAAGTTAGTGACTACTAATAAAGGCTTTGATTTAAGACTGTAGAAGTCAATTCTTCTAGGCAATGAATATTTTTATTTCACAAGGTACAGAATCTTTAGAAGGTAATCTTTACAGCTACCCTTAAAATGACAGTGTTATTGTCAGATTATGTTAGTATGCCATGATGCCATACCTATTTCTCCTTCCTCATACCTTTAAATGCTGCTATAAGCTAGCAGAGGTTAGGTAGGGGCTTAGTGTAGCAGGGTATTCGAGGCTCACCCTAGTTGTATTTTTTCTTAAGGGGGTGAGTATGCATGCAGATACTCTAATACATTATTGTAAAGGTAGTTTACAAATTTAATCGTAAGCACAGCATCGTGTGTTAAAACAAAAGTTGTTTGCAACTATGTACATAAAATAGACTGCTGAGGGTAGGGGCAGTTTACTGCAGGAAAGTGAGGGATAGCAGAGTCCTAGCCACTACGATCCCTCACCTACATTCCCAGGGGCAGCATCTCTCAAGATTTCAGGAAGTGTGGGTTGGAAAAGGCTTATGAGCTAAAATGGTTAGTGGGGACAGCAAGTATGTAAATTAGGGAAGGGGACTAGGTATTTTATATTAAATACATGGGCACATATTTTTTATTTTTGTAAAGAAATATGCAGAATAAATATTTAATAGACATGCACATATATACACACACTTTATATAATGTATACAGACTATCCAAGTTCTCCAGAGTGTCCAGAAAACAGTCCTCCAACTGCATTCCTCATTTTATAATTTTTGGTGGTGACATAGCAACAGGGACAATAGAATAGTGTAGATATGATTTTTAAAGATAACCTACAGCCTCAAGATATGGGAGGCAACAGGAAAGGTTGGGAATTGTGGCAAATAGGGCAGAGACCCCAACCTAATGAGGCAGCTGCTCCTCAGTGCCAGCGAAGTGTTGATCTGTGAGAATGTAAGTATGGTGCTACAAGAACCTTCTGAAGGCTTAAAAGGAGTTTCAAATTCAGATTTTTCCATGAGATTTCTTGGCTCAACGTGCTTAAATATTTTTCTAGATGAATTAAATATATCTACCGGTCAAATTTAGCCCAGTCTGAGCTGCTAGTTTGTTAATTTGCTTTGAAAGAATCTATATTTGCCAGTAGAACCTAAGAAAGGACCTACAACAAATATTTAGTTTATCTGAGCTGAGTTCTTACTATAAACTATAGAAAATTCTGAGTAACAGTTTTGAGTTATAAATTATATAACGAACTATAGAACAATGATGATGATGATAATGATGATAATGATAGGCAGAGGATGGCAAACTCACAAAGATAAGTTCCTGCTTCAGCCTAACTTCACTTAGGCCTAATTAAGTACTTCAGATAGGTTAATCCCCCATTAGAGATTCCATGTGAAAACAGAAAACTTACCTTTTGTACTTCAGAACAATGATTTTTGGTAACTGAATACAAGTTTGAAACCTAGATCGTGTGATTTTAATCTTAGCTGTATTCTTCCCAACTCTAACCATAAGGAAGATACCCTTCTACTGAGTTATAAAGATTAAAATAAATGATAAAGATTAATGCCTTTAGATTTCCAATAAATGGATAAATGGTAGACATAACAATCGCAGATTATATCTTTTAATGCATTGCTTTCTCATAACTTAATATGTTTACAGAGACTTATAAGGGTGAAGAAATTACATAATCTTATATGACACATTAAAAACAATGCTTGCTAAACCTCCAAACAATGTTGGTTATTATTTTTACATACAACAAGGGTTATATGTTACCCTGAAGTGTTCTGAGAACAGAGGCATAAGAAGCACAATATTATAGCTCTAGTTTAGTTGCAGTTCTGATTAAACTTCTCAGTGCCCAATGACCATATTTTTATGGTTTATAGATATAGTAATGATCCAATTTTTCTGAAATCAGGGCTGATTTTATTGTTTGCTTTTGTTTTTATTCAGCATAGTTGTGAATATCATGTTAGTATAGCAAGGATGGATTAGCTGAAAGATTTCAGGAGACCTAGATTTCCCAGGAATGTTCCTTGAGTCAAAAACTATTTTTGAAAAATTCAAAATACTCCACTGCAGATAACAATCCTTCTAGAAGTTTCCACCATACAATGACCAGCTCTGTTATTTTGATGCTTATTTAACAACTATTACAAGACGTACTGAAAAGGCTCTTTTCCATTCTGTCTAGACACCTTTTCCTAGACAACATCCTGAAACATAAGAATAAGTACAAAAATGAACATATTACATCAAACATACCACTGAGAGGAATGATAAGTTTAACAGTTTCCCATGTGGGAGGCATATTGATGGTAATTATCTTTCCTCCCACTTCACTTAGCTTTATGCACTACTCTGTCATGGTTGGGAAGGTCTGGTCATGCTTTACCACATACCTGAAGCATGTTTAAATTGGCTGGAAGTCTACTGTGGCCTGCTGGGAGGGAAAATTAAAGGGAATTGGTGTTTTCTTTGGTGGGTAGGCTGTGTGCTGCCCATTGCTAGTACTTATGGCAAATTTATTCTCACAAGGAACTAGTAGTGACCACCATGCTTAAATTAATGCAAGATTTGTTCAATAATGCAAAGATTATTTCCAAGAACATGTAACTACCTATGGGAAGTTATTTTTCATGACCTTTTTTTTCTGGACAAATATTATCATTTTAAGTTAGCAGGATATCAGTTTACAAGGAAACCCTCTCCTTTGTAAATTCTTTCTTTGGCTGACAGATACAAGATGCTAGCTGTCTAGGAAGACCTTCACACCCAACATCTTCTTAACAGTTATTCTAAGAGAACCGTCCTTGAGTGGAACCTGAAGTCTTTCAAAATACTGTGGCAGGAAAACAAGAGGAAGTTCACATAACTACTTAACACCTCTTTCTGAAAGCAAATGTTTGTAGGACTGGCATTCACATCTTTAAGCAGATTGGAAACTACTACTACATGCATACCACATTCAATATGCTAAGTACTCCTAATACATTTCAAATTTTCCCAAATATTAATGACTGATGTACAATCACAATTTTTTATTAATTTTCAGGACTATTAACACACTACAATCAGAAAAAAGAATGTCACCATTATTTTAAATTAATGTATTTTGTTTTTATGTCTCCAGGGCAAAATTAAGATAACTTGCCAAGCACATCATGCCTGTAATCCCAGAGGCTGGGGAGGCTGAGGTAGGAGGATTGCAAGTTCAAAAAACAGCCTTAGCAAAAGCAAGGTCCTAAGCAACTCAGTGAGACCTTGCTCTAAATATAATATAAAATACGGCTGGGGATGTGACTCAGTGGTGGAGTGTCCTCTGAGTTCAAACCCTTGTACCAAAAACAAAACAAAACAAAATTTAACAAAAAAATTGATACTCATTTACATTTAGGAAAAGATACATCTCCACAGAATTTTATATGTTGTAGTGATCATAAACAGCTCCTCTTAAAACTTAACACTATTCCGAAGCCTTATTTTAGATCCCATTTCCTTTCTCAAATATACACACATGTATATATGGACATATATTTATATTTAGCAGCATAAACTATTACATATAAATCGAGTCCTTAACATATTTATAATAAATTAGAACTTAGCATAATATAGTCATATATTAAACATTCAGCAAAAGTGAGGGCTATTTATATACAGTATATTAGTAAAAAGAAGTGTACCTTTTCTTTGGTTAAAATAATGATAAATAAATTAAAATTGGCTGGGAGGCTGGTCTGTAATTTGTGACAGTCACTGACATTATATGTTAAGGTTTTCCATTCACACAATTTTCTGCCACCTCTTTACTACTTTTAGGAGTTAAAATACAATATTAAATTGCTTGCTGCATATACCACAGCACCTCATGATGATGGCTCTATGGAAATAATTCTCTCCCAATTTACCTGGAAACATAGTCCTGGAATTGTATATATATATATATACAAAATATATATATATATTTATATATATATATTTATATATATATTTATATATATATATATATATATTTTTTTTTTGCCAATAGTGCATCTGATTGCATGCACTGTCTGAATGGGTTCTCATTTAATCTTTCCTGAAGATGCAGAATCCATGAACAAAACTGGAAGCTACTAAAAGACAGCCTTGAGTCTTCATCAGCTCTCTTGAATCCAATTTCAGATTTGGTACAGAAATCATATCTGTGTGTTTCATATTTGAAATCTGATCTCAGGACAGATTCCTCAGTTTTTTTCCCCAAAATACATCATACTTCAAATGATGATATTTCCCAGGAGTTGATATTTTCATTGTGAGGTATTTCATCATCTTAAAATCAGATGAAAACATTTCACTTTCTTCTTGTTTTCTTTTCTTATTTTTCTTGGCAGGTAAAATCTCTAGGTCACTGTTTTGAACCATCAATGTCTCCCACATACAGAAAGCAATCGTATGTTTGCTTGTCAAACAAAATATTAAAGAGTTAACAGTGTCCATATAATGCAATAGTAATTTAGCCTCAGATTTAATGTTTCAATTAAAACTTAATAAGCATGCATGAGATGTATTTACAGTGTATGTTGAGTAGTGGGAAAAAAAACTTGTTTTGCCCACTTCTGCAAACTGGTAGATAGAACATATTTGTTTACTTGTAACATGATAATTCCTCGAGGTGTGAACACTGGGGTATGGAAGAGGTGAAGAGACAAACATTATAACAGGTATTCTGCAGAAGTGTCAAGAGATGCAGAATGTTGCAACACAAACAAAAGATGGTGAATTAAAAATGATTTGTCCAGGGGTTGAACTAAAATTCTAAAAATGGCAAATAATCACATTATGTTGCTTGATTCATGAATCTTTAGAAGAATTCAAGATGGCTTCGAGATGGAACATTGAATTGTAATGTTTAGATATTTTGTTATTAATGATTAGTGTATTTTAAGGGATAACAAAAAAGAATATATTTGTTCTATCACATAAAGCAAAAATAATAGCCATATTCCATTATCACAATTTAAAACAACTGGTTTCACAAAGTAGATAAAATCACCCATTTAACCACTGCCACACACATATATGGTTTTCTAGCATATTTATAGCCAGTTAAATTATAACAATTGCAAATTAATAGTATATATAAATTATTGAATCAAATATTTCAATTTCTAGTTTCCAATGTTTTAAAATTAATCATTAAAGTTTATTTTAAGGGAATTATCATAACTATATTTTTCATTTTGAAATGTTGTTGCCAATTTAGGCTATTAGTTACATATTTAATAAAATGGCAGAGCCATGAATTCACAATGCCTGATATCACTTAAACCCTTCACTCCTTTAGTCTTTTCAATATGCTAAATTCAATTTTTAAAATCCTACTAGTTTTTGGAAATTTATTATTTTCCTCAATAATTGCTTAAATTTTGTTTTATTTTCCTCTTTTGATGTACATAAGACATTTAATTTTGAAAAGAGAACATATGCTTAAGAAAAAGGACAAAATCTTACTATTAAATAAGCATGTTTCAAAGAGAGATGTGATATCTCAATATGTCAGGAAAGTATCTGATTAAGAAAGAAAACGTCTTTATTTTTCTTTTACTAATTTACTGTTAAGCCAAAATTTTGGAAAAGTATAATACTTCAAAAATTTTAAAAATCCCTCCAATTAATTAAGGCAAGCTCATAATCTCTTCAATAAAAAAAAAAACTTATTTTTCCCTAATACCAAAACTAGTGAAAAAGTAAAACCAGCCACATGTAGCCAAAGCAACTAGGCAAGTTAATGATTCTTTTGTCTCTACCAGGTTGGTCTGGCAATTTTTAGACAATGCTAAGCCAACTCATCCAACTCTTGTTAGTGTCTGAAGTAGTGTTTAGGAGTTTTTTGCTTAGTTGTTTTTTTATATCATTTTGAAGAAACTTTTGTTTTCTGGAAATCTTTAAGAAATTTTCACCCAATACTCTGAAATAGCATGTTGAATTTTTTAAAAGTTTAAATATCATGACAGAAAAGAACAAATCAGATATGAGAACAATTAAATTCTTTGGAACATTTCAGTCTTTTACTACAACCTAATATTCATTGCAGTGATAATGACCAGGAAAACAGAAATAGATTAGTAAATTTTGACATAAGAAAGAGGTCTATTATTTGGGGCTACATATTAACTGTAATACACAACTTTTTGTGACAGAATAGAGTATTTGCTGTGGTAACAAAGACATAAACTATTATGAATATAAATCCTTTGTTAATTTATAATCAGTTCCAAATACAAAATTACCCTAAGCTATTTTCAAATCAATAAGTTCTAAATATAAGAGTAGTAAACTCTTCATGGTTTTACATAAAGTTAGCATCCAATATTAAAATATTTATCATAATATCTATTTGCTTTACACTCTTAACAACTTTCTATGCTTTTGTTTTTTTAAAAACATACACACTCACACACACATTCACATATAAACACACACACATACTGACACATACACACAATCTCACAGTCTCAAACAGGATATTCACACATGCATGCATTTGCACTCACACACATATAATGCTGATGGCTCAATCAAAATTAAATCGAATGTAATATTGACAAGGATAGGTGTAAACTTGGTGATGATATGATACTTAATCTTATGTCTAAGAGTGAACATATTGGGGAATAAAGGAACAACATGTCTGAATGAAGCTAGATTCAGAGTTTAATAACTGAAAATTAAAAAATATATGTAGTCTTGCAGCAAATTAAGAACATAATATTCTCAACAAAGTTTCACTAGAATTAAAATGAAAGTGTGGGCAACTTGAAGGAAATTTAGGAATACATCTATCATGCTTAAATGGTGACAAATATTTAGATGACACCTTGAATATTCAATTGATTTCAACAATTGTTAGGTTGGGGCACCTTGACAACAACCTGCAAATTGAATTTCTTTTCCAATCTGTGTCACAGACAAATTGATCTAGCTCTGCTAAGGAGTACCAACATTTCCAGCATGTTCTTCCAGATTTCCATGTATTCTTTGGAAGATAAAGAGGTAATCTGAAGATTTTCCCCATAAGCCACTGAAATTTTGGAATTTCTATTCAACGTCATATCAGTGCAGTGACATCTCTAACATCACCAATCATTTCCCAATTCAGAATATTTCTCTGGAAATGTAAACTCTTACTTTTAAGTTATAAATATGTTAGTAGTCCTGGCAGCTTTCTTTAATGTCAGCAATAATGAATATGGATTATTAGGTATTAGTTTCACCATGATGTTAAATGTGTTTCAACTTTTGAATTTATTTTTTAATATATAAGCTTATTTAAGTTTTGGAAAAGTAATCTCTTTAACTTATCTCTGTGATAACTGGGAGTCACCATGGACTTTAGATATATTATAGTTTCCTCATCTCCATATCCCATTTTGAATAGAATCCAAATTTGCACTTTATTTACTTTTCCTCCTCAAAATGCTGTATATATTAATCAATGCATACAACTTATGACAAAGCCACAAGATGCTCCCTCCTCAGCGTTTAAAACCTTTGAGAACATGAAAAAGATGCTGAAATATTTTTTTCTCCTTGTTTCGGTTTCCCACATAATCAATAAATAAGTGTATTCATAAAGAAAAATATTTAAATATTGAAAACATACTCTGTGTGAGACACTGTTCCAGATGAGAGGCAAATAATTTCTGTAGTCAAATAAAGGTGGAGCAGATAGGTGGTGAGAGAACAGTGTCTATCTCAGCTGTATTTATTATGGTGGTATTGTAGAATTACTCTAATGTGGATCCATACTGACCCACGGAAATGAACTCTCTGGGTTAGGGTTAGAGAATCTGCATTTATAACTTTCTCCCCTGGGGTTTACATACCAGGGTGAAATCTGAGAACCTCTGCATATCTATCATATGTTTAAGGATATAAGTTTTAAAGTCAATTTGTGGATGATCCTACTTAGTGGGTAATTTTTCTTTTTGCATGAATACAAGAATCCAAGTTCCTCTGATCTTGTGATCCCTGTATTCTTGGGGTCCCAGAACCCTCTGCTTCCAGATGTTAGCTAAGTAGAGAGAGAATGCAGATGCAGGCCAACTGAAGCAAAGCCATGAGAGAAGGGGGCAGTGCATGAAACAAATGAGGGAATCTGTGCAGAGCACAATGGTGTTCATTTTTGCTGCCTTCACTTAATTGATTAGAAATAGCACTTAGAAAAGTGACTTAATTTACTCTGGGACAGCCTAAGATAAGCCTAGGTCTGTGACTTCAAAGCTTGCACACTGGAGAGTTATGGACATATAAGAAGGATGCTGTAGGTAGAATATAGCAGAGAGGAGAAGGTGAGAAGGGGGTGGACACATACTGATGACCACAGAGCATCACAAAGGATCCTCACCCACACCCTCCCAAACCCTGGTATGAAGTGATAAAGACATATATTAGAAGAGGCATGAGAATAAAAGGAGTGATAATTTTTTAAATGTCCATGTTCTCTCAGAATTATTCTGGGACATCTGAATATCCACAAACCAAAAAGAAAAAAAAAAAAAAAAAAAAATCAAAAGTCTTAAATGCAATTACCAAAACTGGTATAAGAAAACATAGGAGTAGATATCTGTGACCTTGAATTTGACAATAATTTCTTGTATATGACATTAAAAGCACAAGTGACAAAATATAAAAGTTGATAAGTTGTTTCATCAAAATTAAAAACATGCTTCAAAGGTCACTGTGAAGAAATTTAAAAGACAACCTAAAAGTGGGTAAAAGCTGTAACTATGTATCTGATAAAGAAGGAACTTAAACCTAGAATATATAATTATGTATAATTTCTAACAACTCAATAATGAAAAACAAATTTAAAATAATTATGAAATAGAAAAGAGGGTTTGAATGGATATTTCTCTAAAGAAGATACAAAAATGGCCAATGAACATGTAAAAAAAAGATGTTGTATATCACTTGTTATCAGTGAGATGCATGTCTAACACATGAGATACCACTTGACATTCACTAGGATGGCTTTAATAAAAAAGATAACAAATAATTAGAAGACTGTGGAGAAATTAGAACCCTCATACTTTATTGGTGGTATTTTAAAATGACACAGGTACTGTGGCAAAGAGTCTGGCAGTTCCTCTAGAACTCCAGAGTTATACTTTGCCCCAACTACCCTTCTATATATCTTTTGAAAAGAATTGAAAATATAGGTCCACACAAAATCTTGTACATGAAATCTCATAGCAGCATATCTGCAATCAAAAGGTGAAAACGGGATAGATGTTATTGATAGATGAACAGATATAACTTGGTATGTGCATAAACTGAATATTGTTTAGTCATAAAAAAGGAAGTATTAACGCATACCACACCATAGATGAACCCGGAAAACATTTTGTTTAAAGAAGTCAGTCACAAAAAACCATATATTATATGGTTCCATTTGTATAAATATCAAGAGCAAATGAATGTACAGGAAAAGTAAATTAATCATTGCCTTGGGCAGAAGGGAAAGGAGCTAAAGAGTACTGGGTTTATCTTTGGGGGTTCAAAAAGATGTTCTAAAATTGATTGTGGTGATGGCTGTATAATGCTGTGAGTATACTGAAAATTCTTCAATTATATACTTTAAAAGGTGAACTATAGGATATATGAACTATATCTCAAAACATTGGGGGAAGGGAGAGAAAGAGCCCATGATCCAAAATTAACAGAAATGCTTCTAATGTAAAAGTATTCAGGCTAAACTTGGAATTCACAGAGCAAAGCATTCAAGTAGGACGTAGGTGGCATGAGTTTTGTGGTCCTTCAAGGCTACCTCTTAGCTTCAGATGTGAACTTTCTAAACTTCTGGAGTTGTCTGTGTAAGCGGTTAATGTAGAGCAGAAATTTCAGTACAACCCCTGCCTTACCCATAATGACTGATTGAACCATCCATTTTATGGGCAAAGTGAATCCTGGAAGCTGGGTGTTTCAAAGAGCTCTGTCCAATTACACCTGCTGACCCTCTCTTGTCCTCTAACCAGTGCATGAGCTGGAGACAGCAAGGGCCTTGGTTGAGCTGTGTGAGACACAGGCTGCATTGCTCCCACTGTGGCTTCCAGATTGGAGGCAACTTCTTGCAAAATCAGCAGGGTGGGCAGCTGAAAAGCATGTGAATATTGTGCATTTGTAAATATTTGAGCACATCTGCTTAACTCCCTCCCAAAAAACCACTGGGAAAACCCGCCTCGCATTGTGCCATGCAATGCTGTTACCCTGCTCTAATTGTCAAATCTGTTGAGTGTTTTTCTCATGCACACAAAAATTAAACATTGCTCTCCTCATTCATGATTAATTCAGCTGCAGTGCTGCGCTGTGTCACACTGCATTTTTTAAAGTAATTGTTAAATTCTACCTCATAATCAGAGCAATTTTAATTAACTTTTTGTCAGTTAATCTTTTTTTCCTCATACATTTTCCATATCTAGTGTGTATATGGTGAGTCTCTACCCAGGGGTTTGCAGCCCCATGATATGAATGCTTAAGCCCTGTTAGTGTCAATGGGTGTGCCACATGCTGGTGGAGAGAGGCCAGGCTCCACTCTGCTCAGCTTTCCTGAGCCTTTCTGGTTATGTCATTTGCATTAACTAGCTCCTCCACAGTAAGCTCAGTTACAAGTTCCAAAGTTCAGGCGTTCTTTTCTATTTTGCCTAAACCCGTTTTTTTGTTTGTTTTTCCTGTGTTGTGTGTGTGTGGGTGGGTGTGTGTGGGTGTATGTGTCTAGGAGAGAAATGGCACAAAACAGAAATGGAAAATGGTAGTCATATAGAACAAGAGGGACAAGACCCAATTGGAATGTAGAACAAACACAAGGAGAGGCACAGGCCATGCCAAGGTGTGCTGGGTGATTCTTGAGGGCAGAATTAGACCTCACCAGCCTACAGATCTTTAGTAGATCTTGGCAATATTACAAAAGTCATATTTTCACATATTTGAACTTTATTTTACATAGATTGTTCCTCAACTCTGTACCCTAACTGCATACAGCTCTATTCATTCATGTCTTTTATTCCTCAAATAATATTTCTCATGTGGACATTACAAAAAAATCCAATTTGATATTAAATTATACATATCCATACCAATTTCCATCTCACAAGGTGCCAGTGTTTAAAAGCAACAGTGTGTGCTTGTCTAAAAGTTAAAAATGGTCACATCCGTTTAACAGTGCCACTACTCTTGCTACTTCTAGCAAAAGCAGCCACTTTGGGAATATTTATAGGATATATTTTTCAGGATATCGCATCAGTTTCTCAGTGTTGAAAAGCAAAATGTTGAGGAAGTACGAACTGATAATTCCCTATTTTAGACTCTGATGCTAAAATTCTGAGCATTTAAATAAACACACCAGATGTTCGGATTGCTAGTTAAGTTATTTAAACAGAGTGTGGTCAAATCCTAGAAGAGGGAATACATTCACTCCATGAAAATTTCTGCTGCAGTGTGGTCATAGTGAATTTGTTAATTAACCTGTTTTGTCAAGAGTTTTTCTTTTATTATTCAGACAAAAATTATGCCAACTAGGTTCCTACCAAAGAAGTACATTAGACTTTTAGAACAATGTTTTAATCTCATTTCGATTAAAAGTGTGTGGGGAACAGAATCTGTGTTCAAACCCTGAGTGTTTCATTTACAAAGCAAGTGGTAACTTAAGCCATCAAAACCCCGTATTCCTCATCTGTAAAATGGGGAATCATGTTTTATATCTTACAGATTTTCTGTTGATCGAAAGAAATGATTTTAATGTACTTAGCATAAAGTAAGTTCTCAGTTAAATGACATGTAATGGTTTGTGATTTTCTCTGTGCCTGATACAAAATCATATACATAACTGCACACAGAGCACAATAGTCCCAAGAACTCGTCACATTTGTACTTCTGCCTCATAGGAGGAAGCACCCTGCTATGAGCACCTGGAGGACTAGTTTCATGTTTTGTTTAATTTATTCCGTATACCCTGTTATGGTTTGGGTATGAGGAGTCCCCCAAAAGCTCACGTGTGAGATTATGCTAAAAACGTTTAGAGGAGAGAGGATTGGGTTGTGAGAATCTTAACCCAATCAGTTAATTAAGCCCCTGCTGGGATAACTGGGAGGTAACTGAAGGTGGGTAACTGAAGGGTGTGGCTGGAGGAGGTGGGTCATTTGGGCCATGCCTTTGGGTGTATGTGTTGTATCTGGCGAGTGGACTCCCCCTTTGCTGCGCAATCATCTTGTGGGCTGCTTCCCTCTGCCACACACTTCTGCAATGATGTTCTGCCACACCCGGAGCTGCTGGAGGAATGGAGCGTCATATCTATGGATTTGAGACTCTAAATCGGTGAGCTCTAAAATAAACTTTTCCTCCTCTACAGTTGTTCTGGTTGGGTCTTTCAGTTGCAGCAGCAAAAAAAAAAAAAAAAAAAAAAAAAAAAAGAAAAAAACTGACTAAAACATACTCCTAACAAATTCTTTATATTCTGCGTTTCAAAGATCATTGCTAACTTGTGATTGAACCCTCCTTTTTGTTCTTTGATCCATTCAATGATTTTTATCATACCCTACTGTTGAAGATGTATGAAGCATAGTTCCTGTTCTCAAAGCATTCAAAATTGAGTAAGGAATGATCTCCATAGACAGATACTTACAGCGCTTCCTGGAGTCTGGTTTTTCAGTTTTCGGGAGTTGAGAAGGCTTTCCTGAGAAGGCAATTTCTGCCCCTTTGCACACATACTTTGGTTATCTTGAGTGACCATCTCTTTGACTCATTTTGGGTAAAACTCCTTATTCCAAGTCCAGTTACATGTTGCCTGGAATAAGGAGGAATAAAGCCAGCATGTTCAGGAAATGGTGAGAGTGCTGTGTGATTGGATTCTAGTCCAACCCAAGTTAGTTTGTGGAGAATACCCTACTCTTGTCCTGTCAGCGAACTCCTGCCATCTACCTTCTAATAATCTACAGAATCCTTGGAACTGGGTGCTATTTGTTAGCCAGTCAACTGCACCGATAGTAAGGAGGGGAAAATGTGAACTGGGTACAAAAGTTATTGGTGAATACCTCAAAGGTGAGGGGAGAAGAAGCAAGAAGAGGAATGGGTAAATCTAAAGAGTTATGGGTAACTGAGACACGTTGTGGAACAACTGGAAATAACTGTTATTTGTTAACCATAAAAAAATTACACTTCCCTTTGTTAATCCACTTGTTGTGTTTATGTGGGTGGAAATTAAACTTAATTCTGCTCCCAAAACAGTTGAGAAATTCAGTTCTCTGTTTGAATTCTCTTATTTGATCTTTGTATTCAAGTTCAAAGTGGAGTGGCTTGAATCCAATTCTGAATTGGAAGCCAAGTATGATGGGAACATAGATGTCACAGCAATGTGTCCAAATTTACTTTATTTCTGAAATGTCGTGAATATGCTGTTTAGAATTATTCATCAGTGGTATTCATTTTTCTGCATAGAAGTATTTTATGATCCCACTTTCCTAATTTGTGAGTCCTAATGTAAAATGTGCTGATATATCAACTTTATTAATATGTAATTCCTTGGATCTGTACACTTTATAATAATCTCTAAACTTGTAATTTAAAATATATTAAGAAATGACATAGAACTATCACAGCCATTATATCAATACTCAAGAATATTTAAACTTCCAGAAATATTCCATGGTGAGAAGAACATTTATCTCTTGTTGATAAGAGACAGGAAAAATATGTTAGAGGCTTACTTTTCACAATATTTAATTTCAAATGAATGTAGCTGTGCCACAGAAAATCAGATAATGTTGGAATTGTATTTGTAACCCAAAATAAATGACCAGTAAATCTTAGACTGCAAATTCATAAAGTATTTTGGCACAAGCATGCTTGTATTTCAGGTAACATAAACTAAAGAAAAACATATAAAATAGAATTCCCTGCTATTTATTTTCTGTTGTATGCAAGAATTTATACTGATTCCACTTAAAATATATTTTTCAATGTTGGATATTAATGACCTGCCTTAATTTCAATTTTCTTAACTTATTAAACAAATCATTTTAGTTATAATTAATAAATGAATAAAATTTTGCTAAGTTTGTGGAGGACTTTGAATCGTGGACTTATTTGATTTGGCGACAAACTCAATAAAATTATTAATTACTAAGAAGGGATCCCTAAGGAGTTTCTTTTAGAATTGAAAGTCCATGATGTTAAAATGTACTTTGCAATTTGGTATTTCCAAACTAATATCAAATAGCAAGTCTTTAATTAGTATGCATAAAATTAAAATTTACTTACAGAAAATTAAACTGGAATTTGAAGTTCTCATAATCCAAACCAATATGAAGCTGAAATTTAATTTCAGTCTCTTTCCTAACATACAATGACTTTTGTTTTCCACGGTTACTCCCCTCATATATCTTTGTGAAGAACCCTAAAAGAATGTGTGTGTGTATATAATTTTCATATATGTATTTACAAAATTATCTTTTACATTAACATCTTTCAGAGTTAAGAAATCTCAGTTTAGAATCTGGGATTCACGTATTTAAAGTGGCTGAATTTTAGGCAAAAAAATGGCACTTTTAACATGTCCTAAACTTCGGAATCCAACCTCCATCTACCCTCTGG
This sequence comes from Sciurus vulgaris, assembly GCF_902686455.1. Taxonomy (NCBI): domain Eukaryota; kingdom Metazoa; phylum Chordata; class Mammalia; order Rodentia; family Sciuridae; genus Sciurus; species Sciurus vulgaris. Next base: position 151,421,464 of record NC_136463.1, read on the forward strand.
ACACAGAGCAATTGAAAAGATGCCAGATTTCCCAAAAAGATCTCTTTTAAAAGTGAGTGAGCCATTACTATCTAAAAGTGTCGGCTGAGATTAGAACAAACAGCCAACAAAAATAAAGCAACTATTGTAAGGATAGAAATGAATTTCAGAATCAACAGTAAATAAATAAAGTGTTGTGCTGCCTTAGTCTGTACTTCACTGAAGATACAGTTTGCAGAATTTTTGTTGGCATTCTGCCATACTTATTTTCATTTATCTGCCTCAAAGCACCATTTCAAAAAGTGCAAAAGCATGTTGTTGATATCGTAGATTGTTTATAGCTGAATTGAAATTTTCAGAACAACACATATTGTAATAAAGTGGGGGAGGGAGGTCCAGGAAGACTGCAGCTGCAGCTTTGTGAAGCCTATGTCGACATCACTGTTAGAAAAGGGAAGATGTGTTATTTTGCCCTACAAGATTTAATAAGCAAAATTTTATAAACTGTATTAAGTGACAAGTATTACCAAAGGCCATAAAGTCTACTGAGTCTTTATTTACTGAAACGCTTTCCCAGCACATTGTTCCCATATTGCAGTCTCCTTTATAGTGTTGTGTTTTGTAATGTACTCAGCTACTCCGGGGTGATTTCAGTGATAGTAAATCCTGGGCCTATGAGTCCCCATGTGTACCATAGTAATTTTAATACTTCTGCAGTTAAGTACTGTTGGGTGTAAATTTCAGCACTAACTTTAGTTGCTTCACTGTTTTTTTTTTTTTTTTCATGTGGCTGTTTTAACAAACACACTAGTTATTTCAATAACTATGAAGTAAGAAAACTGCACAAATGACAAAAAAAAAGAAAAAGGGTGTGTTTCTGTTATGTATATGATTAAATATCATAGTCGATACAGTTTATGTATTTCATTCAATAAGCAACTGTTACAAGTCATTAAAAATATTAATAAAAATAACAACTTTCCTAAACTGTATTTCTCAGACCATTGGGTATTTCTAAAAATATACTTGGTATTCTTGAAATAGAAAAAAAAAAAGCATTTTATGTCAAAGATATAAAGAAATGCTGAATGAAAGACAGTTACATTTGTTTTTAGACTTTTTGGTCTTTAAATACAACATTCAATGTTATGTCTAATATTAGTGTCATTTCCTGATTATCATAATCAGCCATTTCTTTTCTTATAATAAATTGATTCAGTGCTTTGTATGAACAGTAGCATTCCAAATAGTGTGGAAAATACTAGTTTAGAAGGATGCCATACATCTAATACGCTGGGATTTAACCAAAGCTTTTGCATCACATTCAGGAACATCAATGCCTAGCTGGAAACACACAGTAAGACATTACTATACATTTGTTGAATAAATTAATGAATTCTTTAAAGAAGAATATCTTGCTAATAAATGAGTGCCTGAGAAGCTACTGGTGGCACTGTTGCTAAATCCAGTGGATCTCTATTAATCTTGAGTATTATGTTGAAGTATCTTCTTGACCCAATGTCTGCTGGAAATTCATTTTCCTACATTTATGTATAATATACTTTTTCCTGCATTTATATATAATGTTCTTTTCCTCTTCACATTAAGGTCTCTTAGAATTTCTTTTAGGATTTTTCTTAGACATTTATTTATTTTGGTATTAGGGATTGAATACAGAGGTGCTTAACCACTGAGCCACATCCTCAGCCCTTTTTATTTTTCATTTGGAGACAGGGTCTTGCTAAGGTGCTTAGGACCTCACTAAGTTGCTGAGGCTAGCTTTGAATTTGCAATCCTCCTGTCTTAGCCTTCCAAGCCACTGGGATCACAGGTGTGTGCCAATGTGCCTGGCAGAATTTAAACTATGTGTTGACTCTTGGAATATCTTTCTCTTTGATGTTTTTCAGATTTACTATCATGTCTTTACTAAACTATAATCCCTTGTCTTGAGATTAGTTTTTTTCCTATTTTATATGTGATGTTTCCATCATTATTTATTGAAATATTTTTCTGCTCTTCTTTCATTTTCTTTTGAGTGCTCTATTATATATTTGTTAAAAAATGTTACTTCCAGGGCTGGGGTTGTGGCTCAGTGGTAGAGCACTTGCCTAGCATGTGTGAGGCACCGGGTTCAATTCTCAGCATCAAATATAAATAAATGAATAAAATAAAGATTAACATCTAAAAAATATTTTCAAAAAGAAAAAAAAATGTTACTTCTGTCCTCCATATCATTTAGATTGATTTTAAATGTCTTGTCTTATTCCTTGCCAGTGTATTCACACCTTTTTTTCAGTAAAATAATTCTTGCTTTGACTGTGCCTGTTCTGAGTTTCAAAATAAAATTGAAAATAAAATTGGTTAAATTTCAGATAAAACATAAAAAAAATGTTTAGTTTGTTTGTCCCAATTTGCCACTTATACCATTCTGAACATACTTGAATAAAAATAAATTTTATTGTTTATCTGAAATTCAAATTTAATTGGGAATCCTCTATTTTTAAAATGTTTCATGTTTCTACAATCTAAGCACCTGTTGCTTTAGTTTTTGCTTTCCTAATCAGTAAACTTATCTTTAGAATTCTCATTTTTTCAGTAGTAATGATATTCATCTGTTCAAGAAATGAGCAGCTATGTCATTAACTTTAAAAGGAAAACTAATAGAGATTCCTGATATGTTGAAAGTAGAATGGGAAGTATCTTGGATTAACCATTTTACTATTCAAAGATATCACAAACTGATTTTTAGGCTTTTCAGGACTGTTGTGTTTATTACATAGGGTAACACCTACTACTGTAATAATGAATCCCTATATGTATAATATCTCCAAAATAATAGATTTTTTTTTTCTTGTTAACATGAAGATTCTGAGTGGTATAAAAGTTTAGTATCTTAAGTAGCCAGGCTGTTGTTTTCTTCAACACCTATATTACATGGCCACCGTGGCCTCCAATAACCCTGGTCTTCCATATAAGGAGTAAAGCAAGGAAGAACATACATGAAGGTTTCTAGTAGATGAAATCTGAAAGTGATATGCATTATGTCTGGTCCCAATCCACTGGTTGGGATTTGGTTACATGATCATGCTTAATTGCAAGGGGGTCTGCAAAATATAATCAAATTTCCTGGGAAGGGAAAAAGAGCCTTTCATGAGTAGCCAGAATTTGCTGTTACACAGTTCAAGTGAGGCACAGTTATTCTAAAGAAGTATGAAATTTATTTCATGGAATTTAAGACTGGGTTTATTGCTTCATTTATACTTACTTGTTGGTATGATTAAATAGTACAGGTGCCTCCAGGGGAAAAATAAAATAAAATATTTTGACATTAAACTGACATTTTATAAGATTCAAGGAATGAACAGATTACTCTACATCACTCTACTGTACTACTTAACAATTAATTATTGGGATAGATATCCAAGGTGGTTTGGGAAAGACAAGGCAGTTTTACATGGAATATGGGCAAACCATTCAATGAAGCAGAGTGAGGAAGCCTGCCAAGGTACGTAAGTACCTCTTTAGCAGATGAATTGGAAACTTCTGTTTGCAGAGCTGTCAACGAAGCCCCTCTCCTAAATACTAATTGCTTAACAAACAAGATATTAAGATCTTTAAAATAAGTGTTTCTTTGTCATATATGTGTATTTATAAACATAGAAAGGAAATCTCTACATGCAAAATATTTAGAGTTAGATGCTGTTGTAGGTAATTAGTGAGAAAGGCTGTATGTTTTCTCATCCACCTGCTGGTAGAAGCAGATGGTAGTTTATTTCTGCCCATGTGACCTACAGATTCTTCAGGTTTACCACAATACTATGACTATGGTAATCATTGTTTCCTTTCCAGGTATGGTTAGGATTCTGGTGTATATAAATATTTTGCTTTTCTTCTTTGCCTCATCAACCTTTGGGAAGAACTATCCCTAGAGAGGGTATGGGTCTTCTCATATAAAAAAATATTTTTTTAAAAGATGCTTTTAGAAGCCTATTTTTTCCTCAGAAGAACATTTATAATTTTTGGTTGAATACTATTACTTTCACTCTTAGAAGAGAGAGAACCCTTTGGAATTTACATCTCGTTTGAATTTAGTAAAAAGCAAAAAAACCTAAAACATATAGTACAGTGCACTGCCTGTCAACCCACAGTCATTATCACCCATCTCAAAGCTCTGTTGCATGTCTAGATGTTTCGATCTTTACTCTTTTACAAGTCTGGCACCCTTTAGAATGTTATTGGTATCTAAAAACTAGATACATCATGTTCAGCATATTCTGAGTACCTACACAAAATTCAAAGACTTCACTTTTACCTTTAATTAGCCTTACCTAGTTGTAAAAATGTGCACTAAATAAAATGTAATAAAATTTACAAAGGATACTTTATGTAGCATCTTCTTAATCTTAGAATTGTGTTAATGAGACTAGTAAGAAAAATAATTTATCAAAAAGTAAGGACTGTGGTTGTAAAATCAGTACTTAATAGTCCTTTCTTTTTGGCAAAGCCATTACAGTAGCAGACAAAACCACTTGAAGCCTGCTACAGCTCAAATAATTGTTCAATTGTTTTTAGGTTAGCTTATCTTTTCTTAAAAGATTATATTCCAGGTGATAATTCTTGCTATCCCTCAGCATCGCAATATTTGTCTTAAGCTTTGCCAAAGTTCTTGAGTGGGTCTTCTAAAGAGTTTATTTATGTGTGGCAGGCAGGACTGGCAATGTTTTTCACTAAGCTCTTCTGATACCTAGAAATATAGTTATTTTAAAATCAGACTTCCTTTTAAATGGCTTCAATTTTTTTAAACATAATGTATTGATGGTCAAGGCTTTTGGTTCCCTTCATCAAACTGAGAGCTGAGTAATCAGTTGAGCAGTTGAATAAAGAAATTTTAGTCAGAAGTACTGAAGACCCACTGGTAACTATCACAGTGCTTGCTCTCCACTCTCTTAAGACTCTGTACATATGTATTCATTGGAATGTGTCTGTACTTCCTTTTGGTATGGTAATACCTCACACCTCTTCTTTGTCCAAAGGCTATTTTGTAAGTTCAAAAATAATTTACACTTTGGAAAAAAAGACGTGAAATGCTATTAAGTGGCAGTTCAGTGTACACTAAAGATTTTGAGAATTTGAAGTTTCACTCAAAACTTATGACAATGTGCACATTACCTAGGAGCCTGCTATAAACGCACAAATGGGAATTTACCCTAGACTTACAGAGTTGGATTTGCATTTCCTGGTGTTTAATATGCACATTAAACTTTAAGAAGCACTGAAGAGCAACCCTGAGAACTACATGTAGTGATCTCAGTTCTACAGATAAGGAATCTGAGGCTCAGAGAAGCTAAAGTGTGCAACTTGAGAATTTAAGCTCAGGTCTGTTTGTAGCTCACATTCACACATTTCCACCACACTTCACTGCTTTCAGTGCAGGCAGCCAGTTTTCAAAGACAAAAGAAAAATTGTCACCAAATTTTTTCCCCTAATTTTACTAGCTTTTGACTATTCTGGCAATATTCTCCAAAGGGACTAACACAAATTCTGATGAGAGTGAAGTCACATATTGCTGAAGGAGACCAAGTTTGGTGGGAAGATCAATAGCACAAATTTTTGTGGCTTTGCGCAGTTCTATTTTTGAGTTTGGGGAGGATCTTATTTATTAGAGTGTGTTTGCAAAAACTGTCAGTAAACATCTTTTCTTTGTTAATATTTAACCCACCAACTCTTTCAAGCTTCCATCTTTTCCAGCTACATAGTCCCACATGCTTTTTAATCCACTAATAGCACCAAACTGTCTCCATGGTGCAATAAAAGTCTTCTATTTTATGACTTCTTTGAATTACTACCCTAACTTATAATTTGCCAGATTTGTTTTTGCCTTCAAATCCCTTACTTCATTGTAGCCACATGAAAAATGTTACACCCTGTGCATTTTCCTCCCCAAACTCTAATGATTATTTTCAATATACTAATAGTTCCTGCTCTGAGTAATTTAGTCTTGCTGCCATCTAGAATGTTTTATTCACCAAAAGAACTTTTAGAAAGTTTCTCTATAAAATATTGGGAAATATTTTAAATGGCTCTAATGATTATAGAAATCTAGTAAACTTTAATTAGTTTACATTTTAAAAATCCCCAAACAATTCAGGAAAGCAGAAAAAAATGAAAATAAAAAAATTAGACTGGCTATTTAGATGCTTCCTAGAGTTGCGTTTTAATGATAAGAGTGTTTTCAGAGAAAACAGGCTGTTTCTGGAAGCCAGGGTAGGTTTTTTGTTTGTTGTTGTTTTTAATGACAGCCACAAATACCTTGATCTTATCTGAAACCAAAGAGCATGACTTGAATTGGAGATAATCTTATTTCCATTGTATTTAAGAGCTAGAAGGTGGGGAGAGGCAGGTTTAGTTTATGGGTTCCTGCCCTAAGGAAGGGGAGTTAAACTGATAAATATGAAAAGTAAGTAAAAGTCTTCTTTCTTTTATCATAGATACAGAGATTGACACCATTTATATATATGTGTAAGTCTAGAGAAAGAATAAGCATAAGAAAAGAAGAGCGAAGAAATGAACTTGATAGACATCCCTCACCCTCATTCACCATGGAGACATTCATCTATCTAATAAATGATGCACTTCCATGTGGATCTAAGTCTAGGAGCCCTTGGTCTCTGAATAAGATTCTGAGTAAAACCTTTACATCTGTGTTCTCATGCACTGGAAACAATTCAGACTTTCCTAGACAAAGTAGAATAGCTGAGCACGTAGTGAATTAGTTTCAAGGTATGTATCTCTCTGTTCAGAACTTTTGCCCAGGATACTTTGGGACTGTGCCAAGTTGTACACCAAATGTTAGAACTCCAAGAGTTCTAACCCAAAAGTTTTAGAGTAGGTAGGGCAATGAATAGACAGGGTAGGGTCAAGTGGGCTTCAGCACATGTAAAATAGCTGTCAGGCTATGTATACATCAACGTACAGATTGAATTACAGGGAAAAATGTGTTTAGGATATCTAGCTATAGTGCCCCAATCAGAAAATATACAGAAATGTTGAGACTTCTCTAACCCATTTACTTCTGAAATAGCAAAAGAAGACAGGAAACACTGATTTGGCATTGATATGATTTCAATCAAGACCTTTTATGTTAGTTGGTTTTACTAAGTTAAGAAATGATCATCCAGTTTACACTCAGGAAATATTGTCTATTTTATTTTAAATAACAATAATAATGATGATGTTAATGAAGCCAGAATTGGAGACAGGCAGTTACTGTAGAAATAGGGGATCCAGTCAGATCCAGGAAATGGAGGCCATGAAAGCCATCTGCCTATGGAAGTTGGAGACTGCCCTGGGAGAATGGAATGTCAAGGACCTGGAGAGCTCATTGATTACCAAATTTACCTGCCCTTATCAGGGACTATAGGCAAGGAGATGCTAATTAATGCTCCCCCCCTTACCTGCCTGAATCACCTAGGCCCTCCCCCTGCCCACCCTTCTAACTTTAAGCAAAACCAGGCCTAATCCCCTAGGTGGGAAGGAATGAGATCCGGGGAAAGAATGGGAGAATAAAACCTATAAAAAGGACAAGATTTGTTCATCGCATGGATTCCGCCTTTGGGTCCCCTTCTTCCACCTGGGAGAAGTCTTCTTTTACTTTTCTTTAATAAAGCTTCTTACTTTCTACTCCTCACTTGCCTTGGTGTGCTTCTCTGGCGTTACACTTCAAAATCTGAGGAAGAGGACTCATCGCCGGTAAACGGTATCATTAGGAATAACAGAAATTTTTCAACATAAAACTGATTCCAATTATTGAGGAAAATATTAACATAGCCTCTTAAACAATTCCCTATCTCACAAGCCTGAAAAAATACAATTCTTCAATAGAAAATAGTGGGATTTTAAATGAAAGATATTATGACACATAAAGGCATTTTTCATGCATTATAGCAAATTGGATTTCTATAACTTATTTTAATTTAACATAACATTTATTCTTTTCAGAAAGTAAAAATGTAAGATGAAACCTAGACATTTTCTTCCAGATATGACTTAGTAGATTGTGTCAGGAAAATTTATTAACTGAAGACTACTAGAAAAATCCCTTTGAAGGAGATGTTTTGAGGCATCAAAAATGTGAGGATTCAAGATGGCAGAGAGAAGGGGAGGACAAAGGGGAAGTTCCAGGTATTGAGAATGAGCAAACTGTTATATGCATTGATGATTTTGTCAAAATGAACCCATTATGTATAAATATACTACTCTAATAAAAATATTTGTTATCGAGATCCTTAAAAGTTTATACCTCCTGTGTGAGAAAAAACTGAAACACCAGTCTTTACAAAAGCTGAAACTAGGATTCAAATAAAAGTTAATCCAAGATTGAATAAAAGTGATCTGCCTTCCTGATGCAAGAGTAAATCCTCTTGAGATAGATCATATCACTCAGACCCTCAAAAAACTCTGATTTCTGATACTAAATAGACAACAAAGAAAAAAATTAAAACATACCCATATACAAGATTTCATGATCTGAAATTAAGAGAAAAATGGAGAATCTGCTAGAAACAATCCACTAGAAAACTAAATATATTGGAATTACTAGACAAGACCATTAAAAATAATAATTAAAATGTTAAAAGAAATGGGTATTAAGACTTTTACCAGGGCCCGCCCACACGCTGCTTCAGAGACCAGGACAGGGCAGCCAGGGACTTCCCCAAGCAGCCGGGCTCCCTCCGGCGGGAAGTGCCTTTGCAGGCCAACTTCTCGGAGCAGACTGCCCAGTGAGAGCCTTTCCACACAGAGCCAGCCACAGGTCCCCAAGCCAGCGGAGACCTCTGACCCGCAAGCAGCCTCTGGGACCAGGGCAGGGCAGCCAGAGACCTCTCCAGGCAGCCCTGTCCCCCTCCAGCCGCAGGCTTTTTCAACGGGGCGATCCAAGATGGTGGGCTAGAGGGTGACTGCATCTCCAGTTGCTCCAGAACCCAGGATTCAAGAAGGGGAGGCATTGAGAAACTCGGACTAAAATAGAACCACGGGGTGAGTCTCCCCCACCCAGTGAAGCTCGGCCCGGGCGGCAGGCCCGGATTCAGGTGACTTATTAGAGTAGGGCAGGGCAGCTGGAGTCTTCTCCAGGCAGCCCTGGGCACTCCAGCGGTGGGCTCCTCCCACACGGCCAGCTTCTCAGAGCAGGCCCCCCAGTGAGAGCCTTTCCACACAGAGCCAGCTCCAAGCCCTGGAACCAGTAGCAGGCTAGGGACAGCTTTCTTTGGAAGTACTGCATTATCAAGTTACTCCAAGACTTCAGGCTACTGAAGGCTGGGAGGTGATACACTGGAAATCTACAGGGACACTATAAGCAAATAGAAGAAATCTGCAATATCACAGAGTCCCACTGACATCTGACCAATATGAAAAAACAAGGGAAGAAAATGTCCCAAACAAACCTAGATACTATATGAATAAAACTGAATGACAGCACAGCAGAAGATATGTCAGAAAGGGAGTTCAGAATGTACATAATTAAAACAATCAGGGAAGCAAACGAGAGATGAAAGAGCAAATGCAGGCATTGAAGGAGAATATGAAAGAGCAAATGCAGGCATTGAAGGAGAATATGAAAGAGCAAATGCAGGCATTAAATGATTGCACCAAGGAACAGTTAAAAGAGCAAATACGGGAAGCAAGAGATCATTTAAATAAAGAGTTAGAGATATTGAAAAAAAACAAACAGAAATCCTTGAAATGAAGGAAACAATACACCAAGTTAAAAACACCATAGAAAGCATAACCAATAGGATAGAACACCTGGAAGACAGAACCTCAGATGTTGAAAAGAAAATATTTAATCTTGAAAACAAAGTTGACCAAACAGAGAAGATGGTAAGAAATCATGAACATAATATACAAGAATTATGGGATATCATGAAAAGGCCAAATTTAAGAATTATTGGGATTGAGGAAGGCTTAGAGAAACAAACCAAAGGAATGAACAATCTATTCAATGAAATAATATCAGAAAATTTCCCAAATCTGAAGAATGAAATGGAAAACCAGGGTTATAGGACTCCAAATATACAAAATTACAACAGACCCACACCAAGGCACATTATTATGAAAATACCTAACATACAAAATAAAGACAGAATTTTAAAGGCCACGAGAGAAAAGAATCAAATTATATTCAGGGGGAAACCAATAAGAATATCACCAGATTTATCAATCCAGTCCCTAAAAGCTAGAAGGGCCTGGAACAACATTTACCAAGCCCTGAAAGAAAACGGATGCCAACCAAGAATCTTATACCCAGCAAAACTTAATTTAAGATCCTTTCATGATAAACAAAAGCTAAAGGAATTTACAAAAAGAAAGCCGGCATTACAGAACATTCTCAGCAAAATATTCCATGAGGAAGAGCTGAAAAACATCCATGCAAATCAGCAATGGGAGGAACTAGCCTAAAGGAATAGCCAAATAAAGGAGAAACCAAATCATGTCAAAAAAAACAAAAATGAGTCAAATGACTGGGAATACAAATCATTTCACAATAGTAACCCTGAATGTTAATGGCCTGAACTCATCAATCAAAAGACATAGACTGGCAGATTGGATTAAAAAGAAAAATCCAACAATTTCCTGCCTGCAAGAGACTCATCTCATAGAAAGAGATACACATAGACTAAAGGTAAAAGGATGGGAAAAAACATACCATGCACATGGACACAGCAAAAAAGCTGGAGTATCCATCCTCATTCCAGATAATGTGGACTTCAAGCCATAACTAGTCAGAAGGGATAAAGAAGGACATTACATACTGCTTAAGGGAAGCATAAATCAGCAAGACATAACAATCATAAATATCTATGCCCTGAACGTTGGCTCATCCATGTACATCAAACAAATCCTTCTCAATTCCAGAAATCAAATAGACCACAACACAATAACACTAGGCGATTTTAAACACCTGTCTCACTGCTGGATAGATCGTCCAAACAAAAATTGAATAAAGAAACCATAGATCTCAATAACACAATCAACAATTTAGACTCAACCGACTTATATAGAATATACTATTCAACAAAGAACAAATACACTTTCTTTTCAGCAGCACATGGATCCTTCTCTAAAATATACCATGTCTTATGCCACAAAGCTACTGTTAGCAAATACAAGAAGATAGAGATACTACCTTACTCTATCAGATCATAATGGATTAAAATTAGAAATCAATCACAGAATAAAAAACAGAAACTTCTCCAATACCTGAAGATTAAATAATACACTATTATATGATGAATGGATAACAGAAGACATCAGGAGGGAAATTTAAAAATTCTTAGAAGTAAACGAGAACAAAGACACATCATATCAAAACCTCTGGGACACTATGAAAGCAGTACTTAAAGGAAGATTTATTTCATGGGGTGCATTCAACAAAAGAAGTAGCAATCAACTAATAAACAACTTAACACTACAGCTCAAAGCCCTAGAAAAAGAAGAGCAGACCAACACCAAAAGTAGTAGAAGACAGGAAATAGTTAAAATCAGAGCCAAAATCAACGAAATTGAAACAAAAGAAACAATCGGAAAAATTAACAAAATAAAGAGTTGGTTCTTTGAAAAAATAAACAAAATTGATAAACCCTTAGCCACACTAACAAAGAGAAAGAGGGAGAAAACTCAAATTACTAAAATTCGGAATGAACAAGGAAATATCACAACAGACATGAGTGAAATACAAAACATAATTAGAGGCTATTTTGAAAATCTATACTCCAACAAAACAGAAAAACTTGAAGACATCAACAAGTTTCTAGAGACATATGAATTACCTAAACTGAACGAGGAGGACATACACAACTTAGATAAATCAATTTCAAGCAATGAAATAGAAGAGGTCATCAAAAGCCTACCAACAAAGAAAAGTCTGGGACCAGATGGGTTCTCAGCCGAGTTCTACAAAATCTTTAAAGAAGAGCTCATTCTAATACTTTTCAAAGTATTCCACAAAATAGAAGAGGAGGGAACCCTCCCAAACTCATTCTATGAAGCCAATATCACCCTGATACCTAAACCAGACAGAGACACATCAAGAAAAGAAAATTTCAGACCAATATCCTTAATGAATATTGACGCAAAAATTCTCAACAAAATTTTAGCAAATCGCATATAAAAATATATTAAAAAGATAGTGCACCACGATCAAGTGGTTTTTGTCCCAGGGATGCAAGGTTGGTTCAACATCCAGAAATCAATAAATGTCATTCACCATATCAACAGACTAAAAGTTAAGAATCACATGATTATTTCAATAGATGCAGAAAAAGCATTTGATAAAATACAGCATCCCTTCATGCTCAAAACACTAGAAAAAATAGGGGTAGTGGGAACATTCCTTAACATTGTAAAGGCCATCTACACTAAACCCATGGCCAATATCATTCTAAATGGTGAAAAACTGAAAGCATTCCCCCTAAAAACTGGAACAAGGCAGGGATGCCCTCTTTCACAACTTTTATTCAACATTGTTCTTGAGACTCTAGCCAGAGCAATTAGACAAACCAAAGAAATTAAAGGGATATGAATTGGAAAAGAAGAACTCAAACTATCCCTGCTCGCTGATGACATGATTATATATTTAGAGGAACCTGGAAATTCCACCAGAAAACTCTTAGAACTCATAAGTGAATTCAGTAAAGTAGCAGGTTACAAGATCAATGCTCAGAAATCCAATGCATTTTTATACATAAGTGATGAATCTTCAGAAAGAGAAATTAGGAAAACTACCCCATTCACAATAGCCTTGAAAAAAATAAAATACTTGGGAATCAATCTCACAAAAGAGGTGAAAGACCTCTACAATGAGAACTACAGAACACTAAAGAAAGAAATGAAAGAAAACCTTAGAAGATGGAAAGATCTTCCATGTTCTTGGATAGGCAGAATTAATATTGTCAAAATGGTCATACTACCAAAAGTGCTATACAGGTTCAATGCAATTCCAATTAAAATCCCAATGATGTACCTTACAGAAATAGAGCAAGCAATTATGAAATTCATCTGGAAGAATAAGAAACCCAGAGTAGCTAACGCAATCCTCAGTAGAAAGAGCGAAGCAGGGGGTATCACAATACCAGATCTTCAACTCTATTACAAAGCAATAGTAACAAAAACAGCATGGTATTGGTACCAAAATAGACAGGTAGATCAATGGTACAGAATAGAGGACACAGACACAAACCCAAATAAATACAATTTTCTCATACTAGACAAAGGTGCCAAAAATATGCAATGGAGAAAAGATAGCCTCTTCAACAAATGGTGCTGGGAAAACTGAAAACCATATGCAACAGAATGAAATTAAACCCTTATCTCTCACCCTGCACAAAACTCAACTCAAAATGGATCAAGGACCTCGGAATCAGACCAGAGACCCTGCATCTTATAGAAGAAAAAGTAGGTCCAAACCTTCAACTTGCTGGCTTAGGATTAGACTTCCTTAACAGGCTTCCCATAGCAAAAGAAATAAAAGCTAGAATCAACAACTGGGATAGATTCAAACTAAAAAGCTTTCTCCCAGCAAAGGAAACTATCAGTAATGTGAAGAGAGAGCCTACAGAGTGGGAGAATATCTTTGCCACTCATACTTCAGATAGAGCGCTAATTTCCAGAATCTATAAAGAACTCAAAAAACTCTACACCAAGAAAACAAATAATCCAGTCAACAAATGGGCTAAGGAAATGAACAGACACTTCACAGAAGAAGATGTACAAGCAATCAACAGATATATGAAAAAATGTTCCACATCTCTAGTAATAAGAGAAATGCAAATCAAAACTACCCTAAGATTTCATCTCACCCCAATTAGAATGGCGATTATCAAGAACACAAGCAACAATAGGTGTTGGCGAGGATGTGGGGAAAAAGGTACACTCAGACATTGCTGGTGGGGCTGCAAATTAGTGCAGCCACTCTGGAAAGCAGTGTGGAGATTCCTCAGAAAGCTTGGAATGGAACCACCATTTGAACCAGCTATCCTACTCCTTGGCCTATACCCAAAGGACTTAAAATCAGCATACTACAGAGATATAGCTACATCAATGTTCATAGCTGCTCAATTCATAATAGCCAGATTGTGGAACCAACCTAGATGCCCTTCAGTTGATGAATGGATAAAGAAACTGTGGCATATATATACAATGGAATATTACTCTGCCATGAAGAATGATAAAATTATGGCATTTTCAGGCAAATGGATGAAATTGGAAGATATCATGCTAAGTGAGATAAGCCAATCTCAAAAAACTAAAGGACAAGTGATCTCGCTGATAAGCGGATGAGGACATATAATGGGGGGTAGGAGGTGTAAGCATTAGGGTTAGGGTTAAGTTTAGGGTTAGGGATAAGGAGGGTGGTAAGAATGGAGGACGGACTGTATAGAGGGAAAAGAGGGGTGGGAGGGGTGGGGGGGAAGGGAGAAAAATAACAGAATGAATCAAACAACATTGCCCTATGTAAATTTATGATTTTTAATAAAAAAAAAAAACTTGTAACAATGAAAAAAAAAGAATTACTAAACAAACGTTTCAAATTAGCTATTTTAAATATTTCAAGGCTCTAAAGTAAATGATGTTGGAAAAACTAAAGGAAAATATTAGAATAGTATCTAAGTAAAAAAAAGAAATAAGCATTATAAAATGGAATCAAATAGAAATTCTACAGTTGAAAATCATAACAACTGGAAAGAAAAATTAACTTACAGGAGATAAACAGCAGACTTCACTAGGCAGAAAAAAGAATCAGCAAACAGTATAGACCAAATGATATCATCTTCTCTGAGAAATAGAAAGATAAAACAATGAATAAAAATAAACTGAACTTCAGAGAATCATAGGACACTAAAATCATATGTACCATGATACAAAAATAGGAGTTCCAGAATGAAAGTAGAGAAAGAAAAGTTTTTTTATGTAAATATAAAAGAATAAATACATTTTTCATATTAAAAAAAGACTTTTACCAGATAGTTTTTATTATAAAAAGGAATCAGATACTCTATGCTTAAACCATTAAATAACTAAAACTTAGAAACCCCATAGATATTTTAACAGATCAGATAAGTTGAAGAAAAGATTAATGCACTAAAAGATGGTCAATAAAAAAATATTCAGAATGAAAAACATGATGTCAAAGGAATAACAACATGTGTAGAGTCCTAGGAGAATAGAAAAAGAAGAAACACTATTTGAAGAGACAACAGCTAAAATAAATGCTATCATGGAACAACTTTAACAAATGCTATGAACCTCAAGCAGTATACAGTACAATCCATAACTAGAGACATTGTAATGAAACTGCTGAAAACCAAAGATTAGGAGAAAAATCTTTAAAATATCCAGAAGTGGAATGGAGAAGACAAGTACACTTCATGTTCCAGAAACCTGGAACAAAGTTTATTAATCTCTGCCACCACATATGGTCACTTTTGGATTTTAGCCATCCTTAAACTCAGAAGTCAACAGCAGAAAGGACACTAGGATGCATGTTCTAGTTCAGTCTTGTGGTATAGAAAGAGAATCTTGAAACTTAGAGGAGAAAAATAATTCCCTGTTTTATTTTTACCTTCCTTATTCTAGTCTCTTGGACTCCAGACACAATTGTGCAGAAAAATTGTACCTCAGTGATGGTGACAATATTGACAGTGGCAGCAGAGGTGACCCAAAGAACCTGAATCTGTGATCAAACAAGGTGTGGCTCTGCAGGGTGGGGATAACGTCTATTGCTTTTCCTCTCTCCCTCCCATCACTTAGTCCTGAACAAGGATCCTGTCAAGATAGGGTGGAATAACTAACTGCAGTTCCAACTTTTGTGATGATCAACAGAAAAAACAAAATCTCCAGGAAATTGAAAAGCACAGGGAGACTGAAGGAAGAAAGAAGGCTACGAAAATCACCCCTAAACATTGTTAATAAACTCCTTGACCCAATCCTGAGCTGTCTGTATACAGATTTAACCCTACACTGCGTATGAAAGGCTTTAAGAACAGAAATTTTGGAGATAACATCAACTAGGTTCCAGACTGACCATGGATGGGCACATACCCAACAATATTATAAAAGCTTTGAGAACTAAATTGACATTCTGGTTCTCAAAATGCCAGAACTTGTGACCTGAGTCCAGAACTGTGCTGATTGCCTGTTAAGACAAAAATACTAACATTCTCCATGAATTTTAGAAATACCCATAGTCCCATAACCTAAAATTCAAAAAATCTTGGATATATTCTAAAATTATTCAACATACAGAGAGCTAAAAGAATCTCAATTCACTTGAGAAAAGACAACAGTTGTCAAGTCTGACATGACAAAACATTGGAAATATGAGATTAAGACTTTAAAGCAACTATTAACAAAAAATTCCATGAAGGATCAACATTCTTGAAATGAATGAAAATATAGAGAGTCTTGCATAGAAAGGATATAAAGAGGAACTAACCATGAATTTTATAAATAATATAAGAATTATAGTAATAATAAAGCAAAATCTCCCTGAATAAACTCAAAAGCAGAATGGACATGATAGATCAGTGAACCTGAAGTAGATGAACAGAATTCACCTACAGGAAACAACCAGAAAAATATGAAATGAACAAAAGAACAGAGACTCAGGGACTGATGGGACAACCTCAAAAAGTTGAAAATTTGTGTCAAGATAGTCCCAGAAGGAAAGGAAAAATTACTTGGGAAAAAAAAGAATAAGAACAACACTCTGAACAACAATATTCTTTTAAAGAATATACATTTTTTTCAAACAACTCAAGAGCATTTAATGAAATAATGCCAGCCACACCAACAATATCTGGTAGTTAATAAAATCACATTTTAAAGACTGTTTAGTAGCATAGTAAATTGAACAAATGTCATATTTAATGAGTGGAAACTGTGTGTGTACCATCACTGTATGAAACTCTGTATCACATTCTTTTTGAAGTTTAGCATTTTTAATTGGCTTATTATTTTACTGAATAACATTATATAATCAACTGGTTCTCATGTGATGTAATGCCATAAAAGTTCCATGTGATGAAAAAATAAATAAGGTGTATCATTGATTGAAGTAAAGAGATCTGAGATGCTCAACCTTAAATGAGACTTCCTCCTATACTTACTATTAATGGTGATGATCTTAGTTGACAGCGTCTCTGATAGGGAAGCTTGAACTCTGTGCTGCAAAAGTTTTCAGAGATTCAGTGCATGATCAGCTGATCCATATGTCTTTACCAAAGGTGAAGCAGAACATCATGGTGGAAGGGTGTGGCAGAGGAAAGCTGCTCAGTTTATGACAGTCATGAAGCAGAGGGAACAAGCTTGCACATTATTTTGCAAGCTTTCTTAAGATTTGGAACAAGAAAATCAGGTAAATCAGGCAAGGGAAAGAAATAAAGGTCATCCAAATTGGAAAAGAAAGCCATAAATTGTTACTCTGCAGATGACATGCTCTTATATAGAGAAACCAGCAATATTCTATCAAAAAAAATCAAAAAACAAACAAACAAAAAAAAAACCCCCAGTGGAACTAATAAAAGAATTGAGCAAAGTTGCTGGAATAAAACATATAAAAATCAGTATACCAATGGTGAATGATCTGAAATAGAAATCAAAATCAAGAAATCAATCTTATTTATAATAGTTATAAAATATAAAATAAAAATAAGTTTCACCAAAGAGGTAAAATATCTCTATAATGAAAATTATAGAACACTGATGAAAGACATTAAAGAGGACACAAAGAAATGGAAAGGTATCTGTATTCATAGATTGAAAGAATATATATTGTTAAAATATCCATACTAACTTCCAAAACTACTGATTCAATGCAATCTTTATCAAAATGCTAATGACTTTCTTCAAAGAACTAGAAAAACAAAGTCCTAAAGTTTATATGGAACCACAAAATCCAAGAATATCCAAAGTCATCTTGAGCAAAAAGAACAAAATGATTCATATTGCATTACACTTCAAAGTACACTATGAAGCTATAGTAATCAAGACAGTATAGTATTGGCATATACACAGACACATAGGGCAAAGGAACACAATAGAAAGCCTAGAAGTAAACCTATGTGTCTACAGTCAAATGATTTGGACAAGAGTCCTAAAAACATGCATTGAAGAAGGAAAGTCTTTTCAATAACAGTACTAAGAAAATTGGATACACACATGTAGAAGAATGAAACTAGGCCTATATAGCCCAATTACAAAAAAAAAAATTCAAAATAGATTGAAGACTTGAATCTATACAATCATTTTAAGAAAATGTAGAGTTAATGTTTCAGGACATTGGAATGGGCAAAGTTTTTTTTTTTTTGGAGAAAACTTTGAAACCCCAAAGCAAAAACGGGCAAATTTTATTATATCAAAGTATAAATCTTCTGAACAGCAAAGGAAACAATCAACACAGTGAAAAGATGACCTACAGAAATGCAGAAAGCATTTATAAACTATATATCTGACAAGGGCTAATATCCATAATATGTAAGAAACTCAAAAAACTCAATAGCAAAAAAATGCAAAATGAGCAATAGAACTTGATAGATATTTTCCAAAAGAAGGCATACATATGATGAACTGGTACATCTAAAAGTGCTCAATATCATTAATCATCAGGGAAAAGAAAATTAAAAACAGTATTAGTAAGTATCACCTTATCCCAATAAGAATGGATATTATCATAAAGGCCAAGGATTAAAAGTGTTTACAAGGATGTAGAGAAAAGGGAACCTTCATATGGTGTTGGGTGGCAATGTAATTAGTACAGCCTATATGGAAACCAGTATGGAGGTTCCTTAAAACATTAAAAATAGAACTATCATATTATCCAACAATTCCACTACTGGGCATATCCCCCCTCCCAAAATGAAATCAGTGTGTTAAAAAGATATCTTTACTTCCATGTTTATTGCAAACCTATTCACAACAGCCTAAATGTCCATCAATTGATGGATAAATAAAATTTGTTACATAATCATAATGAAATCATAAAAAGAATTAAATCCTGTTTTTTGTAACTGCATGGATGAAACTCGAGTTCATTATGGTAAATGGAATAAGCCAGGCATAGAAAGACAAGTACAATTTGATCTCCCTCATATGTGAAATCCAAAAATCTTGAAAACGAAATGGTGGTCACCAGAGGCTAGTAAGAGGTAGTGTGAGATGGGGGTTGATCAATGGATATTAGTTATAGTTAGACAGGAATAAGAAGTTCTAGCGTGCTATTGCACAGTATGGTGATTATAGATAACAATAATATACTGTATGTTTCAAAAGTCAGAAGAAAAGATTTTGAATGTTTTCATCATGAATAATGATCAATGTCTAAAGTGACAGATATTTTTAAGGTTATTTAGACATCACATAATATGTGCATATGTATATATGTATCAAAACATCACATTACCTTATTAATAAGTACAATTTTTATGAATCAGTTAAAAGTAAATTTAGAGATGCTGAACACTTCTTCATATATTTGTTAATTGCCTGTATATCTTCTTCTGTAAATTGTCTGTCCAGTTCCTTGGCCCATTTATTGGTTGGATTCTTTGTATTTTTGGTGTAAGTTTTGTAAGTTCTTTATAAATTTTGGAGATTAGTGCTCTATCTGAAGTGCATGTAGAAAAGACTGTCTCCCACTCTGTAGGCTCTCTTCACCTTATTAATTGTATCCTTTGCTTAGAAAAAGTTTTCTAGTGTGAATCCATTCCATTTATTGATTCTTACTTTGATTTCTTGAGCTTTGGGAATCTTGTTAAGGAAGTCTGGTCCTAAGCCTATGTGATGAAGATTCAGGTCTACTTTTTCTTCTAGTTGGTGCAGGGTCTCTGGTCTAATTCCTAGGTCCTTGATTCATTTTGAGTTGAAGTTTGTGCAGGGTGAGAGATAGCGGTTTAATTTCATTTTACTACATATGGATTTCCAGTTTTCCCAGCACCATTTGTTGAATAGCCTGTCTTTTCTCCATTGTATGTTTTTCACTCCTTTGTCTAGTGTGAGGTGACTGTATTTATGTGGGTTTGTCTCTTTATCTTCTATTCTATACCATTGGTCTACCTGTCTATTTTGGTGCCAATACCATGCTGCTTTTGTTACTATACCTCTGTAGTATAGTTTAAAGTCTGGTATTGTGATACTTCCTGCTTCACTCTTGCTGCCCAGAATTGCTTTGGCTATTTGAGGTCTCTTATTCTTGTAGATGAATTTCATGATTTCATCTATTTCCATGAGAAACATCATTTGGATTTTAATTGGAGTTGCATTGAATCTGTATAGCACCTTTGGTTGTATGGCCATTTTGACAATATTAATTGTGCCTATCCAAGAAATGGGAGATCTTTCCATCGTTTAAGGTTATACAGGTGATTAACAAATATATGAAAAAGTTTTCAACATCTCTAGCAATTACAGAAATGCAAATGAAATCCACCCTAAGATTTCATCTTACTCCAATTAGAATGGCTATTATTAAGAACACAAGCAAGAATAGATGTTGGATGTGGGGGAAAAGGCACACTTTACGTTGCAAGTGGAGTTGCAAATTGGTGCAGCCACTCTGGAAGCAGTATGGAGATTCCTCAGAAAACTTGAAATGGACACACTTTTTGACCCAGTTATCCCACTCCTTGGTTTATACCCAAAGGGCTTAAAATTAGCGTACTACAGGTTTCAAGATGGCGAGCCTAGAGGGTGGCTGCATTTCATGTTGCTCCAGGACTCAGGATTCAAAAGAGGAGATATTGAGACACTTGGGACCAACTCAAAGCAGCTGGGTGACTCTCACCCCCTGGGGAAGCATCCCGGATGGGACGGTGGTCCCGGAACGCAGGAAACTTTGTGAAGTAGAGCTGCCGGCGAGACGCCCCTCCCCCCGCTGGAGCAGTGAACTCGGACAACTGGGAGCGCCGAAAAGGAGGCTGCTGGGCACAGCGCTGGGACTCGGAGCAACCACTGGGGCTCCGGCGGCTGCCCAGGGGAGGAGTGGCGAGGAGAGCTGTGTGGACTCAGGACACCAGGGCCTGCCCTGAGGAGGAGGAGGAGGAGTGTGGCCGCTTGGATTCGGAGTGACTGCACCAGAGCTACAGGCGGTTGCCAGAGGAGGGGCTGCGTGGCGAGCTGTTTGGACTCAGAACGACTGCTTCTGAACACCGGGGCCGGCCCTGAGGACGAGGAGGAGGAAGAGGAGCGCGGCCGCTTGGATTCAGGTGACTACACCAGAGCTACAGGCGGTTGCCAGAGGAGAGGCTGCGTGGCGAGCTGTTTGGACTCAGACCACTTCTGAACCCCGGGGCCTGCTCGGAGGAGTAGGAGGAGGAGGAGGAGGAGCGCGGCGGGTCGTGTGGACTCGCAGTGACTGCATTAGCGCTCCAGGCGGCTGCTCAGAGGAGAAGGCGAGTGGTGAGTTGTTTGGACTTAAAGTGACAGCGCCTGAACACAGAGGGGCTGCCTGGAGGAGAAGCATGGTGGGTCGCTTGGTCTTGAGTGGCTGCACCAGAGCTCCGGGCGGTTGCCCAGAGGACCCGTGCTGCGGGTCACGTGGATTCAGAGCCACTCAGAGCGACTGCTCCTGAACACTCGGGGGGTTATCTGGAGAAGGAGGAGGAACGGGGAGGGTCACTTCGACTTGGAGTGATTGATTGCCCAGGGCTACGGGTGGTTGGTGGGAGGTGGAGGCACACAGTGAGTTTCTTGGACTCCTAGTGACTGCACCGGAATACTGGGCGGCTGTCTGGAGGAAGAGGCGTGTGGCGGGTCTCTGGGTCTCAGAGCGATTGTACGGGGCCCCAGGTGGCTGCTCAGAGGAGGGGCCACATAGCCAGGCGATTAGGTGCAGAGCAGGGTCCCAGGATCTAGGAGGCTTCTGGGTGGAAGAGCCGCACAGAGACAGGCTTAGGGCGGAGCGAAGGTTCCAGGCCTGCGGGCAGATTCTCTGAGGAGGGGCAGCCTAAGGAGATTCATCTGCGAAGGGTGAGGCTCCCAGGCCCAGGAGGTAGGGCCGGGCCCCTGGGAACGTTGCAGAGGAAGGCAGCCCAGCCCAGGCGGTAGCCGTAAATTGAGGGGAACCTCTAGGAGTGTACTGACCAGCGAGACCTCCTCACCGGGTGAGTCTTCCCTGCCGGGTGAGGTTTCCCCACAAGGACGGTAAAACTAGAGACTCAGGCCCAAACAGGCCTTGCCTCAGCCCGCAGCCTAGGTCCCCTTTGGATGACCATTGGTCAACAAGTGGAGGCACCTCTGCCCACTAGCAGGTAATATACCCCACCTGAAGGCCACCACTCCTAGAGAGGCAGCTTCCTTGTGGAGCACCGCATTATCAACTTCCTCCAAGACTTCAGGCTACTGAAGGCTAAGGGGGGATATATATAGAAATCGTCAGGGACATTGTAAGTCAACAGAAGAAATCTGCAATATCTCAGCAGTCCACTGATACCTGAACAATATGAGAAAACAAGGAAAGAAAATGCTGCAAACAAATCTAGATGTTACATCAATAAAACCCAATGACAGCATGGCAGAAGAAATGACAGAAAAGGAGTTCAGAATGTACATAATTAAAATGATCAGAGAAGCAAACGATGAGATGAAAGAGCAAATGCAAGCATTGAATGATCGCACCAATCGACAGTTAAAAGAGCAAATACAGGAAGCAAAAGATCATTTCAATAAAGAGTTAGAGATATTGAAAAAAAACCAAACAGAAATCCTTGACATGAAGGAAACAATAAACCAAATTAAGAACTCCATAGAAAGCATATCCAATAGGATAGAACACCTGGAAGACAGAACCTCAGACATTGAAGACAAAATATTTAACCTTGAAAACAAAGTTGAACAAACAGAGAAGATGGTAAGAAATCATGAACAGAATCTACAAGAACTATGGGATATCATGAAAAGGCCAAATTTAAGAATTATTGGGATTGAGGAAGGCCTAGAGAAACAAGCCAAAGGAATGAACAATTTATTCAATGAAATAATATCAGAAAATTTCCCAAATCTGAAGAATGAAATGGAAAATCAAGTTCAAGAGGCTTATAGGACTCCAAATACACAAAATTACAACAGACCCACACCAAGGCACATTATAATGAAAATACCTAACATACAAAATAAAGACAGAATTTTAAAGGCTGTGAGAGAAAAGAACCAAATTACATTCAGGGGGAAACCAATACGGATATCAGCAGACTTTTCAATCCAGACCCTAAAAGCTAGAAGGGCCTGGAACAACATTTTTCAAGCCCTGAAAGAAAATGGATGCCAACCAAGAATCTTATACCCAGCAAAACTTATCTTCAAACTTGACGATGAAATAAAATCCTTCCATGATAAACAAAAGCTAAAAGAATTTACAAAAAGAAAGCCAGCATTACAGAACATTCTCAGCAAAATATTCCATGAGGAAGAGATGAAAAACAAAGAAGCAAATCAGCAAAGGGAGGAATTATCCTAAAGCAATTGTCAAATAAAGGAGGAAACAAGTTGTGTCAAACAAATAAATAAATAAAATTTAAAAAATGAACCAAATGACCGGGAAACCAAATCATAACTCTATAATAACCCTGAATGTTAATGGCCTGAATTCATCAATCAAAAGACATAGACTGGCAGATTGGATTAAAAAGAAAGATCCAACAATATGTTGCCTGCAAGAGACTCACCTCATAGAAAAAGATACCCATAGACTAAAGGTGAAAGGATGGGGAAAAACATACCATGCGCATGGACTCAGCAAAAAAGCTGGAGTATCCATCCTCATTTCCGATAATGTGGACTTCAAGCCAAAGTTAGTCAGAAGGGATAAAGAAGGTCATTTCATACTGCTTAAGGGAAGCATAAATCAGCAAGATATAACAATCATAAACATCTATGCCCCAAACAGTGGCTCAGCCATGTATGTCAAACAAATCCTTCTCAATTTCAGAAACCAAATAGACCATAACACAATAATACTAGGTGATTTTAACACGCCTCTCTCACCACTGGACAGATCTTCCAGACAAAAATTGAACAAAGAAACCATAGATCTCAATAACACAATCAATAATTTAGACTTAACAGACATTTATAGAATATACCATCCAACCAAGAGCGAATACACTTTCTTCTCAGCAGCACATGGATCCTTCTCTAAAATAGACCATATATTATGCCACAAAGCTAATGTTAGCAAATACAAGAAGATAGAGACACTAGCATGTATTCTATCAGATCATAATGGATTGAAGTTAGAAATAAATGAAAGAGTAAAACACAGAAACTATTCCAACATCTGGAGATTAAACAATATGCTATTATATGATGAATGGATAACAGAAGATATTAGGAAGGAAATTAAAAAATTCTTAGAGGTAAATGAGAACAAAGAAACATCATATCAAAATCTCTGGGACACTATGAAAGCAGTACTTAGAGGGAAATTTATTTCATGGAGCGCATTTAATAAAAGAAGTAAAACTCAACAAATAAACGACCTAACACTACAGCTCAAAGCCCTAGAAAAAGAAGAACAGACCAGCACCAAAAGTAGTAGAAGACAGGAAATAGTTAAACTCAGAGCTGAAATCAATGAAATTGAAACAAAAGAAACAATACAAAAAATTGACAAAATAAATAGTTGATTCTTCGAAAAAATAAACAAAATTGATAAACCTGTAGCCACACTAACAAAGAGAAGACGAGAGAAAACCCAAATCACTAAAATGCGAAATGAACAAGGAAATATCACAACAGACAGGATTGAAATACAAAACATAATTAGAAGCTATTTTGAAAATCTATACTCCAACAAAATAGAAAATTTCGAAGGCATCAACAGGTTTCTAGAGACATATGAATTGCCTAAACTGAACGAGGAGGACATAAACAATTTAAATAGACCAATTTCAAGTACTGAAATAGAAGAAGTCATCAAAAGCCTACCAACAAAGAAAAGTCCAGGACCAGATGGGTTCTCAGCCGAGTTCTACAAAACCTTTAAAGAAGAGCTCATTCCAATACTTCTCAAAGTATTCCATAAAATAGAAGAGGAGGGAACCCTCCCAAACTCATTCTATGAAGCCAATATCACACTGATACCTAAACCAGACAGAGACTCATCAAGGAAAGAAAATTTCAGACCAATATCCTTAATGAACATCGACGCAAAAATTCTCAACAAAATTTTAGCAAATCGCATACAAAAACATATTAAAAAGATAGTGCACCATGATCAAGTGGGCTTCATCCCAGGTATGCAACGTTGGTTCAACATCAGGAAATCAATAAACGTAATTCACCATATTAATAGACTTAAAGTCAAGAATCACATGATTATTTCAATAGATGCAGAAAAAGCATTTGATAAAATACAGCACCCCTTCATGCTCAAAACACTAGAAACAATAGGGATAGTGGGAACATTCCTTAACATTGTAAAGGCCATTTATGCTAAGCCCATGGCTAATATCATTCTAAATGGTGAAAAACTGAAAGCATTCCCCCTAAAAACTGGAACAAAGCAGGGATGCCCTCTTTCACCACTTCTATTCAACATCGTTCTTGAGACTCTGGCCAGAGCAATTAGACAAACCAAAGAAATTAAAGGGATACGAATTGGAAAAGAAGAACTCAAACTATCCCTGTTCGCTGATGACATGATTATATATTTAGAGGAACCTGGAAATTCCACCAGAAAACTCTTAGAACTCATAAGTGAATTCAGTAAAGTAGCAGGTTACAAGATCAATGCCCATAAATCCAACGCATTTTTATACATAAGTGATGAATCTTCAGAAAGAGAAATTAGGAAAACTACCCCATTCACAATAGCCTCGAAAAAAATAAACTACTTGGGAATCAATCTCATAAAAGAGGTGAAAGACCTCTACAATGAGAACTATACAACACTAAAGAAAGAAATTAAAGAATACCTTAGAAGATGGAAAGATCTTCCATGTTCTTGGATAGGAAGAATTAATATTGTCAAAATGGCCATACTACCTAAAGTGCTATACAAATTCAATGCAATTCCAATTAAAATCCCAATGACGTACCTTACAGAAATAGAGCAAGCAATTATGAAATTCATCTGGAAGAATAAGAAACCCAGAATAGCTAAGCAATCCTTAGCAGGAAGAGTGAAACAGGGGGTATTGCAATACCAGATCTTCAACTCTACTACAAAGCAATAGTAACAAAAACGGCATGGTATTGGTACCAAAACAGAAATGTAGATCAATGGTACAGAATAGAGGACACGGACACAAACCCAAATAAATACAATTTTCTCATACTAGACAAAGGGGCCAAAAATATGCAATGGAGAAAAGATAGCCTCTTCAACAAATGGTGCTGGGAGAATTGGAAATCCATATGCAACAGAATGAAACTAAACCCATATCTCTCACCATGCACGAAACTAAACTCAAAATGGATTAAGGACCTCGGAATCAGACCAGAGACCCTGCAGATTATAGAAGAAAAAGTCGGTCCAAATCTTCACCTTGTTGGTCTAGGATCAGACTTCCTTGACAGGACTCCCATAACACAAGAAATAAAAGCTAGAATC
The DNA here is from genome assembly GCF_902686455.1 of Sciurus vulgaris. Classification (NCBI taxonomy): domain Eukaryota; kingdom Metazoa; phylum Chordata; class Mammalia; order Rodentia; family Sciuridae; genus Sciurus; species Sciurus vulgaris. Next base: position 151,448,045 of record NC_136463.1, read on the forward strand.
AACCACTGGGATAGATTCAAACTAAAAAGCTTTCTCTCAGCAAAGGAAACTATTAGCAATGTGAAGAAAGAGCCTACAGAGTGGGAGAATATCTTTGCCAATCATACTTCAGATAGAGCACTAATCTCCAGAATCTATAAAGAACTCAAAAAACTCTACTCCAAGAATTCAAATAATCCAGTGGACAAATGGGCTAAGGAAATGAATAGACACTTCACAGAAGAAGATCTACAAGCAATCAACAAACATATGGAAAAATGTTCAACATCTCTAGTAATAAGAGAAATGCAAATCAAAACCACCCTAAGATTCCATCTCACCCCAATTAGAATGGCGATTATCAAGAATACGAGCAACAACAGGTGTTGGCGAGGATGTGGGGAAAAAGGTACACTCATACATTGCTGGTGAGGCTTCAAATTAGTGCAGCCTCTCTGGAAAGCAGTATGGAGATTCCTTAGAAAACTCGGAATGGACCCTCCATTTGACCCGGCTATCCCACTCCTTGGCCTATACCCAAAGGACTTAAAATCAGCATACTACAGAGATACAGCCACATCAATGTTCATAGCTGCTCAATTCACAATAGCCAGACTGTGGAACCAACCTAGATGCCCTTCAATTGATGAGTAGATAAAGAAGCTGTGGTATATATATATACAATGGAATATTACTCAGCCATAAAGAATGATAAAATTATGGCATTTGCAGGCAAATTAATGAAATTGGAGAATATCATGCTAAGTGAGATAAGTCAATCCAAAAAGCCAAAGGACAAATGATATCGCTAATAAGTGGAGGATGACACATAATGGGGAGGAGGGAAGGGTTAGTGTTAGGGTTAGATTTAGGGTTAGGGAGGGGGCAAGTATGGAGGAAGGAAGTAATGTATAGAGGGTAAAGAGGGGTGGGAGGGGTGGGGGGAAGGGAAAAAATAACAGAATGAATCAAACAACATTACTCTATTGAAATTTATGATTACACAAATGGTATGCCTTTGCGCCATGTACAAACAGAGAAACAACATGTATCCCATTTGTTTACAATAAAAAAAAAATTAGCGTACTACAGTGACAAAGCCACATCAATGTTTATAGCAGTTCAGTTCACAATAGATAGATTGTGGAACCAAACTAGATGCCCTTCAACAGATGAATGGATAAAGAAAATATGGTATATATACACAATGGAATATTATTCAGCCGTAAAGAAGAATAAAATTATGGTACTTCAGGTAAATGGATGGAAGTGGAGATTATCATGCTAATTGAAATAAACCAATCCCCCAAAACCAAAGGTCAAATGTTTTCCCTGATAAGTGCATGATAATACATAATGGGAGTGGGGGTGGGGGGGGTAAAAGAATAATGGAGGAACTTTAGATTACACAGAGGGAAATGAGAGGGGGGAAGAGGGGTGGGGATATGAAAGATGGTGGCATGAGACAGACATCTTTATCCTATGTACATGTATGATTATATGAATGGTGTGAATCTACATTGAAAAGTTGTACCTCATTTGTGTACAGTGAATCAAAATGCAGTCTTTAAAAACAAAAACAAATTGACATCATTGATTTATCATTATTTTTGCCTTATACTAAGTAGGTCTGACTTCTCATTTACTTTTGATGATCATAGTTACTTGTGACCTAAATAAAAGGCATCATTTATGTTTGGTAGTGGTAGTTTTTAAAAAAGTAAATTTAGTTGGAATCAAAACAGACATGAAGACAGATAGTATAAACTGAAGACACAGAGAATAATATATGCCTCTTAAAACAACCTCTTAACAAATGGTGTGGGAAAAATGGATATTCATATATAGGAGAATGAAATTATATACTTATCTCTCACTCTGCATAAAAGACAAATCAAAATGAATCAAATACTTAGAAATTAGACTATAAACCTTATAACTGTTAGAAGAAATCACAAGGTCAACACAGGGTACACAGGCACCAACTTCCTTAACAAGATCCCTTAAGTTCAAGAAATAAAACCAATAATCAATAAATGGGATGCCATCAAATTTAAAAGCTTCTGCACAGCAAATTAAGAGTGTGAAGATTAAGAGTGTGAAGAGAGAGCCTACAGAATGGGAAAAAAATTCTTTGCCAGCTCCTCCTCTGACAGAGGATTATTATCCAAAATATATAAAGAACTGAAAAAACTTACCGCTAAAAAACAAGTAACCCAATCAATAAATGGGCAAAAGAACTAAAGAGAAATTTCTCAAAAGAAGCAACACAAATGGCCAATGAATACATGAGAAAACGTTCAACATCTGTAGCCATCAGGGAAATGCAAATCAAAACTATACTAAAATTTTATCTCAGTCCAATCAGAATGTCAATTATCAAGAACACAAATAAAAATAAATTCTGATGAGCGGGGGGAAATGCATTGATACATTGTCAGAGGGATAGCAAATTAGTATAACCACTGTGGAAAGCAGGGTGGAGATTCCTCAGAAAACTAGGAATGGAATCACCATGTGACTCAAATATCACACTTCTTGGTATCTGTGTAAAAGAGTTAAAAGCAGTCATACAGCCACTTCAATGTTTACGGCAGCCATTTTCACAATAGTTAAATCAGTAACTACTTTTGAATAGCCTAGATGCCTACCAATAGATAAATGGATCAAGAAAATGTGGTATATATACCCAATGGAGTTTTACTCAGCTTTAAAGAAGAATGAAATAACAGCATGTGCCGGTAAACAGATAGAAATGGAAAACATCATGCTAAGTGTAATAAACCAGACTCAGAAAATCAAGGGTTGAATGTTTTCTCTCAAAGGTGGGAGCTGTAGTAAAAATAGGGGAAGAAGGTGGCGATGGGGGAATCGCATAACATAAACATGTAGGGAAAGTCACTGGAGCAGAAGGAGATCAGGAGGGGGAGCATGGGAAAGGGGAGGAGATATGGAAGGAATGTAACAAAATCAGGTTAGATGTATATATGAATATACCAAAGGGAATTTCATATTTATATATATGCAGAAAGTACCAATCAAAAGTAAAAAGGTGTGAAAGGAAGATCAGTATAGCAGAGGCGGGAAAAAGAGGGAGGGAGGAGAAGAGGAGAAGTAGGTACGGGGGAAATGGGGATTGAAACCAAATTCCTTACATGTATGATTTCGTCAAAATGAGTCCAACTACTATGTATAATTATAATTCTCTAATAAAAAATAAATAAATTTAGGTAAAAACAAAGTTAAAGAACTTTAAAATAAATAACTCAAAGCACATTCTCTGATTATATTGGATTTACACAATAAACTATTACAGGAAAATAATAGGGAAAGGTCCAAATACTTAAATAACACATTTACAATAATCAGTGGATCCAAGAGGTCTTAAAGAAAATTTGATATTATTTTGACTGAATGAAAATAAAAATAGAATATATCAAACTTCATACGATACAATTAAAAGTGTGTAGAGGGAAATTATAGAATTAAATGATTATATGTCTTTAATCTGTAAACTTAAAAAACTAGAAAAAGAATAGAAAATATAGCCAAAACTAGTACATGAAAGGAAATAAACAAGTTAAAATAGAAATCTACAAGTTAAAAAAAGAGAAACTCAATGAAACAAAAAACCCCACACAATTCTTGAAAAGGATCAGTAAAATTGACATACTTCTCTGTTTGTACATGGCTGAGTAATATTCCATTGTATATATGCCACAGTTTCTTTATCCACTCATCAATCGAAGGGCATCTAGGTTGGTTCCACAGTCTGGCTATTGTGAATTGAGCAGCTATGAACATTGATGTGGCTGTATCTCTGTAGTATGCTGATTTTAAGTCCTTTGGGTATAGTATCCCATTTGTTTACAATGAAAAAAAAAAAATTGACATACTTCTAGTCAAAATGACAAAAAAAAATGCTAGCAAACTCCAATTCCAAATATCAGAAAAATAACCACAGCTACCAGAGATATTAAAAGAATAAAAAGGGAATTGCTGAATAAGTATAGACAAAAATGCAAAAAGTTAGATTAAATAAATCAACTCTTTGAAAACCACAATCTTTCTACCCAAAGCATTGTAAAATGAAACTGATAACCCAAATAACCTTATAGACTTTAAAGAAATCGAAATTTTAATTAAAATTATTTCCAAAACTACCTCAATCCAGTATTATTCATGATCATAGATGCAAAAATCCTCAGTGAACAGCAAATAAAATCCAGTATATATGCACATGCACACGCATATGCTCACACATAAATATTGCATGGCTAAGTAGTGAATGGAAATATGAAGAAGGCAGAAATGGTATAATAATAAAAAAACTAATTAATTTGCCATTATGAATAGTATAAAGAGAAAAAAAATCACATGATCATATCAATACAGATAAAACAGTTGACTAAATTCAACATCCATTCACATAACACTTCTGAAAATACCAGGGATAGAAGTGAACCTTCAGCCTGACATAAGACATCCACAAAAAGCCTCTAAACAATCTCATACCTAATAGTGAAAGACTGAGTACTTTCCCCTTAAGATGAAGACAGGACAGTGATGCTCACCCTCATATCTCCCGGTCAGCAGCACCAGGGAAGTCACAATCAGTACAATAAAGTCAGAAAAACAAAGAAAAGTTATATGGAAGAAAAATAATAGGGTTCTCTTTGAAGACAACATGATGGTACATAGAAAATCCTAAGAAATCTACTAAAAACACTTTCTAGAAATAATACATGCTTCTAACAAGGTTAACAAACATAAAATAAAAACATTTTTAGGGTTCTCTAGCAATTAACAAATTAGGAAGCTAAATGTTTTAAAATATGGCTTATAACAGCTCAAAAGTAACTATTTATAGGTAATACACCAAAATATGTACATGATTTATGCACTAAAAACTATAAAATGTGTATAAATAAAATCAAAGATGACTTCAATAGATGTTGAGATATATTATTTTCATGGATTAGAAGATACAAATTAGAAAGGATATCAATATTCCCCAAATTGACAGACTTAAGACATTTCCAGTCAAAATCTTAGCAGGTTGTATTTTATAAATGTAGGTAAACTGATTTACATATTTGATGGAAAAATCAAAGGAACTAGGATAACCAAAATAATTTGGGAAAGCAAAATAAAATTGAAGTTATCACTATTCAATTTTAATACTCATTATAAAGCTGTAATAATCAGCCTGTGGTCATTAGTGAAGGGGTAGACACATGGAACAACAGAATAGAATAAAAAGAAACAGACTTATAAATACAATCAGTGGTAATAAATATGCACCGATAATTTAATGGAGAAAGGTTAGCATTTTCAACAAATGATACTGTGAAAACTGGGCATTTATTGTGACCGGGAGTTAAGACAGTATATATAACATCAAAAGTGTGATACATAAAAGAAAAAGAAACACATTGGAGTTTATCTGAATCTTTAAAATTTGCTCTGTAGAACATGCTGTTGGGGTAATAAAAAAAAAAGCTACAAATTGGGAGAAAATATGTGAATAATACGTATCCAAAAAAGCATTCAAAGCCAGAATATTCAAAGAACTCTCCAACTCAATAATAAGAAATAAGCCAATTAAAAATCAGCGAAATGCTTGAACATACTTTACCAAAAAGGATATATAAAGGAAAAATACATTAAAAATATTAAACATCATTAACAATTAGGAATATTCAAATTAAAACTATGATGAGATACTACTATACTCTTATTTGGATAACTATAATAAAAAAAATCTGTCTCAACCACATGGTTTGCAATGTGGAGCAAAAGAAATTCTCCTGCACTGCTGGTAGGAATGGAAACTAGTATAGCCACTCCAAAAGCACTATGCAACAAGTTCTATGAACAAGTTCTTACTCATATGAAGTAGCAGTCATACTCCGAGGAATTACCTAACTTACATCCACACAAAAATGTGCACCCAAATGTTTATATGGCTTTATTCATAATTTCTCAAAAAGAAAAATAATCCAAATGTAGTTCAAAGAGTAAATGGGATTCATACAACAGAATATTATTTAGCAATGTAAAGGCATGAACTATTGATGCAAACAACTTGGATCACTCTCACAGATGTTATCTTGAGTAAAAAGAGCCAATTTCAAAAGGTACGTGTTGTGTAACTCCATTTAAATAACATTCCAGAATAGGTAAAACTTCAGGGATAGAGAACAGACCAATAATCAAAAATGTAGAAAAACTAGAAATCTCATATACTACTGATCCAAAGGTAAGCCAATTTAGAAAACTCTTCAATAATTTCTAAGCTGGTTCTTTGATCCAACAATTCTACTCCTAAATACATACCCACAGAAATGCACTTAATGTGCATCTTTTTATATTTAGAAGCACAATTCACAAGAGCCAAGAATTAGGAGAAATTAAACATCAATTAACAGTGATATAGGTAAATTAATGTGTTATACCAGGGAAATCTCAATGAAATGAGCCAGATACAAAATGATACTATACAAATTCATTTATGTAAAGATTAATATAGACAAAATTAACTCATGCTATTGGAAGTCAGGGTAGTAGTTACCTTTGGGTAGGAGCGAAAAAAGTGGTGACTTGGAAATGATACAAGTCTGGTCGGGTCCTGGACACATTTTATTTATTGATCAGAATAGTGGTTGTTGGGATATGTTCACTGAAATTTTGAGTAGAAGATAAATGATTTGTGCAACTTCTGCATGTGATATTGGGACATTGCTGGGTGTGGTGGCTAATTCTGATGCAGGACTATCTCAAGTTCAAGTTTTTAATTTTAAGTGAAAAATAGTCTTTTCATGGTAAAATGTGCTAAATGATACCTTGGGTTGGAATTTCTTATACTCAGATAACAGCTATTTAGGTCCAGAGTGGAAACATGGAAGTCACAAATATTTCAGAGGCAAAATAGAAGAGAAATATGCTGACAGTCAACAAATAATGAGTCTCCAAAAAACTACTCGTTTCTTCAGTGTGAATCAAAAGAGTTGAATCAAGAGTGTTGCAAGATAGGGCAGAACAGGGAAAGGAGAAAAGAACATTTACTGAAAACCGACTACGTGCTAAGCACTATGCTAAAACTTGTTTTATCAAACACAAAATGCACTGGACAATAAAGGAAATGATTTAATTTGGGCTACTGCAATAAGGATAACATTCATTAATGAAGAACATATCAAAGAAAAAACGGAACTAATTTTACAGAGGTAGCTAGACAAGGGAAATCATTCCCAAGTCTTATGGAAATCATCAAGAACTGTTGACAGAGAGGGATCTTAATCAAGTAGGTGAAGAAAGGTAAAAATGGGTCTTATCTTGAGATAAGCAAGAGCATGGAAGTCCTTTAAGACTGGTCATTTACTGAAGTACAGAAGGGTGGTAGTGGAGCATTTCTTACCCACTGATTATTTTCAGGGACCAAAGGGCTCAGATAAGGTTCAATTTATTAGTATACAATATTTTGTTTGCTCTTTATATAGACTCAAATATGGGATTTTTTAAATCTCTATTTTATAGGAAGGATAAAAGTTTAGAGAGAAGGCAGTGACTCAAAACAATATTTTGAAAAAAGAAAAATTGCTGGGTGTGGTGGCTAATTCTGATGCAGGACTATCTCAAGTTCAAGGACAGCCTGGGCAAATTAGCTAGGCTCTAAGCAACCTAGAGAGACCCTGTCTCAAAGTAAAAATTAAAAAGGGCTGGAAGTGTAGCTCAGAGGTAAAAGTGCCCCTGGTTCAATCCCTAATATCAACAACTCCCATCAAAAAAAAAAAAAAAAGAGAGAGAGAGAGAGAGAGAAAAATTCTGAAGATTATATCTTAATCCTAAATCACTGTAATTTTAAGGCATGTAATTGGATGATCTGGGGACCAAATCTCAATTTAGAATTTTATCTAAGTGCTGAACAAGAAAATCTAAAACATCTCAGACAGAAGCATATGGAATTCATAAGGGGAAGTCTTTTATCAACTGTAAGCTTATAAGAGGCTGCCTAGTGAAGCTTCAGGGACATACATATATATTATATACCTCTATATCTATCTATCTATCTATCTATCTATCTCTCTATCTATCTATCTAAATATCTATTTGAATTTAAAGTTGTTGTGAGAAGACAACCTCTGTGAAAAAGTTTTGAGGAACTGAAAATGCAATGAGTAATTAGAATTCAACTCCTACTTGCTCTGATGCTGCCCTTGACTAATGCCTGGGCATAAATAATGACTCCAAAATCTTAGATTGTCCTGGAGGCAGAGACAGTTCCCTGAAAGAGCATCTCTGGCCCCTCAGTGGTACAAAAAACAGAATTCATCCAACATTTCTAGTGCCCAGGCCATATGGAAGATGTTTTATTAGAAGCTCTCCCAGTCTAGTGGTAACAACTATTATGTAACAAAATGTGTAATGTAGTAGTATTAGCACAGGAGTAGATGTATGCATATTATGTTTGGACAAACAAATGGCAGGCTGGAAGTACTTCCAGGTTAACTTTAAAAGACCTCAGCATTAAGGTGTTCAGTAAGCTCTTCCCCCTTTGCCTCACAACAGTATTTTTAAAACTTCATTATATTCATTATGTCTTAGAAGCAAAAAAAAACAACAGAAAAACTGAAGAAATAATTAAAGGCTTCAATAATCTTCAAAGTAGGTTGTTCTGTAGATATAAAGTCTGAGAACTTCACTTTTCCTGCTATGATGAAGACAAAAGAGGAAGAGAGACATGACATATATTACAATTCCAGTAAAGCATTTGACACAACATTTATCAAAACTTGAATGAATTAAGATGAATTTTTGGTTGATTGGTCAGCTTTATAAATTTAAAATTCCATCTTTTTCAAAAGAAATAACAATAATAAAAACATGACAGTGGCCTACGAAGAAAGAATTTATATATTTTCATTGGATTTGGCATTATGTTCCATTTTGCTTTGTATTGATTTTGGAACTTAAAGTAGCTAAATAAAATCCAATAGACTATATCAACAGATTATTTGAATTAATAAAATAATTAAGACTAATTAATGTATTTAATTTACAAAATTAACTGCATTATCTATATCAAAAGCCAAAGTTGGTAAATGTACTTTAAATACATATTAAATACTAAAATAGAATTTTTAAAAGTATAAGGTCTTAGAAATAAATCTAACAAATATGTGCATCATTTTATGGAAAAATAATACATATTTTCTTAAAAGATTTTAATAAATAAAAAGTTGAGTTATAATACAATCAAGAATGTTACTTTTTACAATTTAATCTATCGGACAAGCATAGTAGGATTCCCAGACATATGGAAACTTGATAGAAGATAAAGATGACGCTGCAAATCATTGAGAAAATATGAACTATCTGCTAAATGGTTCTGAAACAATTAGTGGTATGGGAAAAAAATATAACTGGATCCCAACACAGAAGAATAAATTCCAGCTGAAATAAAGACCTAAATGTGAAAATCAAACTGTAAAATGTAAAAAGAATATATTTGTGTCCACAAGATACTATTTCTTAACTACAGAAACCTTGAGCCATAAATTAGAAGACTGACAGCTTTGAATACATTAAAATTTAAAAATTTTATTGTAACCAAAATAATACAAAAAATAAAAAATAAGTTAAAGCTGGGGGAAGATATTATACAGTATGTATTACCATAAAGGTAAAAGACTTTTAGAAATAGCACACAAAGGGAAAAAAAGGAAGCAAGGAGAGAGGAAGGAGTTGGGGTAAGGAAGGAAGGAGTTGGGGTAAGGAAGGAAGGAAAGAAAAGTAGGATAATACTATAAAAATGATCACAGGATATAAATTTGCACAAAAGGACACCATAATGACTAATATTTAAATACTTGTTATCTCAGAACAAAAAAATTTAATTAATCCATCAATAAGAAATTTATGTTACACTCACCATATTAAAATGCATTACAAGACCACATATTGCTGGGCACAGAGTTTCTCCAGTCAGACTAAAGTAAGGAATGATGCATTTGTATTTCTAGCAAGTTCCCAGGTGATGCTGATGCTGCTAGATATAGAACTGTACTTTGAGAACTATTATAGATAGTGTAGTACTTACATAAACTTTTCATAATTCTGTAAGTAATTCTGATGACCTTTCGTACCAAAGGGAATACACTCCTGGAGTCTTCCCTAGATCAGGAAGAGGAATGTGAAAGAATTTAACAATGATTAGACCAGAAAATAAAGAGGAGAAAACTCTAACCCAATTAAGTATGATTTCAGAGCCTTAGAAAGATGACAGGAAGGGGTGGAGCCAACCAATTCACAATACTCTGTGTAGTATTTGACACTGTCAATGAATTCATTTTAAAGTTTTCTCATACTTTAGACACTCAGATATGAGAACATCATACTTTCTAGGTTTCATTGTTATTCCTGTGTCTTTTATGAGCTTCTGTCTAGTGCCTTAAAAGATATCTCCCCTATATTTCCAACTTTTAGACATTTTCTCATAATTTCATTGCAAGGTAGTATTTTCTTTTGTCCATTTACCACATATGTGAAAATAGCTTTTAAATCCACCCTTCCAAGCAAGTTCTCTCTGTAGATCCACATTTCCAAACACCTACAGGTCTCAAATTGAACATAATTAATATTGAACTCATTATTTCTTCAATTATCTTACTACACTGATCTGCTCCCTGTTTTCACCCACTGGTAGTCTGTTTTCCTTGTACATCTTTCATTTTATTTATGCCGGAGACAGCATATATAATGTTGCATGCATAGATATTATAGTGAAACTGCAGCTTGATGTTAGGTGTAGTATCTTTTAAATGTTATTAGTTGATTTTTCTCTTTTTCAATATGGCATAATAATAAATCCTGCTTCACAGATTTTTTTAATGATATATAAGCAGCATCAAGAAAATGCAGATCCTAGGACCCTATTGCAGACCTACTTATCAGAAAGTCTTGAGTGGATTTTGAAATCAGTATTTTGACAAGCCCCCAAGATTTTGAGGCTATCTAGAGTATGAGAACCATTGACCTAAGGAAATGATCTTCCAGGTTCTTAAGCCAGATTATCTAGAAAATACTCTTTCCATTCTTACATATTCCTGAATTACATTGGTCATCAAGTCTCCTCAAACTAATCTACATTTCTCATTTTCTCCTCCATTTCCATGTTTATTTTTTATTTATTTTTTTATTATTACTGTAAACAAATGGGGTACAACTTGTTTCTCTGGTTGTACATGAAATAGACGCGTACCATTTGTGTAATCATACATTTACATAGGGCAATGCTGTTTGATTTATTGTTATTTTTCCTACCCCCCACCCCTCCTACCCCTCTTTTCCTTCTACACAGTTCCTCCTTCCTCCATTCTTGCCTCCCTCCCACCCCCAATTATGTATCATCATCCGCTTATCAGAGAGATCATTCACCCTTTGGTTTTTTTGAGAATGGCTTATCTCACTTAGCATGATATTCTCCAATTTCATCCATTTGCCTGAAAATGCTATAATTTTGTTATTCTTTATGGTTGAGTAATATTCCATTGTATATATATACCACAGTTTCTTTATCCATTCATCAATAGAAGGGCATTTAGGTTGGTTCCACAATCTGGCTATTGTGAATTGAGCAGCTATGAACATTGATGTGGCTGCATCACTGTAGTATGTTGATTTTAAGTCCTTTGGGTATAGGCCAAGGAGTGGGATAGCTGGTGGTTCAAATGGTGGTTCTATTCCAAGTTTTCTAAGGAATCTACACACTGCTTTCCAGAGTGACTGCACTAATTTGCAACCCCATCAGCAATGTATGAGTGTACCTTTTTCCCCACATCCTCGCCAACACCTATTGTTGCTTGTATTCTTGATAATCGCCATTCTAAGTGGGGTGAGATGGAATCTTAGGGTAGTTTTGATTTGTATTTCTCTTATTACTAGAGATGTGAACATGTTTTTCATATATCTGTTGACTGCTTGTATATTTTCTTCTGTGAAGTGTCTGTTCATTTCCTTAGCCCAATGTTTATTGTTGCCTTACATGCTCACAAAGATTGTTGCAATAGTTTTTTGAAATCACTGCTACTATTTTTGCCATCATGTCATTCCTTCTTTGCAAGGCCATGAGAGTAGGGATGCTTTTAAATCTAATTTTTATTTTCCTCTTAATTCTTTCTTGCTTCCCTGTCTACAAGTGGACACAGTCCAGCCTCTTTTGTTTTTTTTTTTTTTCCCCTGTGTTTTGAACCCAGAGGTGCTTTACCACTGAGTTACATCACCAGTCTTTTTAAAATTTTTATTTTATATTTTGAGATGGGGTTTTACTATGTTGGTGAGGTTGGCCTCAAACTTGAAATCTCCCTGCCTCAGATTCCCAAGTCACTGGGATTACAGGCATGCATTACCACGCTTGGTGAGTCCTGGCTCCTTAGTAAACTGTAAGCAGTGACAGAGAATAAAAATTACTGATAATTTTCTCCTAAGTGCCTTCTCAGCTAATTCTTTCTCCTCTTCACACTTCCTCCTTGCAGGGCTGGTGTCTCTGAGGGTTGATATAAAGCAAAAATTCTTGCAGCAGATCAGAGCCCTGATCCTATAATGTAGGTATATGGATTAGCCTGGAAAGAGTGTAGACTTTAGAGTCTGACAACTGAATTCATTCCTCAGTTCCTCAGTTTTCATTTTAATGTCTATGTGATCATTATTGTTCTCCTTCTTCTATTTCCTTATCTCTGTGATGAGCAAATCAACAATTCATTTAATTGTGTGGACATGAATACTGAGTGAATGCGTATATATGGCTACTAATTGTCTTCTCTAGGGCAAGTGACCAATATGTGACATTTCTCTTATTTTCTCTCCTATCTTTATCTTTCTAGGGTCTCATGGCCTCCAGAGGCTGTTGGGTTAGAATACTAGATTTGGGAACTGTTCAGTTATATGGTTGGAAGCACCCTATTTCCCTCCTTATGGCACCATAGCTGCTCAGAATTTTATTTATCACTCATCCTGTGTAGCTTTGGTGAGAACCTAATTCCAGCTTCTGGCATTTCACTAGCCAAGAAAACTAGGGTCTTTTTCTTCCTACACTCTGATAGGACCTAATTCTGGGATAGGAAGACAATGTAAATTCGGCCACTCTGGTGTCTCTCCAGGGACTTGAATTGTTATTGAAGAGATGCAAGAAATGAAAGGCTTAGTCTTTTATCCCAGCAGATGTCTCTGACTAGGATGTTTTCAATTTCAGGGTGTTTGCTTTGTTTCCCTCTTTTTGGACATGTAGACTTCCCTTTCTTACCAAGTTGACTGATTCTTGTATTTCACTGAACTTAAAGGCACTGACCCCCCTTTTGTGATGAAAAGGAAGGTCACCATTTAGAAGAGGTCTTATAAAAGCGCCAATGTTTTCAACATGAGAATTCTGTATACAATTGGTAGGTAGGACATGACCTCAATTCTTTCTTCCTAGTTAATGTTGATTAAAAATAGTTTTTTTTTTTAAGAACCAGATTTTCATTGCAAATGAAAACGAAAGCATCATAACTATATTTATCACTAACAGTCCTTACTTGCCAGCAATTATCAATTAGTAAAAACAGATTTTAAGGATTAAAACAATAACATACAGTATTTATCCTTTAAACCATACTTCTCATTAAAAAGTCTTTCCAATTGGCCTGTAAAGGGCAATGTTGTCTTTTCTCTATGTAGAAAGAGAAAGTTTTCAATTTTGCACCATATTTTTTGTCTATCTTCATAATTACCCATGTGTAAAATGTTTCATTTCATGCTCATGTTTTTTTTGTAGTATTCAACAACTGAAAAAGAAAGATCATTGACACTCCTCATTTACAGATATAATACTTGGTTAATATTATTATTCCACCCTTATGATATTTGCTGGTATGGACATCTTCTTGTGACTTGTTCTTAAAAGGTACTGTTGTATGGACTTTGAAAAAATGATTTCTCTTATATAATGTTTTATTACATGTCAAATGAAATTATATTCTCTACATTGAGTGTTCATTACTATTTGAGGAAGAAAAGGAGACAATCACTTTAATAACAAATCTATAACTAATTTTGATAATTCAAATGAGTGTATGTAATTTAACATTTTTAATTATGCTTACTTTGCTCAAGGTCAAACTGTCCAATTTCATTCAAAGTTATGGTCTCCAAAATGCCAGCATGAATTACTTCTGGTAATTCATTCCATTTATATATGTTGTGTTTATTAAATAAATATGAGTCCCTCAAATTGAAAGAGGTTCAAAGCTAGTTCCATCACCATAATAGAAAGTCACATGAGGGATCTGAGAAGCTCTATACTAGGTCACAAGAATCAAAACACTCATCCTTGGAATATGCCTTAGATAAATATAAGAAGGGAAGACTTAACTCCTTGAGGAGTTTTTATGTGTCCTTGGCTCCAGACAATAGAGTTGTGGATAAACACTAAACTCAGTCATCTGCCCTTCCTGTTTCTAATACATGCCTGGGATCTGATCTCAGGTATGTCTTCTTCCTCTCCCTCCATATGTACATGCGATAAGTTTAATGCTGTTAACATTGTCCAGAAATCCAAAGTGACAAAACAGGAGTTTCTAAAATCTGGAACTGTTAACTTTTGTAAACTGGTCTATAACTAATGACTTCTCCATCTTCTCTCAGACTCTTCTTCTCAGCCATTCAAGAACAGGATATGTATTAGACAACTAACATCTGGTCTGAATATCTATTAGGAACATATGATTTCCTCTGTTGTATTATCATCCTAGAATAGATTAAGGGAAATCCAAACCAAATGGGGATTTGGGGAAATTTTCAAGGGTCACTTAATAAAGTAATTCTTTATAAAGAATTCAGCGTTTTGTAGAGATACTGTAGAGACCTAAATACAGTCTTGCAGCAGAAATACCCTGATGAGTAATCACCATAATCATCACCACCTTCCTTATAATTGTCAAATGGGAAAAGAAACTGTTAATTGTCATGGGTACAAAAAGGTATATCCTTCCAGGATTTAACTTGAAAGATAATGTTCTATGGAATAGACTTGTCTTCTAAATGAAAACCACTAGCTTTGGATGTAGCTTTGTTTTCTCCCAAAACTCCTCACTGGTAATATTCAGTGCTTTGGGGACTGGCTCTGTTCCTCTTCTCTGTGAATTTGATTTATGGTTGTGAGATCTTCATGGCCCAATGACAAAGGGCTAAGATCTGACTGCATAAAAATAAGCACTAGCAAATTTGCTTGAGGAACAATTATTTGGGAGAGTGAAGTTCAGTTCATTTGGTATTGATTTTACAATTAGAACATAATATTTGGCTCAGAGAATGTGTTCACATCAAATCCTATCAATGAAATAGACACAATCTCTGATTTGAAGACTGCTTATCTCTACGCTTTCAAGAAATTATATCCATAGAGGATTTATAGATGAAATAGTGAACATGGGTTATGATGTTAACTAGAAGCATGAAATTAAATTGATACTTAATTCTCAATATTCTTATTCAATCAGGGATAATTTGAAATTGTATCACTAAGAAGATTTAAAGTGGATTCAAAGCATGTTTTACTAAAATAATCATAAATTAGGTATAGACTCTAAGTGTTAGGTAGGGGTAATGTCTATGGATTGGTCTATATTTGATTATTTTTTGAGTTTACACATATCTATTAAAAATTTTTAACGTAGCACAAGCATCAGCACCAGAGAAGGTGGAAGAGTACTTGATTCTATTTCTACCTTAAGTTTATTAGTTAAAATCGGGCCATCTATAGTAATCAGGATGCTGCTTCTCAGAGACTGCATGTGAATTTGCATCATGGTGATGGCACTATCTTTGAACCCATGTAAGTCTGAGGGGTGTATATTTATTCAATAAAGGATTTACTGCTTTCCTTGGTCTGAGCCTGCTGATGAACAGCCAGTAATTAATTCTTTTAACCAGCTCTCCAACCATCTTGCACAATTTTAAAATAAGCACAAGATGCTGGCCTTCCCATTTCCATTAAGTATTACTATTCTATAAGGAATTCATTTTTAAAAATTTTTGGTTCAAGGGTGACTAATGAAAATTTACTCAAGAATTTGTTGTTGTTAATATATAATATGCTCATTTATAATAATGGTAGCAACACTGCCTTTACAAATAAAAATGAATAACAAAATTGAAAGAATATATTTAAATTAATAGAAAAACATTTAAAATTAAGGCATTTTAATAATTTTCTTATAAAAATATCATTTGGAATTTCTATAAGTATATAGGGACAAGAGAATGGGAAAGTTTAGTCACCTAGAGTCACTGATGGAATTAGAAGTCCTGGCTTCAAGTCAGGTTCTGATTTGTATAGAAACTTTTTTATGCATATAAAAACTCCAAAACATGAATATTCATTTAACTGCTGTAAAAAACTGATTAAGATATTGTCATTAACAAGTTATCTTTTAAGTCCATGTTTTACAATTTCTTTGGATAAATATGTAAAACACATTCAAATCTTAGGTGAAATAGTCAAATCCTAAATAAATATAAACATTTTTATTTATAAGATTGTTTTTCTTATTACAAGTACCCCCAAACTGCAGTCCCTATCTCCATCATGTAATAGGTCAAAGATGAAAGTAAAGCTAGAGTCAATCATGCAGATATGTTTGATTAATATGAATATAAATCTTCCAAGAAGCTTTATGGTTACTGGATGTATTAGGCAGCTTTTCACTGCTGTGACTAAAAGACCTGACAAGAACAATTTAAGAGGAGAATTTATTTGGGGGCTCACAGTTTCAGAGGTCTAAATCTGTAGATAGCTGGCTCCATTCCTTGGGGCTCGAGGTGAGGCTGAACATCATGGTGAAAGAGTGTGGTGGAGGGAAATGGCCTACAGGATGATCAGGAAGTAGTGAACTTCAAAAATTTTACTTTACTGATGGTTAATGATTATATACATGAAGGGCTTGCTTATCATCTTAATTACATTTAGTTTGATCTCAATTAGTTTGATTAAATTGTCTAGTGAACAGCATGTGATTCTCAAACTTTTTGTTTTGCCCCTGTAATATGTAATAACTGACTTGGATTGGAATTATAAATACATATTGCTTCTGTATCAACTACACTGAAAATGGTCTTACTAGGAACAGTCTTTTAATTATTTAAATAAAGATTGTCCTAGAAATCTTACTACATGTAAAATATGAGTCAGATTTTACTTTGAGAAAACACTGGAAGTGAAATATAAAACATTCAGGTTATTTTTATAAAATAGTATACACTATAAAAAATAGTGTACTTTTATTTAAAATGTGATGTCTGAAAGTAAATATATAGCTTTTAGCTTTTTTATTAGTTTTGAATTAGCTGCACATTAAATTCTGTTCCTGAAATTCATAAAAAGTGACATTTAGACTAATGTATAACTGGTGTAATAGCATAAAAGGTTCAGAGCTACCTAATGCTCTTCAATAACCTGCAGTCATGACACAGAAGAGTCACTTTCAACTCTGTCCTTATAGCTTGTGAATAAAACAAACATAAAAATACATATTGGTTTTGACTATTAGGATAGGACAGCACCTTATAAGTTCTGTGGCCTATACCTATCCCAGGAATGATGGAGAGCCACTTGCAAAGATGATGAAACGACATACCTGAAAAGTGAAATTCCCTTCAGATTTAATGAGAATGAAAATTTGTCAAAATACAGAGGAAAGCATTAGAAACTAGAGAAATTTTCATACTATTCGGAGCTTTAACCATATATTCTCAAATTTCAATTCTATTTTTAAGGGATTCAATGTATTTTATGGTTCAAAGTACTTTCCACTAATGAGCTGTAGTAATTAGGATTTTTTTATTTGTTCTAATTAGTCGTACACGACGGAATACATTTTGACACATCATATATAAATGGAGCATAACTTCTCATTCTTCTGGTTGTACATGATGTAGAATTACACTAGTTATATAATCACATATGTGCATAAGGAAATAATGTCCCAATTTAGTCTACTATCTTTCCTACCCCATACCTCCTCCCCTTCCTTCATTTCCCTCTGTCTTACCCAAAGTACCTCTATTGTTCCCCAGCCCTGCCCCACCTTTACTGTGAATTAGCATCTGCATCTGCATATTAGAGAAAACATTCAGCCTTTGGTTCTTTGGGATTGGTTTATTTTGCTTAGCATAATATTCTCCAGCTCCATTCATTTACCAGCAAACACCATGATTTCATTCTTATTTAAGGCTGAATAATATTCCATTGTGTATATGTGCCACATTTCATTTATCCACTCATTTGTTGAAGGGCACCTAGGTTGGTTCCATAGTTTAGCTATTGTGAATTGCTATAAACATTGATGTGCCTGCATTCCTGTAGTATGCTGATTTTAAGTCTGTTGGATATAAACTGAGGAGTTTGGGATATGGTGGTTAGTCAAAGGGGGGTTCCACTCCGAGTTTTCTGAGGAGTCTCCATACTGCTTTCCATAGTGGCTTCACCAATCTGCAGTCTAACTGGCTTTTTTTTTTTTTTTTAACCTTTCATGTCCCTCATCTGCACTATTAGGATACTACTACACACCACAAAGAGTCTTTAAAATATAATGGAATAAACTTTATAAAGAATTACAAAAATTTAGACTAGTACCTAGTTCATATTACATATGTAATATGTATATGTTTTTCTTATTTAAAAATGGTAAATGTTAATTGTGGAAAGTGAAGAAAATAAAAGATGAAAATAAAATTGCATCCAACACTCATAATTCAAATATGCTGAAATAACACATTTCCTTCTAGCATTTTTAATATATGCATGTAGGTATGTGTGTAGGCATAGTTCCACATTTATTTCCACATAAATTTAGAAATTATATATATATATATGTTTTATATATATATAATTTATGGGTAGTTTTTTATTTATTGTCTTGTTTCAATACAGAGTTTGGATAGGATCTTCATGCTACCACACAATCAAAGATACTTTAGAGTTTAGACTTACAAAATCAGGCCAGTTCTGTTTTATGCATGTGTGTCAATGGTTTCTCATTGTTGGACAGGGTCCTAAAGAAATATTCCTACTAACTCTATGAAAGATAATAGTGTATGCTGAAATTATCTCATTCAAATAAAATGCTAGTGTCTTATATGATTACACACAAACACACACACACACACACACTCTCACATGGTCCCTAGCCTTATTTCATTATGTATAAACACTGATTTTTCTTTGTCCCCAAAACTTAGAATGTTTTCAATACCATTATTTTACCACTATTTTGTATTTAGTTCCATTCTACATTTCGGAAACTTGGTTTAATCCAATTTTTGTCCTCCCACTTTAATACAATCTGTATTTGTTCAATCTTTCTAAAGACTAAAGTAGTAATTCACTGAAGTTCATTCTCTTCTCTCTGTTCCTCTTCCTAAATATCATTTCTTTTGTTACCATGGGAATAACTTCATCTTTTTCTTTAATTGTATGACTTACTTTTCCTGTACAAACCAGAACAATTCTGGTTTTTCTTCTAAGTCCCCCCTCTCCCTCATCCTTACTGACAGACTCCTTCATGAACTCCATACATGTTTACACCTTTTACTAATTATTTAGACTAAGTTACTTGTTACATGGGATCTTCCTTTAGAATTGGGAAGTATTTGGGAGCCTCTACTTAACCTCTAGGAATACAGAATAAAAGCTGCTCTAATTCATATATTTTTCTCATTATCCTTAAAGATTTATAAACATTCTCTTTATTAAATCCATTTTATTCATAGTAGATTATATTGTCTTACCTTTTTCTTAGTTGATAGATGATTCATATAATTTCAACAACTGTTATGTGGGTCAATTTATTCCAGCGAGAAATATGTAAGGACCTAAGTAATGCCACTGGGGCCCAATTTTTTCAGTCAAGCCACTATCTATAACTGCTTTTTGAGAGAAAAATGAATAAGTATCAAGAATGGAGATAGTTCCCAAGTTGAAGATAAAATTATAGCAACAAGGTTATTTCTTCTTTTTCATTTACAATGTTCTCCATACCCATTTTATAGGGCAAAGGTTAAGATCTGAGGGTGACATGAAAGAAAGTAGAGAATTAACAGAATTTCCTGTGAATCAGCCAAGTTTAGCCTTTGTCACTTATAAATAGCTCAGGATGCCAAAGGGGACAGAGCATTTGAAAATGGAATTCTAATAGTAGTACACAGTGTTGCTCTTACTTTTTGCCTACATTTCTGTCTGCCATACTATCTTAAAAATTACAAAATCTTCTCTTTATATTTATAAATTAGAGTCTGTTCTTAAAATAACAAAGTCTTCTTCATGTCCGATATTTAAGAAGTTGACAGTAATATTGACATGACAGTGTATGATCCAATTTGACAAGAATTTTCCATTTTATGAATAGTAATTGATGCTCTTGATATTTAATGAAAAATAAATATGACAATAATGTGGACATACATTAATATTCAAATAATAATGATCCTGATAAATACTTTCATCTTCACATAAAATTACATTTATATGCTAATGTAAATACACTTCTCAACAGGGGGAAATTTTGAACCTAGGAGTGTATGTAGCAATGTCTAGAGACATTTTTGGTTGGCACAACTATGGAGTGGGGCTGGTGCTGCTGTGCTAAACACCCTAAATGCATAGCACAGCCCCCACAAAAAAAGAATCATCTTGCCCAGATGTTAATAGAGCTGAAGTTGAGATAACCTGGCTTAGAGTTTCTAATGAAAATGTAATTTTGCGTGGGTTCTTCAGAATCAGAAAATGATTAAATGACTCTTTGAGACCAGAGTTTATCAACTGTCCTTCAGAGTAAGACACTAGAATAAAAACTATTCTGGGAATTAGATAAATATCCTATTCCTATAGAAGGTTACAAAACACTGTCACCAACCTGTTGGATACGCAATAGGAGAGCTGTCACTCTCTCCATAAATATTCATCACTATGGAAACCTTCCCACATCCATGCACTCCTATAACCTTAAATGGCAAGCATGAATTTTATAAGTATGGTGAGAATAAAAATCAAATAATGTCCTCTATTGGCATCCTACTGAATAATTGCTTATAGATTCTAGATCAGTGTTTTTCAACCAGGCTGTTCATTAAGATAACCTGAGGAATCTAACTTCTAATGGTCAGACCCTACTCAGAGACAAGGAGTCGTTAGGGCCCAAGCAGTACCAATTCCCAGGTAATTCTAAGGTACAATAATGGTTGAGAATCATTGCTTTGCAGGAAAAAAAGGGAGGGGGCTGACATGAAATAAATCTTAATACCTAGGGTCAAAAGAACAGAAAAAGAGAAACAGTGCAAA
The DNA here is from genome assembly GCF_902686455.1 of Sciurus vulgaris. NCBI lineage: Eukaryota > Metazoa > Chordata > Mammalia > Rodentia > Sciuridae > Sciurus > Sciurus vulgaris. The sequence continues at coordinate 151,469,397 of NC_136463.1, forward strand.
ATCATGTAATGGGCTATATGCTCTAAAATTCAAAAGAGATGCAACATCAAGGTGAGCACTGAATGATCCCAAGGATTATATTAATGTTTGTTTAAAAACTGGCAAACAACTGGAGTGGCTGTTTCCTTTAAATTCTGTGAATATATATTAAAAGGAATGAAGGCAGAATAATGTCTTGATATATTTCAAGGGCAATACCAGGTTTTGACAAGAATGGAATTATAATACACATAATGCAACAAGGAGTAAAATTTGAATTCATCCCTAAAAATTTCTATGAGAAGGGAAAATGGTGTAAACAAGCCATCTGTGTTGTGATGTGAAACACATTCCCTTGTGGTGGCCCTTGCAGGGTGCCTTTATTATCTTCAAAAAAGGAGGGGAACTTGCTATGGAACCAAAGGCAGCAGGAATTCTGATCAACTTGTTTTCTAAATATGCACAAAATCATTCCTACAAGGAGATGAGATATTCAAAAGTCAGGCAATGGATGAATTAGTATAAATCTAAGAATTAAATAAAATACAGTATTGGCAAAGCAGAGCTTTGATGCTGCTCTACATAAACACAAAAATGAACCGTTAAATTTAGAAATGAACAGATTCAAATGCAGTTTGTCCTTTTTCTATCTATAGTATAAATCCTTCTGATCATGTACTGTACATTTGATGGAAGCATGTGGCTGTGGCAAATGTCCTCCAGGAACAGATCCAAATCAGAAGTTCAATTTGTTTCAAGCTCTTTAAAATGTTCCAGGGGTGCAAAGTGGATTGAGTTCCCCCCAATTCTTATCTTTTGAAGCACTGAAATACACAAAATGGAATGAGGGAGACATGAAAAAGCACAAGTTTGTTTTATTGAAAACAAACATTTTATCTTGCCTCTCAATGAGAGTCAAATTGTTAATAATTTTTAAAAAATCATCTGCCCCATCTATGAAACCTGCAATCAACTTTTCTTTCTTTCTGATTCTTTTTTTTATTATAAATTTCTTGTTCAGTCTCTGAGGGATATGCTCTAACTGGGCATTATTTGGACATGCCCAGTGTAAATCTCAGCTCCAGATACTATTAGCTTCTGGTTTCAAGAAGCTAAGTAACCTCATAGATCCTCAGTTTTGTCTTCAGTAAAGGGAAAATCTCAACAGTTAGTTGTGACAATTAATTTGATGATGGTGAAACTGTGACATGTCCATAAAATGGAATACTATTCAGCAATAAAAGGCATATTCAAAATATGGATAAATCTTAACATGCATTGTTTTTAGCCAGCTTTCTCTTGCTGTGACCAAAAGAAAGAACAACAAAGAGGAGGGCAATTTTATTTGGGATTAATGGTTTCAAAGGTCTCAATCCATAGATAGTCAGCTCCCTTACTCTGAGCCAGAAGTGAGGCAGAACAATGTAGTGGAAGGGTACGGCGGAGGAAAGCAGCTCAGATGTGGTGCTCAGGAAGCTGAAAGAGACTAAGTTGAGCTCACAAGGGACAAAATATATACTCCAAAGCATGTCCCCAGGACCTACCTCCTCCAGTCACACCCTACCTTCCCACAGTTATCATCCAGTTAATCCATTCAAGAGGATTAATGCACCAATTAGGGTAAGGTCCTCATTACCTGATCATTTCACCTCTAAATTTTCTTGCATTTTCTCTCACATGAGCTTTTGGAGGAAACCCCATATCTAAACCATAAAATGCATATTATGGCACTAGACACAGTGGCACATGACTGTAATTCCAGCGACTGGGGAAAAAACCCCAAATACATATTATGCTAAGTGAAAGAAGTCAGGTTCAAAAGGATGTATACTATGTGATTCTATTTATATTACACTCTGGAAATGGCAGAGTTGTAGGAACAGAAAAGAGAACTGTAGGGGTCAGGGGTTTAGGGTAGGGATGGGGACTTACTTCAAAGGAGAGAACTTTTTGCAATGATTAAAATACCCTATATCAAGCTATCATGGTAGTTACACTGTGTACATTTGTCAACTCATTGAACAATGTAACTAAATGGATGATATTACATCAATAAACTATGTTCTTCAAAACTGATAAATGAAAAGGCTCCAAACAAAAGTAAAGGTTAAAAAATTAAGGCATGTGGAAGTGCCTAGCATACTTGCCATAAACATACTTTTCTGGTATCTTCTCTATCCTTTGTTTCAGTCAAATATTTGAAATGCAGATTCTTCGAATGTGATTCTTTATCATCTATTTACCCTTTGGTAAATTGATTTTTCTTTCTCAAAACCCCAGTGACCCATTCATTGCCAAATCTAAGCTCTCTGACACTTGCAAGTGTTTTGTAGTGCCTCTTTGATGCACTTGCTTTCTAAAATTCAAGTATCTAGGGCCTCTTCCTAAACTCCTTTTCTGCCCATAAGTAGAACACCTCAAAGTTGTGAATCCAGTCCTTTTCTTTCTTGTTCCATTCATACCTGCCCTTCTCAAATTTCAACCATGAATTACTTTCAAAAATTGTATGTTGAAGTATTTCCCCAAAGTCTAAAATCAGATTCATATTTCCATTTGCCTGTGGGTAAGTTCAGTTCCAAGTTATAGTTGTATCCTTTCTCCACTGAAACATATCCCATATTTAGTTATTGTTAACTCAGCACTTACTTAATGAATTTATATTCTGCAGTTATTGTTTACATGTCACACAATACTGTGTGTGTAAATATCTTGCTTCTAAAATTTTTATCCTTTTCCAATCATCTGTCATTTTACAAGCAAATACCTCAGTGTTTCTCACTATGGTCATGTTATACTTTTATTACTGGTAATACAAATTTCTGCTATTACTTTTCTTCATTTCTTCTTCCAGCTAATTTTGCCTGTGTATTCTTTCAAATAAAAAATTATTTTGTGAACAGATTATGACAACATTACCTATAGATAAATTTGAGGGCAATTAACATTTTGTCTTTCCTACTATATCTTTCCTTCCGGTAATATTTTTGTTTCTAAATTTATTTAGTCTGATTTTGTGTTCTTTTGCAACATTGCACAATTTTCTTCATGTAAACTCTGTTCATTATTTGACTAAATACCTTAAAACTGTATGTTTTGCCATTCTTACAAATAGAATAACTCACCACCATATTTTGACCAGATTATTGCTATAACACAGGAATTTCCCTTCTTACTTCAATGTTTTCCTGATTCTCCTACCTTTTATAATTATACTATCATAGTTTTGAAATGCCAATAATTTTATTTAATAAATTTACCTGTTTCCATTTTCTAGTTCAGTCTTATTGATTAATCAAAATTTCCAAAACAGTGTTAAATGATAGTGGCATTAGGATATGAATTTGTCTTAGCCTGAGCTTTTAGCAATAGTGCCTCAAGTAGTTTCACATTAACCAAGTGTTAGAGTTAAAAAAAAAAAAAGCTATCTAATTATAGTTTACATGATTTTTTCTCAATGAGGTACATATCTTGTTTTTAATAGTTTTTATAATTTTAAAAATACACATCACCTCTTTTTTTCCCTTTGATATGGTGAAATAAAGATTTATGGGGGGTAGGTATAGCTCATCAGTAGAGTGCTTGCCTTGTATGTGTGAGGTACTGGATTCAATCCTTAGCATCACATAAAAAATAAAAAATTAAAATAAATATATTGTGTTCTTCCACAACTAAAAAGCATAAAAGAAAAAAAGATTTGTGGTATTCAAGGAAAGATATGGGGGAGATATGTGGTCTCATCAAGATACTATTTATTATTCAAACCCCCAGAGCTCAAAAGATTGCAGATGGTTGCAAATGAGACAGACATCATTACCTTGTGTACATGTATCATTACATGAATGGTATGAATGTACATTGTACACAACCATAGAAACAAAAAGTTTTACCCCATTTGTGTACAATGAATCAAAATGCAGTACGTAAAAATAAAAAAAAAACAAATAAATAAATTAAAAATAAACGATCAGAATTAAAAAATATTCACTAGTAAATTGAACACTTAAATCTGGTCCTTTCTCAATTTATGACATTGTAACATTCAGTAATTCATTGATTTTAGACAGAATCAGAAAATGCAAATCAATTGTAAAGGGAAATAACAAATGTTATAAAATATATATGTGATTTCAGGAAATTAAGAAGAATAATGTAGAACAACTGCTAGAATCATACTCAAATCTATTGATAACAAATTTACTCAAATCTGAGAACTTTATAACAGTCAGTATTAGAAGAAAATATTGAGTATTTAAGAGAACAATATGACTCTCAGAGGATCAAAAGGCCAGTAGAAAATGAATACAGGCCTACAGAAATTTTGCCAAGAGGCCCTTTTTATTAAACTAGAAAAATGTGATCTTATAATTTTATTGGAGAAACAGTTTTTAAAAAAACTCCTAGTTTTTGATTTAATTTTATTTTATTCTAGAAATTAGCTCATAATTTCAACTCTAAGTTACATTTTGTTAGATAAAAATAAGTACATTTCACAACTTTATTTTTGTTAGGTTAATCCTAACAACTTTTCTCTTTAATTTTTAAAACTATTGACTGGGAAAGTATGCTTTCTGTTTTAAATGAATTTACTTCTGAAGATCAGTTCTTTATTTCCTGGGATAGAAGACCTCTTGGACACTGATTACCTCTCTTGGTGTATTCTGTAAACACTATCTAGTACTCTGAGAACCAGTTGCTACAATTTCATTTAAAAATATTTTAGTTGCTATGATATGTATTACTCTTGGAATTAGAAAAAACACATTAAGAAAAAATTTTAAAAATGATTACTAGAATTTTATAGTGAATAAGTTGTTTATTTAAAAACGAGACAGATCTGTAGTTTGTGTAATACATTTGTCAGGTGTCAAGATAATACTGAATTTGTCAATTGAAAAGCTGCAACCTTTTGGAGTATTTGGATAGTACAAAAATTACCTTTCTTTATGAAAACGTGAAATACAACTTGAAATAGTATCTTGATAAAAGGTCCTAGAACTGAGGTCTTGCTTTTGTAGTAATTCCTTTGTAACTATAATTTTTTAATGATTGATGGATTAATTGGTTGCTTAATTCTGGAAATGCCTATTTTATTAAAATACTATACTTTATGGATATAGATAGTATTCTATTAAATTTCCCCCCCCCAAAAAAATAGATCAGTAGCAAATTCCCTTGTGGCAAATTATGTATAATTATGCTTTCTACAATTGTTGATGACTATACATAACAATAGTTTGCTTTCTTGAGTATATTTAATTTGTTGAATATATTATGTATACAGTTTACCTATAATCTTCACAAACATTACATAGAATTCCTTTCAAAATACTTTAAGCACTATATTTGGACCTTACATTTGTTTTAACTTATCTATTAAACTGAACTAATTTTCATAGATTCTTTAAGGAATACTTGAAAGATTTCTAATTTTCCTTTTTCCCTCAATCTACTGAAATGGATATTTGAATATTTTTAATAGGACATGAGTATTAAATTTGTTAAACCTTTATGCTATGTTAGATTATTTTCATTTTGTCTTCACAGATCAAGTGCATTTACATAATATAGATTACATATAAAATTACAATATAATTTCCCTGGGTCACTTTTGCCCCCTCAAAATTTTTATCTTCCATTTAGTGTTACAGAGGATACTGAAAATAATGTGATTTTATTTACTTTGAAGGTAAACATTTTTGTTTTGCTTTGTTTTTGTCTTCTCCCTGGATGCCTGTATCTTTTTAATTAAGTTTTTATTAAAGCAACAGCAATACAATATTATCACTGTGATATAGGAGTGAGGCATCTATTTGCTTTCACTTATTTTGTTTGAAAGTGAAGTTTTTCATTCAAAAAGAACATAGATACTTCAACACTTTTTCCATTAAAAAAAGCATTCTTGTTTCCATTTGTTCTTTATTATTTTTTTATTTTAATTAAAAATCATAAATTTACATAGGGCAATGTTGTTTGATTCATTCTGTTATTTTTCTTCCTTCCCCCCACCCCTCCCACCCCTCTTTTCCCTCTATACAGTTCTTCCTTCTTCCATTCTTACCACCCTCCTTATCCCTAACCCTAAACCTAACCCTAACCCTAACGCTAACCCCTCCTACTCCCCCTTATATGTCCTCATCCACTTATCAGTGAGATCATTTGTCCTTTAGTTTTTTGAGATTGGCTTATCTCACTTAGCATGATATCCTCCAATTTCATCCATTTGCCTGCAAATGCCATAATTTTATCATTCTTCATGGCAGAGTAATATTCCATTGTATATATATATGCCACAGTTTCTTTATCCATTCATCAACTGAAGGGCATCTAGGTTGGTTCCACAATCTGGCTATAGTGAACTGAGCAGCTATGAACATTGATGTAGCTATATCTTTGTAGTATGCTGATTTTAAGTCCTTTGGGTATAGGCCAAGGAGTGGGATAGCTGGGTCAAATGGTGGTTCCATTCCAAGCTTTCTGAGGAATCTCCATACTGCTTTCCAGAGTGGCTGCACTAATTTGCAACCCCACCAGCAATGTCTGAGTGTACCTTTTTCCCCACATCCTTGCCAACACCTATTGTTGCTTGTGTTCTTGATAATCGCCATTCTAATTGGGGTGAGATGAAATCTTAGGGTAGTTTTGATTTGCATTTCTCTTATTACTAGAGATGTTGAACATTTTTTCATATATCTGTTGATTGCTTATACATCTTCTTCTGTGAAGTGTCTGTTCATTTCCTTAGCCCATTTGTTGATTGGATTATTTGTTTTCTTGGTGTAGAGGTTTTTGAATTCTTTATAGATTCTGGAAATTAGCGCTCTATCTGAAGTATGAGTGGCAAAGATATTCTCCCACTCTGTAGGCTCTCTCTTCACATTACTGATAGTTTCCTTTGCTGAGAGAAAGCTTTTTAGTTTGAATCCATCCCAGTGGTTGATTCTAGCTTTTATTTCTTGTGCTATGGGAATCCTGTTAAGGAAGTCTGATCCTAAGCCCACAAGTTGAAGGTTTGGACCTACTTTTTCTTCTATAAGATGCAGGGTCTCTGGTCTGATTCCGAGGTCCTTGATCCATTTTGAGTTGAGTTTTGTGCAGGGTGAGAGAGAGGGATTTAGTTTCATTCTGTTGCATATGGTTTCCAGTTTTCCCAGCACCATTTGTTGAAGAGGCTATCTTTTCTCCATTGCATATTTTTGGCACCTTTGTCTAGTATGAGAAAATTGTATTTATTTGGGGTTTGTGTCTATGTCCTCTATTCTGTACCATGGATCTACCTGTCTATTTTGGTACCAATATCATGTCTTTTTTGTTACTATTGCTTTGTAATAGCATTGAAGATCTGGTATTGCGATACCCTCTGCTTCACTCTTTCTACTGAGGATTGCTTTAGCTATTCTGAGTTTCTTATTCTTCCAGATGAATTTCATAATTGCTTGCTCTATTTCTGTAAGGTACACCATTGGGATTTTAATTGGAATTGCATTGAATCTGTATAGCACTTTTGGTAGTATGGCCATTTTGACAATATTAATTCTGCCTATCCAAGAACATGGGAGATCTTTCCATCTTCTAAGGTTTTCTTTAATTCCATTTGTTCTTAACACTATAAATTGGCTTGTATTCATCTTTCCTTTTACCCCTTTCATCATTCAGTGCTTTTCTTTGCATTCCCTCTGGTTCTGCTCCAGAGATACTGAGAACTGTCTGGAGGAGATGGGAGAGCTCCCTCAGCCCTCTAGTCTAGACCTGCTATAAATTCCTAAGCTCCAAATACAACTGTCTTGCAATTCTTGTTTTCTAGCCATTTCTCTTTCCTATTTCCCACGATTTACTTTCCCAGGGATAAACTTGTCCCCTATGTCCGGCAAACAAGACAAACAAGACAAACTATCCAATCACATTTCCAATATACTTAGAACAAACCGATTTACATCTGCTCTCATCCCTGCTTCTCCCAGCCTTTATAACAGAGAACTTCTCCATCCTCCCAGATAAAGCTGCTCCTTTGATCTCTTCTCACTCTACATTCTCTTCTTCTTTCCTGATCTTGGATAACACAGCAACTTCATTTACAGTTTCTGTGATGGAGGTTATAGAATTCAGAGTCCTGTCCAGCTGTCTCTCCAGAGCTTCATAATCCTATCTTCAGTTACCTATTAGTCATTTTACTCAAATATTTCATAGAAATTTCAAATTCAGTATATCATAAATTTAATTCATCATCCTCTCACTTTCCCTAACTACTCATCTGATCTATACTTGTTCCCTCTCAGAGTAGATGACATCAATGCTACTCTGAGAAAAAAATCCTAAATTGTATTTGACACATTCATATTCCTCATCGAATGCTTTTGTTTGCACGTCTTAACCATCAATAAATTCCATCTATTTGTCTCCGTTTTCAGTAATCAACTCAGCCCGCTATAATTTCTGATCAGGACAGTTTATTCACACATGGTCTTCTTGTTTTAATCTTACCTGCCTCTAAATAATTCTCCACACTTCAGTGGAATAATAGTTCTACAAATCTCAGATGATCATGCTACTCTCCTAAACATGCATTCATGGCTTCATACTGTCCTCAGACGATGCCTTCAGTCCTGAAGGAGTCTTATAAGGCTCTTCATCTTTTTGGCCCAGTTGCCTTCACCACCCCATCCCAGTCACTTCCAACCTGCCCACTCACATTCTACATTTCCTACTGCAGCCTCACCCTTTCCCGTCTTCAGTCATAATCTCAAACACTTATCCTCATTTGCCACTTTCCAAACTCATTCCAAGTTAGGCATTAGATTTCAATAAGATGCCACTTTATCTAGGGCCTCAACTCTGACTAAATCATCAAACCTCCCCAATTTGAATTAAGCACTCCTTCTGTGCATTTCTGTAGCATTCTATAACTTCCCTTTACAAAATTTATAAGGCAGTATAAATGCCCATTTATTTGGCCATATCTCCATCTAGACTGAACCTTTAGCAAGGCAGAAATTGTATGTGTAATAATTTTTATTATATATCTCAGAGACCACCAGTGCTGGTATATAAACAGGTACATTATGTTTGTTAATTTGACTATAAATTATTATACCATCTTCCAAATATCCACTCATGGCCCAAGACTTCAGAATGATATTTTCTTTGTTTTATTCTATAGTACTTTTTTATACAAGTCATTATTTTTTCATTATGACTCTATAACTGAGGTAAGTCACTAACCAGATATATCTTTATACAGAATATGAAACTGTCCCTTGACCATCCTACTCTGTATCTGGAGATAAATCTGCTATATACTGATCTGAGTACAATTCAAGTTTTCTAGGATTCTTGTACAATTCTCTCAGCATGAAGAATTGCCCCTTAACAAGTCTCAGAAGGCTCCTCATGTTTTGATCTATTTACCTTAATCCCATCCTAGTCAATCCCACCAATCCCCTGCCCACTCATACTCCACATATCTTACTGGCATTTTTTTGCTTTCTTGCCTCCAATCATTATCTTCTTAGACTTCTGTCCTCTTTTGCCATTTACCCAATTAACAAGCTACCAAACGGTGGATTCCTTTCCCACTCCCTTACCTGATTCCCTGAGACCTTGAATCAGCAGAATACATGAAAAACCACAAGTCCCCAAAAGTTCAGAAGCCAGGCTCCTCCATCTGATTACAGAAGCTTATTTGTGGTGACTCTGACTGCAATTCTCACCAGGCAACCTGCCACTGTTTTGCCCCCACATGTACTTTTTGTCACCTTGCTTCCTGATAGTACTTATGTCTTAAAGAATATGGAAAAAATTAGAGAAGAGTTGTGAGAAGAATACATGCAGGCTGACAGCCTCAATTTTCATATGTGTGATAGAAGACCTATAAAATTAAAAAGAAATAATAAAAACATACTGTCTGAGACTATTGGTGATGGTGTTTGCTGGGGTTGGGCAGTTTCCAGTCCTCTTTTAAGGACTATTTTTTAAGCAAAGCTTATTATGTTATAAAACTAAATAGGGATCTTTTTGTCCTTATTGGGTATTTTAGTATCATATTTAGTACAAATCAATGCCTGATTTTGGTCATCAGTTATCTGCAAACCTTCATTTTTCATACTATGGGAATTTATCTTTTCAGAAAAAAAAAATTAAGTTGAAAGACTACTTTTACTTAAAACACTAAAAAGAATATATTTAAAGACAAAAATTTGTTAATAAGAGAACATGAATAATTTTGCTTTGCCCATGTCACTATGCATTCAGTGAGTTATCACTACACAAAAGGCAATGGTTCTCTACTTTCACGTTTTAGCCTCCTACATCAGATCTTTCCTGGGCTTTCCTTGTCTAATAGAGGGCACTCTTACATAGTCCCACCGCTCAGCAGCACACTAAGGTTTCTTCCTTTGCTGATTTATCAGCAGAAATAACAGCAGTGACATTGAATCTTCCAAGGATGAGGTAGCTACTAAATAACTAAGATATTATTTTCTTATGAGACTACATAATTCTTATATACAAAGTTGTTTTTGCTTTTCTTGCTTGCCATATTTGTCTCAACACACCATGAGTTGAATGTCTTAGCACATCTCAGACAAGAATTCTTCTAACCAAGAAACTTGTTTTCTAATAAAAGAGTAGGGCAATTGACCAAAGTTCATGGAATTGCTGCACTTATATATATATATCCTATCTTCAAAAATAGGTGACCCTACTGATTATTAAAATAGCCATTCAAGACTCTGTAAAGGTATCAGATCGACATTTAACTCTGCCAAGCTGGAACACTAACCTGTAAGATTCTGTGTAGCCTCTGCACAAGGCATAATCAGAACAAACATGAATTACTGTTTCTCCTCAGACTCCAAGCAATGGCAGTGGGGTGGCAACTTTCATAAATAAAATTCAATACCCATTGACAAAATGTTTGCTTCTCTGCTCATGATTCTGGGCTCTATTGTTTAGAGATAATATTACCTAAAGAAGTAATGCTTTCATCAGAAGACATAAAAGTAGTCCCACTGAATTGTAAATGGATACTTCTACTTAGTCTTTTTGGGATCCTCATATCAGGAAAAATATAGAAGAAACATGTTAAAAATAAACATCAACAACAAAATAAAAACAAGTAATCATAAATGATGCTTCTTTGAACAGCAGGTCCAGTGGTCAAAGTGAATAGACTCTTACACAAATAGGAATACCAGGATCCATATTCCTCAAGAATAAAAATTCGGGTTATACTGCTAAATAAATAACTGAACCTGCTGGGAGGTAGGTTTAAGATAAAATAAAAATGAAATAATTTAAAAAGGAGGGAAGTCACAGACTTCATGTCCAGATGTTGAAACAAGTACTATTACTTTGACCTGTTTTTCCCTCCTTGCTGTGTCATCTATCTAACTATCTATATTTTAACTATTTTTCCTATTTATACCTCTTCTTATATCCAATTATTAAATTTCAAGGGACTCAGTAATAGAGAACTGTGCAATTTATTACCACAGGTACCAGAATATACATTAGGATTGACTGAACACCATCCCACAGTCCTAAGCTTGAGTTAGAGGCATTATCTAATGAAATTTTGGTTTGTCTTCCCAAAAGAGTAGGTGACTATTTTTAATTATATGAAGAAGTAGTTACATTATATTTTTTGGAACTGTAAGTATTGGAAGAAGGGTATATAAAAATATTATAGAAGTATGGGGGTGAGGCTTAGTGGAATATGTTCAACTTTGGCAACCCAGAAATTACATACATTTCATTTTTGAGGAAATTCCAGAATCAGTGGGAAGAAGAGCTCTACATTCCATTATGGAAGCTGAAGCAAAGCAGTTGTTTTTGATTTTTGTGAGCAAGGGCATGGTATTTGACTTTAGTTTGCCTAGTCCACACTTTGAATCCTCAGGCAATGAGGAAAAAAAAAAAAAAAAAAATATATATATATATATGTGTGTGTGTGTGTGTGTGTGTGTGTGTGTGTATATATATATAATGATAATGTGACAGCAGTGAAGTCAAGGGAGCAGAAATATGCAGTGAAGTGCAGTGAGTGGCTCAGTGGCTGTATTTCCTGCTATAAACTAATTATATAGAGTGTATGGCTATATTCTTGCTGCCTGACTTCTCTTGGATCTCTGGTTTTCTTAGCCTGGTTCCCCAACCTTCTTGTTGATTCAGAAAGCTACCCAACCTCCTTCTAATTACTTCTTTATCCTGCATATATAAGCCAGAGTTGATCTCTATTGTTGGCAGCTGAGAACACAGATGGCTACAAGGCCTAAGCACAATGCTTAAAGAAAAGGGCTGGAGGTCCAGCAAGCAAACTGACAGGAACAAACTACAGACAGGTTCAGTTTGTAGCCATAGTGCCTCACATACAAATGCCTATTAATACAAGGCAAAAATCTCAGGGTTTTCCCATTCTTTTGGGGGAAGGAGAGAGGAATACTGGGTATTTAACTCTGGGGCAATTTATCACTAAGCTATATCCCCAGCTCTTTTTATTTTATTTTGCTTTTTTTTTTTTTTTTTTTTTCCTGAATAAGCTGCTTGGGGTCTTGCTAAGTTATTGAGGCTGTCCTTGAACTTGCAATCCTCCTGCCACCCTCCTGAGCCACTGGGATTACAGGCTTGCACCAACACACTCAGAGGTTTTCCCATTCTTTATCATTCTCACAAAAGGAATATTTCAGTTCTCTTACCCTGAACTCTTTCCAAAGGCTTTGCTTTCTTTACTTTTTTTGTGAAAATCAACACTAGTTTCACCTCAGTGAAGTAATTATGCATAGAAATGTTAATTGCAAAATGAGACCCACTCTTATAAAAGAACTTAGAAGACAGTAGACGGTTATAAGTTTAACTTTCAAAAAGCAAAGACTTGAATTATTGTTTCCATAAAAACAATAGCTGGTAAATAACTACACAACCAGAAAATTCATTTCCCCGTAAGTATATGACCCTAAACAAAACAGGGGATATAGTATTTCAGATATAACTTGAATTTCTGTCTAAAGCAAATCATAACCTATCTTGGAAAAATACAGCAATCTTCCAAAAGAAGGGAACAGTGAGCATAATTTCCTATTTGTATTTTATTTGCTCTTGAGATAGAAATTTGTAAAAATCTATAAGCTGAATTTTTATAGATAATACAAAAAACTCCTCAAGCAATGTTTATGGTTATAATTAGACACTTAGAAGACTTCCTTTCATCTCCCAACTAATTAGAGGGATGGACTTGTAAATGACAACTAAATATTTTTTAAATCTCAGCCTATAAAATGTTCAGTTCAACAAGTTTTCTAATTCCTAGTGGAATATCTTTCTCCTTCTTTACAAATATGCACCATATAATCATATTCTTCAATAAAAGATTAAAATTGATATTTAATAAACAAGTCATCCTGAATATTTTATAATTTTATCTTCCTTTTAATTATTTATAATGCAATATGCAGAATAAAATGTGTATAAATGAAGTTTGACTAAATATTCACAGTTTGGGAATATCTGGGTCAATTTGCTAATGTTTTTCAAAAAATTTAAAGACAAAAATATTCTTCATTACAATTAAAGGACTACAGTGCCCACAGGCCCTCACTTAAGCCTGTGGTGAATAAACCTATAGGGTTTATCCTTACATCATATTAATACATATTTAAGTGCCAGGACAGGCCAGGTTAGGGAAATAGATACAAAAGGAAATTGGTGGAAAGTAACTGTTATTTCAGCATTCTTAAAAGTGACTAATCCTGGCCCTGGTCAAATAAGTGGCTTAAGCTTTAGGAACACATATGGTTCAGAGCAGAAGGAAGTAGATTCCAGAGGTAAAGACTAAAGCTGAAGTTGCAAACTTGAGCCCCACCAGATGGGTTTGGCTTGTAGGTGTATTTTATGTGGACTAGCCAGGTAAAATTAACATTTTAAAACCAGTAACTGTGCTACAGGTTGAACTGTGTCTCCCAAAAGTGAATGTGTTTATGGTCTAACTTCCAGAGCCTTACCATGTGACCTTACTTGGAAGTAGTATCAATACAGATGTAATCAGTCAAGTGAAATTCATAATGGGCTAGGGAGGCCCCGCTAATCCAGTAATACTGGTATCCTTATAAAAGACGAAATTTGGACAGGCACCCACACAGGAAGAACTCCATGTGAAGAAAGGCAGAGATTGGAGGTGGAGAGGCTTCTGTAAGCCAAGGGTGCCAAAATTTGCCAACAAACCACCAGAAGTCAAGGGAAAGGCATGGAACAGATTTTCCCTTACAGCCCTTAAAAAGAACCAAGCCTGCTGACACCTCGATCTTGGACTGTTAGCCTCCAAAACTGTAAGAAAATAAATATCTGTTATTAAAGTACTCAGTTAAACTCAAAGTCATGCAGCCCCTGGAACCTAACGCAACTTGCATATAAAAATTCTAGGTTTTCGGCTTCTCTGAAAAGTAGCCAAATTTGGTAACACTCAACAGATCAGCTGGAACAGACTAGTTGTTGCCCATTCCACAGGAAGTTCTTCATTTCACCAGAGCTCCAGTCAGTCTATTTTAATAATTCAGTTGCCTGCTTGATGCCTGAAACACCCCAAAACAGATCAGAAGTTTAGCAGAACTCATATAAACATATTGTGCCAATAAAATTCTGGTTGCTTTTTCTAAGTAATCAAAGTAGAAACTAAGTGTTAAAAGAAAAAAAGAAAAAAAAAAAAAAAAGAAAATGAAAAAGGCTACCCACGAGTTTTCTGATAACTTTGGATTTTAAAGAATTCTTAAAAATATAAAAACAAAATCATAGTATCAGAATATAGAAAAATTAAGTGCATCTGTGATAACAATGACAGAGAGCCTTCTCAGACTGCCTGAACCAAACAAGAGGAAGACAGAAGGGGTATCTTGCTGCTTCAAGGAGTTAAGAGGTTGAGAGAAAGCTCTGGAAAGGTAATACAGGTACAATGTAAAGAGAGATTTGAAGATTAGCATATGTCTGGTTAAGGGGGATGCGTCTCCACTCAAGCTCCACTTTGAACAAGTACAAGCCATGAAGTCAAGACAAATTATATCACCAGATTCTCAGAAATATTGATTACAGGAGCATTTTGATAACCCTTGAGAGGATTCAGAAGACTGGAAATGGATGAAAAATATTACAGCTTTTGAAGAAAGAACCATGAAAAATCTTTAGCTACAGCAGACCAAAATGACTGGTAGCAATTCCTACTAGAAAAATAAAATATGTGTTTGGGATATTTAAGAAAAACAAAGTGATTAATATGTAGGAGTTGGAATTGGTTTAGAATCAAGTCAAGTAAAAATAAACATACCAAAGAGGTGGCTGGCATCCTCCTATCCTGCAGTTCTCTCCATTATTCAAGCTACACTGGCCCATGGTATTATGGAACACATCTAGCATGCTTCTGCTTAATGGTCTCTGGGCTAATTGCTCATTCATTCTAGAACACTCCTCCCACAGGAAGCTTTGCACCCTGCTTTTCTTCAATATTCTAATCCAGTGTCACCTGCTCCTAAAGGTCTTCCCTAAAGGTCCTGTGTAAAGTTGAAGACCTCTACTCTCCCATTATCCCTTACCTTAGCTTTACTTTTCTTCATAGCACTTGTTATTATATTTTTTAATTTAGTAAAAGCACATGTACAACTCATGCTGGCCAATTTCTAGAGGTTTTTAAAAAATATTCCATTTAATCCTCCTAAAAACACTTGGGAAATAAATACTAGCATCATCTCCATTTTGCAGATGGTGAAACAGAGGTATAGAGATGTTACACTGAATTTGTAGTAGTGGTAAGCAGAACTGCTAAGTATGAACACAAGAAACCTGGCTTCAGAGTTCCTGCTGCCTTACCTCTCTGGTATGCTGCCCTCATCTAACATACTTTGTATTTCACCTATTAGGTGTATTATCTCTCTCTACCTGCAGCCCACAGAAATTCAAGTTCTATGATGGTAGGCCTCTGCCTTTTTCTCTATTTTATCCCAGGCCTTGAAATAAGAATATGGCACATAGTAAATCCTCAATAACTATTTTGTCTCATGAATACACCATAAATACTATAGGAGTCTGGAAATGAAGCAGTATCCTCTTTTAGATTAAGACTTGCTTCTTGTTGAGATCAGGGATTGATGATTATTAATCTTCGAATCCCCAGTACTTGGAAGAATACCTGGCTTGTGTTGTGAGAAAACAAGGCAAAAAGAAGAGCTGGAAAGGAAACCAGAAATGTGAGGTGCTTGGCAGAACATGGACAAAAATACCCAGCATTCCAAAAAGTCCTAGGAAGAGAGGTTTGTCAGGAATGAAAACAGTCCACTGTGCTATAGGAAGACAGAAAATGTCATTGAATTTTGCAGTCAACTGCTCAGCTTCTGAGCAACAAAACTGTTATCAAATAGGATAAAAACTTAATTGCAAAATATTTATCAAGTATTACTCGTAGTTGAGCCACTTGGTAAATGCTATGAGACCTAGGAAGAGGTGTAAGAAACATTTCAGCTTCAAAAAGAATGGCAACTGAGTAAGGGGGAAATCAATAGTCTAAACAGTTATCAAGTAGAAAACTAATAATGTCAGAAAAGGACAACAACATAAGCTGTGGCATCAAGTTTCATAATACTAATATCAAAAGGGTAAAGGTTTTCGGGAAAGGTTTGGGCTCATAGTAGGCTGGCAAAATACATTTCTAGAGGACTCTTTCAGTAGCACAAATGCATGTCTTCATGAATACAATTAACTTAAACCAACAATAGATGGGCTTACTAAAATAAATAAGTTTAAGAAAAATATTAATAACAAACAGTATCAGACATCAACATAATCCTACCTAGTGCTGTTAGCATTTGAAAGCAAAACATTCAGATTCCTAATCTACTGGGGAATATTAACATAATGTGGCTTTGAAAATTTTAAAAAGACCTCATAATTAATTTAATCACCATTTTGCATAGCATTCCCACTTGTAATCTGCATTTTTGCTTTAAAACTCTTACTATACAGCTGTCATTCTGATCTAATGAAATGCCTCTTACTTAGGAAGAGAGGAAAATTTCAAATGTTGAGGCTACACAGAAATGAAGAATGAAACATGTGTCTGTCACTGCAATTTCACCATGGTAGACTAATTGCAGAGGCCTGTGGGTATGGATTGATGTTGCTGAGTAGTCAGCCTTTACTGCCATCGCTTTCAGGGCAATTTGCATAGCATGGCTCATAGTGTTTTATGATTTTTCTTTTAAAAATAATTCTACTTGTTAGTCACTAAATCTATTTAACTCTTCCATTGCTGACTGGCATCCAGGGTATGTTTGAAGAGTCAGTGCACATGTCTTTTATTGGGCTCATGCCAAGAAGAACTAAAAGGAATGTGAAAGGGGTAACTACTTGGTGCAGTTCACAGTCTTTTTATCCTCTGGAAAGATTACCGTTGTAGACTGGGTTTCCCAGGAAGCAAACTGTGATGGCTAAGTTTATGTGTCAACTTGATTGGGTTAAGTAATTCCAAGTTGGCTGGTAAAATGCTATTTCTGGATGTGTCTGTAAGGGTCTTTCCAGAAGACATTTGCTTTTGAATGGGTAGACTGAGTAAAGAAGTAACCCTTGCAAATTGTGGCGGGCAGAATCCAATACACAGACAGTCTGAATACAATAAAAAGGTGGAGAAAGAGTACATTCCCTCTCTCTGAACTGGGGCATCCATCATCTCCTACCCCTAGACATCTGTACTCTTGGTTCTGAGGTCATGAGTCTCAAATTGGGACTTAATTGTAGAACTTTTCAGCCTCCATAACTGTATGGGCCAATCCCTGGCAAACTCTAATACACAGATCCTGTGGCAGACAAGTGTGTTCAGGAGATTCACTGAGTCATGTGTACAGAATTACTAACGGTAAAAGAGAAGAAAGTATGAGTAGATACAGGAAGAAGTTGGGCTACAACACAAAGTGGAACCTTGTGGGCAGGATGGGTATCAGATACAATCCAAACTTAGGTGAGAAGGCCTGGGTTTTACATACTCACACTGAGTAGTCATTGGATTTAGGATGATCCACCAAGGGGACATAACTTTGTATGATGCAATTATCTGAGGAAATCCCTGAAAATGGCTGACAGCTCAGGGTTGTCTACCAGAACATCTCTAGCAGCTGAGGAAATAAGTCTTTTGTTTCTGAAGGGTGACCTGAGTGTCATATCATAGTGTGTAGAATAGTCATCATATTTCTCTTAATGACAGAGGCTCAAATACCACTCTAACCAGCAGGGTATGATATGCTTGGCTTTTAGGAAAAGGTCTTTGTATGGAATATTGTTGTGGAAGATTACTCAAATTCCCCATAACCTAATAATCCAATATATGTTTAATCATCCTAATTAATTTTATGACTGCAAACAATTTAAGGGAGGGATCCTTGAAAATTTTAATCTTTTGTGACTCGTGCATTGGGGAGGATCAAATGATTATATAATTGCAAGTGTATAGAGAAATATATGGATTTTTCAATCTCAGTCAAATTTAGGTTCTGAAGTTTAGTGTATACATGATCATTATGTGTTGGAGATGTTTTTCTAGGGACTTATTACCAGTCAGGCTTTCCTGGTTCTAAGGCCTATTTCCTTTGACTTTGCTAAAAGGAAGTTTGTATAGTGTGAGACATATTTCCCCTCTATAATTTTATGAGTTTTTACTTTGTAAGACAACAAAATTACTCTTTTAGGAAATATCTGAAGAAAATAATAGAAAAGTAGTTTAGAAATGTCACATCTGTCAAAGGGACATTGAACTTGTAGTCTGGTGTGGTACACAAAGAGAATTTGCTCATCTCATGGAATATTTGTATTTGAGTCAAGGGGAAATATCTAAAGCTACACAAGTCGATAGCTTAGAGCATGGCTCAGATTTAAACACAAACAAAGGGTAATCTGGCCTGGCACAGTCTGGCCACTGCAGCAGTGTATCTGAAGGTTATGTTTTATGTTTATTAGCTCCATCCAGATGGCGTTTTATGTCCTTAATAACTTTGTCCCTGACTAAGCCATGAACCTACCATTTGACAAACATAGTAGGAAATGTCTATCAGCAAAAAAGTCATTTTGTAATCAGAAACATCACTTGAACCATTTGGACAACATTTTGAAAGAGTTGAATTCCCTTTTTTCAATTTCTATAATAATTTGTTGACAAAATATAGACAGCTTTACCAAACTGAACCTAAATTCATTGAGCTCCTGGAATGTTTTTAAAAGGAAGACATTTATGGTAATATAGTATATGAGTTATAACTTTCATTGTAAGAGATCAAATTGCTTTGATGCATATTTATTCATCTTTATATGTCCATAAAAATTAGTGTATAGCATGTATTACTATTCTAATGTTGGGAACAGAAAGGATGAAAAACAGAAGTCTGAGATCAACCAGTGAATTTCCTATTATCCTGGTTTCTCCTGGGTCTCAGAATTCTGTATCTAGATCAGTCTACCCACTAAGTTTTATGCCTCTTTTGGGGAACTTCATAAATGTTTTGTTGTTGTTTTGTGATGGTCAATTATGCTGCTAAGTAAATTCTGCTTCCAAATTTCAATCTCCTTGAGAGTACCTCTTTTGCTTTATCTATATCTTCTTTTAGAGCACCAATTTTAGGCACTCAGTATACATTTGTAGATTTTATTGAAAGGAAATAATTTTTCTGATGAAACTCATATCTATAACTCCCTAGTAAAAAGTAAAGAGACTATTTTTAGCTTATGAGGAAATTAAAGTAGTGCATTACTGTTTTACAGATTTCTCAGTGGGAACAAACACCCTGGTCTAAAATTTCTTCAGAAAGAGATATGGACAAGAATTGTAAGAAAATAGTGTTATTAATGCTTAATTTTAATAACTTTAATTTAAAAACAGTGTAATTAGTGTCATTTAGTTTTTAATTTCAAAACTCATCTTTTTCCCCTCCTTTCCTTTCTTGCCATTTTCCTTCATTCCCTGCTTTTCTTTCCTCCCTCCCTCCCCTCCTTCATGTTTTGATAAACAAGTGTCTTGTGTTTCCTTCATTCCCTGCTTTTCTTTCCTCCCTCCCTCCCCTCCTTCATGTTTTGATAAACAAGTGTCTTGTGTACCTAGATCTTATGTAGGCACATGATCTCATAAGAAAATTGCCAGGATTAAATTTTTCTTAATGGATTCATTTTCTAAACACTTACTACAAATTAGAAACATGGATGGTGTGCCAGACACTACAATTCCCATTTTCCTACACTGGGCATTCATTTCAGCTTTAGTTTTCCCTACATTCTCAGAGTTCTTCAGGAAGAATCTGAAACCTAATTAAATACTGTAATCACAATTCACAGGAGCTAAAGTTCAAATTATATTAATTTGTGATTTTTAAAAATTGTACTGTAATAACAAACCATTCTTTGAGATGACTCTATAGTTGTATTTTTAAAAAATTGGCCAAAATCCTAAGACATGGTGGAATCAAAACTAATTTTAATTGGAACAGGGGGGAGAACTGTTCACATATTTCATCAGTCAACACTAACCAGGTTGTATAGTTAAAGGAAAAATTTCAACTGTAGTGGATAAATCGACTATAAAAGAGGTTGAAAACATTTCATATATTTGAGAATAAGTTTAAAATCTCCTTCATCTGAGATAATCTGAAAACATGAAGTTATGTGTCTATTTTGTAGTATTTGTACAAACATACTGCAAAAGATATTTTCCTGTCATACTGCTTTGTAACCTCATCTATGGTATTACAATTGACTGATGTTTAAGAACTGTGTTTAGCAGCTGTTTAACAAAGTTTAGGAGACTAAACAACTTGAAAATATT
Organism: Sciurus vulgaris; assembly: GCF_902686455.1. Taxonomy (NCBI): domain Eukaryota; kingdom Metazoa; phylum Chordata; class Mammalia; order Rodentia; family Sciuridae; genus Sciurus; species Sciurus vulgaris. The sequence goes on from NC_136463.1 coordinate 151,490,203, forward strand.
TGGTGAGAGTGATATAAAATACCAACTTTTTCTTTCTTTCTGTTAGCAACACAGTTTTCTCAACAAGATGGTGAAATCAAAAGAACAATTTGACTTGTTTACTGAAAACCAGAAAGCATGTTAGTGGACAAATTACTTAACCCTTCTTTCCCACAGTCTTCATATCTGTATGGTAAAGATAAAGTCTATATATCATGCATAAGGTATGGAGAATATTAAAGAAGATATGACCTATAAGTCACCTGCTCAACATATGGCACAGAGTGAAAACACAAAACTTAGTGCTTTCCTTTTCCTTTGAAAAGAAAGTGGTCTACCTTCATGTGACAAAGACGCCATTCAGACTATGGAAGGCAAGTACTGGATTTACCAAGTCATACCAACTGGGAAATAAAATTGGGAGAATGATGAACAGAGCACGTGACTAGCAAGTAAATTGTGGAGCCACATTTGAATGAGAAATAAGACTTCCTTTTAACAATAAGAAACATCAAGGAAACTAAATAGTCTCAAGCTTATAGAAACCACAGGGGACTCATGGACCTGTTCAAATGGTGCCCCATATCATGTCAGTTTTTAATCAAACGATTTTGCTTATGTTTAAAGGAGAACATTAAAAACAAAAATTGATGGGCTGTGAGCTAAGTACAAAGTAGATTCACAAATGTTTGGGTGCTAGAAATCCCCAAGGAAAGGAAACAATTTGAGGGCAGGCAAAGACCTCTAACCAATATGGAGTTTCTTTTGCCTGAGGAAACTGAAAAGCTTTGGGCCCTCAAAGCCATCCCCTTTCTTCCCAGTCCACACAATGAACAACAATGAAATGGTAGCTTATCTAATATTTAACTTCTTATACAGAGTTATTGAAACCATGAACTCCACTGAACTCAACTTAGAATCTTGCTTGTTTTCTGAATAACAATTTGGGAGATAGATACAATTCTTAGAAAGAGGGTTTTCTTTACAAACAAACACAAAAATGACCGGGGATTGACTTAGAACAAATTATATTCCATGTTTTTATAATTATGTCAGAATGAATCCTTATGTTATATATCACTAAAAAGAATAAATAAAAATAGGGATAAATACAAAATGAAAGGATACTTATACTCATATCCCCAAGAAACTGCTCTGAGTTCTGACTCAAGAAAGAAGTAAATGAGTTAAAAAAATGTTTTAGTATAACAACAGATTTGAACTCAACCTAATTTGGGCCAGTATAATGGCACAATATCATTATAAGGTAAGTGGTAGCAGAAGAATCAAATAATTTCAGGCAATGAGACAGAAAGAGTTCTCATCCAAATGGACCAAAATAGGAATGAGATGGTGACAGCTTCTTTGAGTTTTGCAAAGCACATGCCATCCACATGGTCCATGGAGATAAAGCTTTGATGAACTTTGAAAAGAGCTTTCTTCAATGAGAAATGGAATCTATCCCTTTGCTTCTTACCTCTAACTATCTTTTGTTGAAAAAGTTAGGCAAAGGAAGGCTCAAAACTTAATCTCTTGATGAAATAAAGTCCATTCATTTTTCATTTGTGGTTTTTAAATATGGAATGATCTGATGTGTCATTGCCTTGTTATTTAGAAATGCTGTGTTAGCCACTTTGTTTTCATTTCATTTTAATATAGTCACTATGAAAGTTATTCTCCTCAGGAACCAATTCTTGTTAGCTTTCCTTTCCCTAACCACCCCTGGTTTCCAGCAATTTTTGTTTTCATATAAAATGAAGACCAATGTGGTTTTTTCCTAAACCATTTCAGTACATTACATTTAAAAAATAATTGATCATATCTTTGTAATTGTATGCTTTTCTGTTAAAACAGGATATGTGTAGTCATTACTCAGCATGTCCAGTGAATTATAGCTTATTTTGGATTTATTTTAAATTCAAAGATCATGAAGAAAAAATTGGTTAAAGCATTGCCAAGTAATCTAAATTTAGTGTGTATGGTATCTAACTAAATATATGGTTTTTCTTAAATAATAAGAGAGAGCTACTATTGAAACTGCAATCATCTTTCACAATGAATACTGTTTTTCTTGAAGGCTGCTATACAATGAAGTTATAAAGTGCTTGGAGACTTTCTACTTGTAATTAACACAAGTATGCAAGAAATTCTTACATCTTCTTGAAAATATTCCCATTGTTCATATTAAAACACAAAATATATTTCTGCATGGGATAAGATAACTGTTAATAAAAACACCCAACTGGGCATAAGATACATACATGTCAGGGCTTTCAAGTTAGATATTTAAATTGAAATGTCACTGTTATAAATTTTCAAGTTTGCCAATAATGCTTAAGGGCTTCAGATTTTAAAGAAGAAACTGTGAATATGAAATTATAAGTTTAAGAAGTAGATACACTATTATTATTTTATAATCATGTAATTATTTACTTACATAATAATATAAAACATCTATACTTAGCATTATACAAACTATATTAGTGTAATTCATTTGGCATGATGTATATATAACATATAAAAATATATATAATATAAAATATTACAGTTTGCTATGGGTTAGGAATGTATAAGATCTAAAGCCAGTTCTCTCTCTATAAATATTTCTCTTCACTTTCAGAAATAATAAAAATGACAGGAATGCTGGTACATGAAATATGTCATCTAATACTAAGATAGCACTTGTACCCCATTTTGATGTTTTTCTTTCCTGGGAATGAAATGTGTATCCCATACCAGGAGGTATCATATCATATCCTTGAAGGGAAGAAAGCATGAATTAGCTAAACAATTTTATTGTACCCAAACCTTTTCGCTCTCAGTATATAGAATAGCTGATACGAGTTGAAAAATGTACACCTTAATTAGTTGATCCAGAACAGCATACTCAAAAGATGGTTTGTGACATAAAGTAACCAGAAAGTTCATCTGCATTTCAGCCCTACAGAGCTTGTGATGTGGCATGTCACAGAGTTTCTTTTAGCTTATGTGACTGCTCGCTCCACATGCTGCCATTTACAGTACACGGTATACAGTAAATCTATTTTTTGTCAAGATGGGCTGGGTTTTCACAGCTCTGCACATGACATCCAGTCACTCTTCTTGGCTCTTAATGCTTAACATGGTGGAGTCTTGATTTTTGGCTGATTGCCTCCAATATGTTCAATTTTGGATGGTTTTTAGAGTAGGTTTGTGAAATGAGGCCCAAGAAATGTGAAAAATGTATAGGTTTCCTTAAAGGGCTTGAAATAATCAGTCTGCTTCCATAAGTATCATTTTGAAACTATAATATTATCTTAAGCATTTGCTGCATGACCTCAGTGGGCACTGGGAAGGCAGATAAAAGGATACTGAAGGAAACACTAGTGGCTGCCTATGTGGACTGGAATTAGGGGCTGAAGTGAATAGATGCATGTTTTTCATTATGTAGTTTAACTGTTGACACTGTTTCTTATTTGTTTACCTGGCACATGTCTCATTTTTATAATATAAAAGTTTAATTAACAAAAGTAATATTTCCAATGCTATTGTGATTTTTGAAATTTCCTTCTGTCACTCATATTTTCATAACACTAGTAAATCTCATGTAAACTTAGCCCATTACAATCCATCTTTTTTCTGAGCCTTGACTTGACAATCTTGTTTCAAAATCTTTTGCTATCGCCACAAGGACACTGCATTTTTAATTGCCACCTTCCATTCCTATGATATCCTTCAACCATAGGACTATATTTTTTTCTATGCAAAATTTGTTGCACGTTTTATTGATACATGTGGGGCTATATGAATTGCCCCTAACAAAGTGCCCTACCTGACAGAAGTTTAGGTCAACTGTTTCTGATCATCAGTATTGATGCTATCATGATAATTAAGTAACCAAGAATCAGATTATGCTAACAGAAGACAAAGGTATAGTTCCAAGTAATGAGAAGATAACACTGGTACATGTGGCAGAATTTAGATAAATGATGGACTTCAAGTTCTTTTTTAGTGAGTCTAAAGAAAATGAATATTTTAATTTGAGAAAACTATATGGCAAAATCATATTGTAATTTTGGAGGTGTTATACACTTTCTAGTTGGTAAGAGAAAGTAAAACAGAGGGAGAATGGAAAGAAAACTGAAAATAACTAGAGGTTCCAGTCCTAAACTTAATTTCCTAGGGCAATCCACAAATCTCCCCTTTGGAAAACTACAAGTTGGACTAGATTATCTTTCATACCCTTTCTAACTCTACATTCTATAAGAAAATCAGAGTTCCACATCAGGAGGCTCTCTGAACTGAGTTGTGATTTAGTACTTGGCTAGCAGCATTTAATAATTGTGATTAGAAGACTAAATAACCTAGGAATAAGGTAACAAGAGGATGAGCCTTGACCATGAGCTTTCAACTTTAAATAATTCATCCACACATTTAAGATTAAACAAAATTCCACAATGCTGAACTCTTCGGCACAATTTATATCAGACACACACACACACACACATGCACATATCCACCCACCCCCAGCCTCTACATGGTGATTTATCAAGAGTTTTTTCCCCCTTCAAAAATCTATAGAGTGCTACAGGCACATGTAAAAGCTGACTTGGATATTTCATTAAAATCTGTGAAACTCGCAAAACTCTTTAGTCCAATACATTTGTCAATCACCCAGTAATTGAGAAGTAGGAACTGTGGTTGTGGTGTATTATATATGCATCCATTCAATTAGCTGAGTTCCCTGAGTCCAAGAAAAACTGAGAATGAGACAAGCTAAAAAGCTCCTTCTTGGATCATCTGGATAATTAATTTAAACTTCTAATTTGCAAAGCTATTCTAGTAATCATAGCAATAAGCATTTTTTTCTGTTTACCAAATATGTGCCAGGCACCAGGATAAGTGTTCTACATACATTTTCACCTAAGAGATATATACTGTGGTTTAGGTCCATTTTATGGATGTGTAAATCAGATGCTTCATATTTACTCATTCAACAGATATTTAGTGAATAACCACTATGTATGGGATCTGCGCTGGGTACTGAATTCGTGCTGATGAATCATACAGGCTGAGAGGGACCATGATCAGGACTGCCCTGCTCAGTCCTTCCTGTATCAAGTCATGAAGCAGATAAATCAATGACTCAGTGCTGGAATGGACTGGTCAGTATTGGGTCACTTGCACTGCATCTCTGCATATATAAAGGCTAGTGATTATTAGCCAACTTGTGGATAACAAAATACATAATGAAATTATACTGACGTATGAAGGTTAGATTCAAACATGAAATTAGATGCAAACATAGAAGTGAGTTTTGACAATGGTGCAGTGTGATGTGGTAGGGAGCACAGAGTGCTGATAAATGTCTTTGTACAATGTGGAAACATCTATTTCATTTAGTTTAATTATTACAATCACCAGAATGTATCTCATGAAGGAACAATGATTTGAGAATCACATTTGCCCAACTTATGTTCCCTTCTGTCTTCATATCTTTCAACCTTGCTGCTGTAAAGTGTAACTTTTGATAAATCTATGTATATAAGTAGTTTCTCTTCTTGATTTTCAAATCCGGGCTTCTATTGACTAAATTAGTCCCTAATCTCAGGGACTAATCTCAGGGAGCTTAAGGACTTGTTGGAGAGAGAAAAGACAGTAGAAAAACAGTGAACAAAATCAGAATCCTAGAAATAGTAACATTACAATGATAGAGAGCAGAGGGAGGGAAACTAGGATGATAGAAATGACATACATACTGATTGTTGTGGTGGTCATAAGGTTGACATTTGTCAAAAGTTATAAAAGTGCACACCTAAAATTATAATATTGTATTGTATATGCATGAATATCAATAAAGCTGGCAGAAAGTTGCTATAAACCCATAATTTTAATACTATTTTAGATGAAAAATTACATTTTATATTTATATATGTAGATGTAATTTTTAACAAATAAAAAGCAGATGATATGTATATATGTTCCATTACACAGTAGGTTGACTTTAGTTATCAATTACACATATTTCAAACAGCTGGAAGATTGAATTTTGAATGTTCTTATCATAAGGTATGATAAATGCAAGAGGTGATGGTAATCACCCTGATTTGATCACTACACAATGTACACACGTATCAAAATGGCCCATTCAAAAATATATGCACATACATATATGTGAATACATATTTTAAGACATTTGAATTTTTAAAAATTATAAATGTATACATACCACATGTACATACACATATGTATATATGTGTGAATGTACATTCATCCACATACATAAAAACATAAATTTTGAATAAGTGAAAAACAAAACCAGAATTGAAGAGGACTTGAAAAAACACTCTCCACCATATTAAATGCAAGCAATAGATGCAAAATATATCACTCTTCAGAGTAGTCAAAACTTATTAATACTTTTCTGCACTAAGTACAAAATCATTTAAAAACATTTATTAGACTGACTTCTAAATCTTATGAGGGTCATCTTTCATAGTATATTACTTATTGAAATATTCACAGAGTTAAGGAAAAAGCAGATAGGCAAATAAGACCATAATTACAAATTTTGATAAATTGCTTTAAAAAGGAAAGACCAGAGTATTATGAGATATTTAAGTAAAAGGATCTGATCATTTATATTTTTAAATAAATATTTTCACTATTAATATCTATTTGCTTAGTAAGAAAAATAAGTTTTGTAAAGGAAAAAACACTAAAGCTATACATCAAAGATTTAGAAGTAGTCAATTTGTTTTCCTGTGGAAACTTCAGATTTGAATGTTCTAGACTGACTTAAAGGTTATGTCCCCTAAAGATGCTGCTCAAGTTTCTTTTTTTCCAAAGTTAGCTTCTTTTTAGTAGACCCCTTTCACTGGGTATCTCCACGCCTCCAAAATTGACCTCAGATACCAGTACTTAAATATCATAAATATTTCTCATTAGTATCTTTGTTCCTTTTTTAATAAAAGTAATCACATAAAGTATTAAATTTATTTCAAAAGAGTTTTCATGTTTTTCCTAATGTGCTAATAATTATCACATACTTGCCTGGGGGGAAAATGGTAATGATATGAAGACCAGCTCTACTAGCCAGTAGCTATTACTATAGAGGGGCATAAGTACCAGTGTCTCATAAGAGGGTTATATCCTATGAAACAGAACAAGGTAATACTGTGTGATTTTTACATAGAAAAACATTATAGGGTAAAAACATTGATATGTTCAGTTAAAAATAATCCATCAAAAGGCCAAAGTTAACAGTTAAAACCATTTTTTATCTAGAAATTGGCAAAAGATTTATCTAAAATGTTTATATTTTTGCCACCCCATAAATCAAAATTAGTTTTCCATTAAAAAATTGGATCAGAGATGATAATCTTCTTGCCAATTTTTAGCTAAATGCAAATGGAAACATCTGAGATTTTAAACTGAAAACTGAAGTTTATAGATATATAGTAAAACTACTGCCTTTGAATGTTACATTGTAAGAGCTGAATAGCATATGAGGTTATGAATTAACTGTAATTTCAGATACATGAAGCATTTGATTTCCTTTTACTAAACCTATAAACACAAAACTAAAGCCTACCTTGATTATTAGTGTCTGCTTCATTATTTATATCCTTTAATGTTGGTGGAGTAATAGTTTAACATCTACTTATTCTTGAAGCCTCACTCAAAACTCCTTCTGGATCCCAGATAAGACCAGGTCCTTACACACTGCTCTTGCAACACCACATTATCTTCCCTCTGTCACAACTGCATTTCTTTTTATTTTAAAATAATTGACAAATAAAGATTAAATATAGTCAAGTTGTACATGATATGATATACATACACATGTATAATGATTACCACAATCAAATTAACACATCCATCACCCATCCATACTAAATATTAGATACCGAGAATATTTTACAATGGAAAGTTTATACACTGCAGTTGTTACTATTTGAATAATACCTGTCTTTGTCACAAAAGACTAGATATAGTTTTTATTTGCATTTCAACCCTAGGACCCATATACCTCTTGGTGCATAGTTAACATGTAAAAAACATTTATTAAGTGAATGAAATCTGATTACAATTTCTATAATATTTTTAGAATATGGCCAATGAATTATTAAAAACTCTAACAACATTAGATTTTTCTAAATTTATCAGCCTTAAATGTCCCATCCCAGAAATTGTGCCCTTTTTCTCAGAGTACTGTTTTGTTTCTTCCTTCTACTTTGCTTTCCATCTCTTTTCTCAGTCCATGAATATCTTCCAGTATTCCCAGGGGCCAGGAAGTACTGGGGTTCTTGGCTCAATTTCCAATTTCTGGATTATACAGCTTAGAGTTTTTATGACCTGAATTCCACTATGGGAACCCTCCCTCTATCTACCTTCCTCTACTACTAGTGAAGTGCTCAAATTTTTTGGAAGAGGAAACAGCTCTACCTTCCCAAAGCAGTTTTGAGATTTGGGAATCCTAATGAAATGCCAGGAAGACATGTAAAAACGTTTTTGTTTTCAAGAAGTTCTACATTTTTAAAATGAAATAGTTCCAGATCACACCCTGGTCAAGGTGCTCTAATGTCTATGGAAGCTCCAAATCATTTTCAGATTATAGATAGTCTTACAGCTTTAAAAAACTGGTCGCAGAATTCCACTAACATCCTTTCAGTTAAAACCATTAAGTCAGCAGATACAGTGTGTATTTACATGACAGGGTGTAACCAGACTGAGGATGTATAAAATAGATCAGGTACTAGTATCTTAATGGCCAAACCATATTTTATGAGGTGGAAAGTCAATGAACAGGGAAGAGATTATTTGCAACAGTATAACAACATTGAGATTCTGCTCTTTACCCTGGGGACAGAAACATAATGCTAACATGGAAACCAAACTGCAACTTTACCTTGGGCTATAAAGACAAAGGCAGCAATAGAAAAGATTTATTCTTGATGATCAATTTCATTTGATCTATGTAGGTCCATTGTGATAAAAGACATGATTTTTACCAAGAGACAAACTTTGAAAGAATAAAATAAGCTGATTAACATCATGTTGACAAAGTCTTAAGTCATGAGATATGCTAAAGTATGTATCCCAAAGCTTCATTATGAAATCATTAAGCTGATTTTTTCACCAAAATATATATATATTTTTTTCTCTTTAAATTTTAAGGGAGAAGACAGGTGGTTAAAGACTAATACATTTTAAAAGAACTGATGGTATCTAGCCAGCTCCCCCCTTGTCAGACAACTCTTTGAATGATTAGGGGTACTGACTGCCAAATGTGTTTAAAAACTCATTTGAAATGAAGAAAAGACTCAGAAATAAACAAAAAGGGGAGGAAAGAAGAGGGCATTTTAGTTTTACAGTTTTTTCTTGCTTTATTTTTAAGATGAGAAATAAAACATTTTTAAAATGACAAAAGTTGTGTTCAAATAAGCTAAAAACTCACATTTCAACTCTAAACTCAAAGAATTTTAACTCTATTGAACTACAGACTTGAAACTAACAGAATTAAGTATGTGATTTTAGCACTAATAAAACTATAGAGTTGCTTTCTTATAAACAAAGATTTTGTTATATATAAAAGCCATAGCTCTGTAATTAATATGGCAGCACTATACTATCAAGAAAGCAAATCTTTTACATTTTAATAAATAGTGTGCATCACTATGTTTGTGTTGAAATGCACAACGTAAATATGCCAAGGCAAGGATACACTCACAGAACCAAAAGGAAATATTTTAAAAAGCAAAACACTATAGGTATGCACTAAAACATAGTTAAAAAGTCACCCATGTCTTTTCTAGTATTTTAGCAATATACAATTTAATAGCTATCCCTCTAAGCCCAGAAGAAAGAAGAGTATTTTGAAAACAAGTTAGAAAATACTTAAAAATGGACAGGATTCAGAGTTTTCCAACAACACAGAAGAAATGATGATTCTCTAATTGTACTTGACTACCTACTACTGCTGGGGGTATAAAGAGACAAGTAGCCATGGGCTGGGGTCAAGAAGGTTATTAGTGCTTCAATGCACAGAACTAAAATCTCTCATAGCCAATTTGGACTGTGGCACCTTTTAAAAAAATAAAGAACATGCTCTGCAATTACCAATCTGCCTGGGCATGTACATAAAGAGAGCTGACAAATGATAAAGGAAATTGGAAAGGTTGAGAGGATGAAGTCAATAATAGATTTATCTCCAGACATTTAGCACTTGAAGTGCATCTGTTATACAATATGTAGACATATTTTACAGCAAATTTGGAGAATACTGTGAGCCCACTGGGCAGGGACAATATCTAATTTTGTATTCTATATAATTCAGAGCATAACTTGGGTGCTTAATCAGTAAGAGGAGGAGAAAACCCCCATGCTTACAAAGGAGAAGTGCACGAAAAGGACTTGGGAACATAAACGAGGGTTTTTCATGCAGCAGAAGAATAGAACAACAGTGCAAAAAGGGCAGAGTGAAATATGAAATAGAATTATAGTTCATGTACAACATGAGGAAGTTGTGCTCAGAAAGTTCTTTTCACCTTTAAAGTCAAAATTCTGCTTTTCCCCCAAACTCAAGGAAAGTTACTCCAAGTTTTTATTTGAAAAAGTACAGAAGTTCTATAATCAATTGAGAAAAATAATTTAAGTAGATCTCATTCAAAAGCATTTACAACAAATTTTTTGCCAGTTTAAACAGTATTTCCCCACAATTTGTTTTACTCCATGAGTACTGCAAATACTAATAACCACAGATATCTTGAGGTACTTTTATAATTCCAGTATTTAAGATAATATGGCCTCATTTATAATATATATGCAAAAGAAACAAAATTATGCCTCTTTATAAAAATGTTAAATATGAATTTGAGAAATTTCTATTTTACTATGTTTTTTCTCTTCATCTGTTTTCTCTACCATTCATACACAGAAAAATACACACATCTTAAGGCTTAATTTTGTAGAAATTTGTTTAGTATACCTAAAAAATCATGTGAAAAGATGAAAATGGAACAAAAACTGCTTTACAACATTCTTGCATTATAGCTTATTTCCCTAAGATATGGAAAATATATGCCTTAGCCCTATTGTTACTTGTTTTTTTATATATTACATTAAAGCAGACTTTTAATTCAGCTAAAAATTTTTTACCCAAAGGAGTGACTTATGGTCTTGTAACTGAAGGAGGCAGTTGGTTGGCTGACTTTCGCTCTATCGTTCACACACAAAACACACATACTAAATTTTGTAGTTACTGTGTGACTTTCTAAGTCTTTTAGTTGTCAATGAAAAGGAATTATTTTCCATCATTGTTGGGAAATGTTATTTGACCACTATGAAGGAGACCTGGTACAGATTCTTGCTGTAGGAGGGTTTTATGCTGTTATTGTGGAGCCAATTACTTGGTGTTAAGCGGTGTGATATCATTCTTTCCCCAGACCGCAGAAATCGATGCTGTCTTTCAATTTCATGACTATACTTTTTTTTAAGGCATTTCACATGATAATGATCTTGGTGAGTAACCCCAAGATGAAATATGAATAGACATAACTTGCTATCTTTTCACTGACTATAAGCCACGCATGACAATCTTAACCAAAATGCGATGTGTAATTTAAAAAACAAAAATTCACCAAGCTTGTTCATACTTGTTATTGTTTTTCTACAGTTACATCAATTACCTTGCTTCCTCTATGCTTTCTCCTAAAAAATCAAATATATGAAAATTTCCTATTACATTTACAATCATGAAAAATATTAAGAATAATTTTACTATCTAAGCTTTACACACTGGAAAAAATCTCTATTTTTCTGATTTTGATATCTGAAATAAGTATTGATGGCCTACATCTTTGTTAAAATAACTTCTTTTAATATGATTTTTTTTTGTTTTGTTTGCTTGTTTTTAAAAAGAAAAACCAGATCCTGGCATTATTTTAGCAAAACTTGCTCTTTTTACTTACTCTTACAAAAACTTACTCTTACAAAAGAAAAAAAAAAAAAAGCAGAATTGTGATCTGGAGAATGATGAGGCAAAAGATTATTATGTGCTCCTGCATATTCAGAAAACTATCCAGATCCATTTCATGTTACTCTAATATCCAGGAAAGAATATAAAAAACAGGAAGAGTTGTTTCTCTTTTTTTCTTAAGTCACATTGTAAGTTTCCCTTTGAAACTTTTATGCTAATAAAACCAACCACAAGACTGGACCATTGACTGAAAGAGATGGAAAATATTGTTTCAACAAAATAGTTTTGTACTGGGCTCAAGGGCATTATCTCCTGCTTTAAGAGATTCGTGCCATGAGTTCCAACATGGTTTAACGGTATTTTATTTTAGATTTCAACAGTCATGTAGATGAAAGGAACTTAGGACACACAATGCAAACTCTGACTATAGACCAATTAGGTCCTTTAAGAAAAACGGTCTCTAAAAAACTCCAATAAATCAAGTTTTGAAAATAATGTGAAGAAAGAATAAGAGTCAAATGTACTAAAAAGAAAATTTGATAACCAATGGAACTCCTTTTTACATCTTTTCTAATATGTAACTAATAATGCTTTTAAAGAAATATATATGATTTAAGTGATTAAGCATCAAGGACATACCAGTGAAGTAAGAACATTTAATTGTGTACTAGATACTACCTATATTTGGCAGCTGTACACTATCATTTTTAAATAAAATATGAGGGGATAGAGCCAAATACCACTTTCTGAAAGGAAGGGAGAACAGAATGAAAGTTCAGTAAGCTAAGATTTTAGCATGTTTGGCCAAAAAAAAAAAAAAAAAAAAAAAAAAAAAAAAAAAAAAAAGCAGAATTGTGATCTGGAGAATGATGAGGCAAAAGATTATTATGTGCTCCTGCATATTCAGAGAAAACTATCCAGATCCATTTCATGTTATAGGTCCCTAAAGTCCTGTGTGCCTTCTCATGTGAACATGAAGGATTTTGAACTAGATATTCTAATGCACTAAGATCAATGCATTTGGAATTATTTCATAAACAAATTTTCAGACAGAAAAAGAAGCAACATGAATTTTTGTCTTGGAATTGTACAAATAGATTAGGAAAAGTGAGCCAAAATAGTCACTTACAGCCTTTTTTCATTGATAAATTTAAGACTGCAAAATAAAAATTATCCTTTAGATTTTCAAAATGAAAAAAAAGTGTATGTGTGCACATATTTTTTTCTGCATGTTTCCAATATTAGCAATTACAAAATTGTTTTAACCACTGTTTCTAAGACAAACTCTACCCCTTCCATGAGTAAATATGAGTTTAGAGGACTTTTCTCTGACCTTTATAAGATGTTATGGCAGATTATATTACAGCATCTTATTCTTCTATATACAATGTGAAGGTCATTTATGTTCTATAATGAGCAAAGGCTCTATTTTGCCAATGTTTTCCATATCACATTTCCAACTTGATCTCCAGCTTTATCCTTACAGTCTGGAAGTCATTGGGCAGACAGACCAATTTATTGTCTAGGGTTAAATGAAAACAATTCTGAGAAAATGTTGTAGTTCAGGAAAATAAGGTTTTAGAATGGTTTAATTTTAACATTAAAAATCAGGTGATTAGTTTCCTTTTTCTTTCTTTAATGTGTATTTGACTATATGAACCTTTCATAATTGTTTTCCAACTTGACTATTAAGAAAGCTTATGCCTTTGCTATTTTAGATACTCCGAAATATCCTAAAGTGCCTTGTTCTGTGTCCACAACTCTTTTCTTCTAGGAAATTTTTACCAGCACTTCTTCTTCCTCATCTGTGTATTTCCTTCACTGTTTTGTTTCTGTCTTTGATCCTTCTTCCTTCATTTAGAAAGTTTCTTTGATTTTTCAGACTCTAGATGAATCAAAGAGGACCTCCATGGGTGCCTGATCCTCCCATTCCCAGACATGCTAAGTGATATGGCTTGAGTTTCTCAGTAGATAATATCCAATTCTTTTGCATACTTCATTCTATCACTTGCCAAAAAAAAAAAAAAAAAATCAAAATTGGGAATTTTTTAAAAGATAAAAATATTATACATGCTAAATATAAAATTGCATAAAAGAAGTTTATTTTTGATAGTGAGCAAGTTATCCCAGTGTCTGTCTTTTCACAGTTTCTGTGAAAAACAAATGGAATGGGAATCAATAGTATTGCTATCATCATAAATCTTTTCCAACTATAGCACCCTTTTTGTGGTTCAGGATGAAGAAAGTCAGGTATTCTTTGAAAAATTATGAGAAAGTCTATATTGTGAAACCATTTTAAGCTTTTGATTTTAGTATCAAACATGTTTCAGAATTTGTCAGAATTCAGGAAAAAAAAATCTATTTTTTTAAATTTTGGTCATTCCTTTTCTAACAAAACCAAGAATGATAAAATCACAAGATCAGACTCTGATGGGGACATCAACCCTAGTAGATCACTCATATACAGATTCCATTAAGTGGTATTTAACCATATACATTGCACAACGTGCAATTACTACAACAAAACCAGGCTGTGCAATTTGGAAAAGTACTTTAAAAAAAAAAAAAAAAAATATATATATATATATGGATGTATATATCTGGCCTCAGGTGTCCAAGAGAGTTGCCACCAGAGGGCGATTAATGTAGGAAAGCTTCATTCTATACAATCGCCACCCCACCCAACACCCTTCTCCTCACTTGTCCAGTTGTCACAAACTGTAAATACTCAGAGTGGAACTTGTAACTTCAGACAGGGTAAGTCTGATTGGAGTTCTTTTTCAACTTCAATAAGGAAGTAAATATTGTTGGTGTTAGTAAATGAAGGATGACAGAAGAAAAATAAAATTGTTAGTAGATTTGCTAGATGTTTCCATGATAAAAGAAGAGAGCAGTGCTTTAGTAGGTGTTTTACAGTTCAATGTATTTACTGTCCTTTGCTTTCCATAAGAGTGACAGAGCAAGTTGATGCCTATTGTCAGTGGCTTCTGAAATCATTAATTTTTAAAGGACTTTTTCTTCTCCTTGCCAAGAGGCATCTTAGTGAGATATTTTGGATCTGGTCCTAAACATCTTTAGAGTTTTGTATACATTTTATTTTATTTTGGTCTGAGCATCAGATTACATAAGTGATAGAGTGATACATTTAATAGCATGAAATGTAACATAATGCAAGCTTTAATACCTGGAATATAGTAAACCAGTAGCTCTGAGTTATATTACCCATCGTAAACTTTTTTAACCTGTGGCTCATTTTCAAAATAATAAACGTAACTATTCCATAAAAATATCTCAACACAGAAGAGCCAGAAAAGTGAAGGACATGAACAGATGGTACATCAATCTTCTGCATTTATACAATTTGTTTTTTAATGCAAATAGTGTGGGTTGCCTGCTCATGCCTTGGATATTTGTTCCAAAGATGAGCACATTTTCTTATCTTTCTGGATCAATGTGACATTTGCAGTTATCATAAAGTGGGAGCCCATTTAATGATGTTAATGCTTCCTTAATGTAAAAATAAAATCACCTTCTTTATAAAAGCAAACAGATTAAAAGTCCCAAAGAGACCATTGAAATATGTGACATTTGCAGTTACTGGTAACTAGATGGCTTGATTATACAGGTAAAAAAAAAAGTCTTAAAAGCATTTGTTTATGCTCATTAATCAGAACATTAAATATGAATTCTAGATTCCCCTATTAGCAAGAGAGTAAATAAGAATATATTTGTATAATGAAGCTAGTAAGATAAAGAATTTTTAAGAGTTATTGCAGTTAAATGTTAAATTAATAAGTCTCTAACTTTTCAGAGGGCTGGAATATTTTTACTCTGTGGATCCTTAGAAATAAAAAAAAAATAGTATTTCCTTGATGCAATGTTTTTCAAAAACAAAAATCATGTTTAAAAATAGTAAAGCAGCTTAAAAAGTTATGGCATTGATTTTTTTTATCTTAATTCATAGAATGGTTCCAATGTGTACCTGCCTCCCTCCTCCATATATTTCAACTTTCATTGAGAAGAGCTATTTATAGAGGAGAAGAGTGATGTTTCTATGGCTCATTCAGTTCCATTGGTAGAGCCCACTTGGCTACTTCATGGGAAGCCAGCTCTGGGAATTTATTTCCTCTTCTTGTGTATTGTTGTATCTGTTTTCGATGTTTCATACACATGCCCAGAGGCCTTCTGGCAGCAGATATACTTTTCAAAGCCAATTTGAGAAAGCAAATCATTTTCTTTCCTGCTAAGACAGCTGGCTGTTGCATATAGCCTTTTCTACTAGAAATGAGTTATGGTCACTAATTCCAGAGGGTCCAAAGAGTTGGCATTTGATGAGAGAAAATTTTCATCACTATCAAATTGGCATCAACTCCAACAATGGGCTAACTTATGAAATGCAGGGCACAAGAGTATTATGTGAATAACCTAAGCCAATCCATCTAGCTCCCCAAAGAGCTGATGGAGATAAACAAGAAGACAACACCTCAGGAATGTTCTCTAAAACAGTGAAGATATGTCATAGGTATTGGTCAGTTTTTGTATATCTCATTTCATGTGAAATCATAATCAACCCTTCACTAGTGGGTGGGACATGCTGGCAGAAATTATCTGTACACTTGCCATAGGATGCACAAAATTCATTGGCATCAGACAAATTTAGACCTTAGAAATAGGTTCCTTTATTGTGGCAATGAGATATTTTTCAGGCACAGGTCCATGTATCTAGGTTAAAACAAAATTGTGGCAACATGAAATAATTAAATAACATTGGGAAAATAAGCATTCTAGCTGGCATATTAGTTTCTGAGGAAGATTTTTCATCCATTGACTTCACACAGTCATCCATCTAACAATAAATATTTATTTAACACCTGCTGAGAGCAGGCATACTTAATGTTATGAAGGAGGCAGCAATAAATAAAATGTTCAGAATCTCCTTATCTTTACAGAGCTTATAATTCATTGGGGAAATATATTAGACCAGTAATTATAACATCAAAGATCATAGTAGAGAAGATAAAGGCTTCTATTGAAGCAAAGAGTGTGGGACTATACCTAGCCTAGAAGAGGAAGGAGAAGAGAGTTTTCAGTACAGGGTAAAGTGAAAAGGCTCCAAAATGAGAGAAGGGTCATGTGCTGCAGGAAAAAAAAAAAAAAAAACCAGTTCAGGAAGTCCTGAATGGGTACTGGTTAAGAGAGGAATAAGCCATGAGGATGGAGAGACATGTTCATATGCCTAGTGGACAGTTTACATGCCAGGCTATTGAAGGGTTTTACAGCAATAAGAACAGAAGAGTTGGCAAATGAATCACCATACCTTTCTGGAAGCATCTGGGATTGTTGCTGTGGTAAAGGAAAGACTTTCTTGGCAAGCCTACAGCAAATCTTAGGTGGTAAGTGTTTACTTTCAGTAGGTTAAGTATGGTCAAAAAACTCATATCCCACAGAACAGATTAAAGTCATATTCACTTTCATCTACTCATAAACCCTTTTCCAGTTCCAAAGTGACTTGCAAATAGTCACTCAATAAAAATGTTGTAAAATGGAACTTAAGAGGATGTATTAGTACTTGCAATAGTGTCCTATGACTACTCTGTTAAATTTTCACAAACTTGGTAACTTTAAACAACAGAAATGTATTCTCTCACAGTTATGAAGGACAGGCATCTTATATCAGTATCACTGAGTTAAAACCAAGCTGTAGGCAGAGCTGTGCTCCCTCCAGATCCTCTGGCTTTTTTCAGCTTCTAGAAGCTGCTGGTGTCCTTTAGGTTTTGGTTGCATCACTTTACTTGGTTTCTGTCTTTATATCACCTTCTCCATGTGTCTGTTTAACCTTCTAACTCTCTCTTACAAGTACACTTGTGATGGCATAAATGCCCACCCTGATTATCCAGGATAACCTTCCCACCTCAACGTCCTTAAATTAATCACATTTCCAAAGACTTTACCATGTAAGGTAACATTTAAAGGTTCCAGAGATTGATGATATCTTTGAGGAGGGGGATGGAAATTTTTTAATCTACTACAGACTTAATCACAGGTTCTTGACATCTTCAGTATTGAGGGAAGGGGCAGAGTAGTCTGCATGCCAGTTCTTCTAGGATTTAAGTAATAAACTCCAATGTGGAAGGAACCTTAGTTTAGACATCACTCTAGAATTTTTGCAGTTCTGTACTGGAAGGGCCATGTAAGTTTCAAAATGATCCCTATGAACAAATTAGCACAAAGATGCTAAGTAATTTAGGGGTTTCTTGCAGTGGTGAAGTGGATTGAAAGAAAGTTGAAGTCAAATCCAAAGCCATTTTGTAGTTCCCATAGATTAAATCCAAGTTAGTTTTCTTCCATGGTCTCTGGATGTACCTAACTGTCCTTTCACAGTTCTGTTGACGTGGGTTAAAACTTAACAAAAAGTAGGGTCTTCATTTAAACCATATACACAATGCTGGTAATGTTTTTAGTTTCATAAAAACATAATCACATACACAATAGTTCTGTACATATATACCGCACACACACATACAGTGTGTGTGTGTGTCTGTGTGTGTATGTGCTCCTTATATGTGCCAGGCACAGCCCTAGATTCCATTTCATGATTACCTCCTAGGGAGGTTCCATGCTAGAAATCAACAAATGAGATAAAGTAGTTCTAGGTGTTCTTTGGTCCATCACTGTATCATGCTTAAATTATATCAGTGAACTTAGAATCAGTACTAGCTCAGGATATGTTAGAAGGGAAACTGAAAAGTGTTCTGGACACTACGTGCCATAATACTCAATTCTCACAACTCTGTGAGATATTATTACACCCAATGAATAATAAATCATGTGTCAAAAAGTTCAATAAAGGTTATAAAGTCATGATTTGGAATAGACCCCTGATTAGAATTCACATCTGTCTGACTTTAATGCTTATGATCATGCCATCATAACAATCTTATTGCTCAGAAGCATTAAGAATTGAATCTTAGATGTCCTTGGATCCAGTTTTGAGTTTTGCCATTACCTCACACACCACAGGATAAATCCTCAAAAGAGGCCATTTCATGACAAATAGGTAAACATAGTATTTTACCACTACATTTAAGGAATTTATTTCCTTAAGATATAGTGTAGGTTAAAAACACCAAATAAGTAAAGTTTCGCCAAATTAATGGGTCACAGAGTCAGGTCATAACATCAACAAAGTGTCTTCATGAAATATTGCTCACCTCTAGAGGTTCCCATCATGGAGAATGGTCATGGCCTTACATACAATATTAGAGACACTAACAGAAACAGCTATCCTTCTGATTTCTTGTCCCAGAAAAAGGTGAGAAATTTGTGCCATTTTTCTTTCTTTCAATTAATGTTAAGACTTGAGAACATATTTTTCTGATTTATATGTTTTTTACATGAGTGAGAAACACAGTTACAAATAATAAAATTTTCTTATTAAGTCATGGCACAGTAAGAGTTCTGGGGATGCCAAGGTCATGGTTACTGCCTTCTCTTCCCCAACAATCCTTGGCATCCTAAGGATGTCACATAATCTTTTTCTACAGTGAAGGACAGATTCATGCTGTTACTTTTTTTTTTTTTTCTTTTCAAGAAATCTTGGTTGAAAGCACCAACAGTGATACAACTTGGTTCATTTTGTCATTTTTTTACTCCCTTGAATTACTACATAAATATTAATAGCTAAACACATTGCAAACAGGTGGAGCTCATTCTGTCTCTGGAGCGCTGCCACCGTTATGTGATATCTCAGATGGGTGACGAGATTTTCCATGTGGGGAGGGCGGTCTGTCATTCCATGCCAACCCCATTGGACACACCCTTGGCTTGAAGTTCTTTACTTCCTGTGATATCTCTATGACAGCCTTCTTGGTCTTTTAACAGTTCATTCAGTAGAATAGGAAGGAGTAACACATTCCTTTTAAGAACCACATTCACATTGTGTGTCTGGTTACTTTTTTTTTTTTTTTCCCCAGACAGTAACTGTAATCGATAATATCATGGAAAAGAGTCCCTATTATTTAAAGGTACATATCAGCTTGCTTCATGATCTTTTCAAATGAAGAAAGTGACTAAGTCAATATGATAGATTATAATATGATAAAATCCTCCTCTTGTCCCTGATTTGCAAATGTGAAGTTTAAATTATATTATTTAAAGTAATAATTTGTTATTTTACAGTTCATCAATGTGTAAGTGGCATAACTGTTTTCAAAGGTCCAAGGTATGCAGCCATAATATTTGTTTTCTTTTATGCAGAATGATTTTTCTTTATATACATTTATTTTCAATGCACCAAACATATTCCAAAATAAAATTCGGAAATCCAGCTGACTTCCATTTTCCTAGATGTCATGGTTATGGCTAGTATGTATATTCTTTCTGTGAGTAAAATGATACACTTAAATATATGTATTTTCATAGGAAGCAAGCACAATTATAATTGTCCTGGAATATGTTTGAATGCAAACAATTCTATGCGATTATTCAGGGCTGGAAATTCATGTCGCTCAGTGTACTTCAATTCTTCCAACTATTTTACCACAGATCCACTAACAAATTTTATAGTGAAATTTATAAGCCTGATTCATTAGTCCAAATAGCTCATCTTTCAAACTGTACATATAGAAGAGTTTCTGACTTATCCCCATAAACAGATGAAGTTTAAGTTTAAATGATTTTATGAAACAGGTTTGATTTAGTTCAAATCAGAGCAAAATTGCATTTCTACTATCCCCTTATTGATTAGTTGTCAGATAATAATGAGAAGTCAAATATTGAGGTAAATCATACATTCAATTTTTTTTATTCAGGTAGTGTCAATAAACATCTTATTTAACATGAACACTTTCAATACCCACTTAATCTACATTAAAACAGTCATCTGTTAAATTTGAAACAATTTGGCCAATTTCTAATGATCTTTTTTCCTTCTCTACTTTTTGCTTAGATTCAGTGCCTCCCCCATTTTTCTCTCCCTATGAGGTATTGCCTTGGGCACAAATGCGGTTTCTCTATATACTTGTCTTGGGGAGAGAGCCCATGACTTCCATCATTTTGTACAAGAATTTGTGATCATCTGATATAGAAACACATACACTTAAATAATTCAAACCATGTTATATAGTGTCCAGATAAATGAAAAATAATGTTATGGGAGGATGGAGACAAAGCTTCCATTTTCCTCAGACTTCCTGTATATGGACAACTTTTTGACAGGAAAAATGAACACCAATGTGATGTAAAAGCACAACCTTAAGCACAGTCTCTTGCTCAAATTATTACATAGCTTTGACTGTGACACAGAAACCATGTTGACCTCCATATATTAGTGTTCTTTAAAACTGGGTTTTCTGCTTAAATTGAAGGCCTTGAGTTGAATTCATTATACATACACTTAAAAACTGAGGGATAACAGAGAGCAGAGAATCAGGCTTATGAACTGGTTTTCCTGGTTACAAGGAAAAAAGAATCCTAGTGCCTAATGGAGAAGAAAAGAATGGTCTCCTACTATAATTCTAAATTTTACTCCAAAGCTTTCCTATTCATCTATTAAAATAAGATACAATTTACACAACTAAGAAGAATATTTGTTCACCTAAAGAAACGATTACTTCTTTCTTTAAAGCAAGATTTTCAGCTGTTACTCACTGATTTTCTGCCTACATGTTCACAGGATACTGGAGCGGTGTCTTATCTGCCTTTAAGATTAGAATAAATCATAAAGAAGAGATGACAATTGCCAAATATTTGCTGAATAAATAAATGCCAGTACTTCATAGTATGATGAGTATATATGTCTATGTATGTGTAGAAAGTGGTATTTTAGACAAATAGAGCAAAATATTCCTCTGAGAGTTTATGAATTTCATTTTCTAATAGCATTGATAGAATAGCGGGAAGTATGTCTACAGTTAATATTAGAGATCATATATCAGGTATAATTGTTGACATCCCATTAAATACTAAGTCTAGATTGTAAAGAATCAAAGACTTTGAGTTGGAAAAGACCTCAGAATATTTACAGCATGAGAATGGACATTCTAATTTAGAATGTGGCATAGTTTAAATTAGTTTGAATCAAGATTCCATATGAACTGACTGATCATTTAATTCTCTCCCCTTCTAAGGGACACCTCAGACCTTAAGAACACTAAGGAGACAGTGATCCACTTGAAAACAAACCCTAAAACTCATGTGCAGGAGAAGCTGAGGAGTCCATGAAGCACCCCTTCCCTTCCATTTGTCCCTGGAGAATACACCCTGAAGCCACAGTGATGTAAACTCACAACCTTAAACAAAGCCTCTTGCTCAAATTATTACATAGATATGACTGTAACACAGAAACCCATGCTGTCCTCCATATATTAGAATCCAGAATCAGAATCAGAATCCAGAATCCAAAAAGTATTCAGATTTCTTCAGAAAGTAAAACTCAAGAGTCTGTTGGAGGACAGAGGTATATGTTGGAGGACAGCTATATATACAGGTGCCTATTCTGGAGGTTCTGTCCCCCAACACACACACACACACGATTCCAACACAGAACTCCATAATTCCCAGACTTCACTAGGCCATACATCCTTCCTTAAGATAAATAACATAAATATGATAATACTCTCATCCAGAGGAGAGAAAGGGGGAAGGAGGACATAAAGATAAAAAGATGACACCGTGATAAATTATAAAATGTTCTTCCTAAATTGGCAGTTCCTGTTTTCCTCCTGGCCCTCCCAACCAACCACGTTTGTGCACAAGCGCACGTGTGCATGCACGCGCGCATGCACACACACGCACACACACACACACAAAGATTTGGAGATCTACAAAATAACCTCCCTGCTGCTAAAAATATTATTTCTATGCCTTGACCTTGACAGACCTATTTGAAGATAATAAAGTCCAGACACAAGAGATATGTTAAGCCTTATGTAAGGGGAGTTTTTTAAGATTTCTCTTGTGGAATTCATAAAACACCAAATCTGCATCTTTGAATTCTATCAACATTAATGAATAATCAAAGATTTGCAAATAATATTGGATATTCAGGAGTATTTTACTTTTTCATATACTCATGAATGCTACTAAACCTGTCTTCTCCTAAACACAAATTGAACAAATTTAAAGCACATAATTTCTTATTTAATACTTGCTTTTTGGCCTCATGAAGATTCCTTGCAGAAGCAGTAAGTATAATAAAGTACTAACCTTTTAATCAGAACCTGATCTATACTGATTAGTTGGTATCTTCCAACAAGTCTCTTTGGAACTTCAGTTTCCTTTTCTATACCATGAAGAAGATAATGGGTAATATCAGATGTACCTGTTTTCAAATTCTTGGCCTGTCACTCACTAATGTCAACTCTCCTCTTGCTGTTCATTTCCCCATCTACTGGTGAGTATGCCCATGATGGGGTTATTTCAAGAGACCATGACACATAAGTATTGCAATTATTCACAAAGGATTACTTAATAATAGCTCTTGGTTATTAAAGTGTTTTCTAGTGTTGTAACTGTCTCATTGTATTTTCTTCACAAGTTCAAGGGAAGTAAACAATGAAATGTCACTCATTTGTAATGTATGGCATTCTTTTATTTTTATACATAGATTTTGCTCATGCTATGTGCAAATTCCAAAAATTCACTTTTTAAATAAAAAAGGAGCATGGTCAGAGAAGTGTGAAAGGAACATTGAGTGAAGGGAAATTATATGACAAGACAAATAACTGACTGGTAGATCTGGATATGGTCAGCAAGAAAAGAACTCATAGCAAACAAGAGATTGTCATTGTGCATTTAAAGATATGCTTCATGGAAGTCTATGTCCCTGTTTCCATGATGCTCACGTGAGTGACAAAGTTAGTGGAAGCTACATGAGATCATAATTTTACTCTCTATAAGCAAGATCACCTTAAATGTTAGAGTTCACTCCCAAAATGGAACAAACCATGTCAAGAGCATCAACTTACTAGGGGGAAAGATAATGTTACTTGCTGTAGATTTCAGTTTTGACCCAACTCTTACCAAAATATTTTTCATTGAAGAAAATGATTCTCATGAACTTCAATCTTCCTATATTTTTTATTCTTCACATATTTTCTAAAATAGCCATTAGACTGTTCTTCATCAATGACTTAATTCCTCAATCTGAGAATTTTCATTCATTATATATTGTATCTAGTATTCAATAATTCATAAATGTTACAGTCATGACCATATTCTATTTCTTATGCCTGAGACCTCTGTATGATTGATTTTTTTTCCTCAAAACTTTCTCTTGCTTTGGTTTTCACAAACCCATTTATGAAAGCCTGATTTCAAATACTTCATCCTACCTTTTTTGCTGTTTTTTTGGTTGGGTTCTTTTAAGGGCTTCTCTTTCCCTGACTGTGAAATACGGTCTCTTTCTTCTTCTCTGTGTATGAATTCATCCCATTTCAACCAAGATTTATAAAGAGAAAGAAACCTTGATACTCTAATTCTCCATGGCATGTAAGGAACAACTCATCAGTTGTTTTACCTATGCATTTGGAATGGTACCAGACATGTACTATCCTTGGGAGAACTGAGAAAATGGCGATTCATATAATTTTCTATGAAACTTAATTCCATTGTGGAACCCAGTTTGGGAAAAGCAACAATGCCAAACCTCTTTGATCCAAATCACTCAATACCCATGTTTCAAACAGCTTACTGGCCATCACGTGGACAAACCAGAGTCCTTGAAATTCATTATCTTCACAACATTTTCTTCATCTTCATAATATTTAACTATCCAGTCACTTGTTCTAAAGAAGTTCAGCAGGAATCTCAAGCTCTTTCATCTCTGAAACTTGTAGAGAATATGTAATAAAAATTGTCTTGTATCATTTCTCTTTACCACTGGCTAAATTTAGTTCATTATCCTTCACAAGGTATAATATAAACTATAATAACAATTATCAGAGGGAAATTGATACCGCTCTTTACCGGTGGCGAGTCCTGCTTCCTCAGGTGTTGAAGTATAACGCCGGAGAAGCACGCCGAGGCAAGTGTAGAGTGGAAAATGCAGCTTTATTAAAGAAAAGTAAAAGCAGACTTCTCCCGGGTGGAAGAAGGGGACCCAAAGGCGGAATCCGTGGGATGAGCAAATCCTGTCCTTTTTATGGGTTTTGTTCTCCCATTCTCTCCCCCTTATCTCTTTCCTTCCTGCCTACAGGATTAGGCCTGGTTTTGCAGGTGAGAAGTGAAAAAGTGAGAAGCGGATGGGGCAGGGGAGGGCCAAAGTGACTCAGGCAGGTAAGGGCCCAGGGGGCATTAATCAGCATCTTCCTGCCTGCAGTCTCTGACAAGGGCAGGTAAATTTGGTTATCAATGGGTTCTGCAGGTCCTTGACATTCCATTCTCCCACAGCAGTCTCCAACTTCCAGAGGCAGATGGTTTTATGGCCTCCACTTTCTCGATCTGACCCGATTCCCTATTTCTACACTAACTGCCTGTCCCCAATTCTGGCTTCAAAATCACCCTAAAATGATATTTTGTACTGCATGTAGCTTCACCATCTTCAATCTATACTTTAAAATCATCAAAAGGATCTTTTTAGAATGTAAATAAATCTCTTTGTTCAATCTGTACAATCTTCAAGTAACTGCCTCTCTTCCATTGGCACACACCCAGGGATTATCTATCTTTATCTTTTACAAACCTTCTCTTCTCCTGTTGAACTATCTAAAGTCCTTTGGATGTACAACTTATTTTCCTTCACTCTGAACTTTCATCTTTCCTACTCCCTTTTCTGAATACCATTTTCCTCTAACTGGTGAACTTTACCCTTTCTCATTATTCAAGTGAAATTCACTGTTCTCATATTATTAAACACCCCACTGATTAGTATCTAGTATTGTAAGGCCCCCAAAAAGGAAACCCCAACTCTGTCCCATGGATCGACGGCAACCCCAATCAATCGCAGGAGGCGTCACTTGATGCAAACCGCAAGAGGTGTTTATTCCAGCGCGCTGGGACCCAACTCGAGGAGTGAGTCCCCAGCAGAAAATCTTGTAGGTTTATAAAGGCAGAAACCACACATCGGGAGGGGTCACACATGAAAGGGAAAAGGGGGACAAAGCTGCAGGGAAATTTCAAAGGGGGTCTGGGTTTGCTGATAACATACAACATGTTTCACAATGTTTTACAACAGGGCATAGATTCTGGTCAATAGTTTCTGGTAATCATACTGTTTGAGCACTATCTGGCTATCTGGCTCAATTTACCCTTTTATTCTGTTTGGGGCCGTTTCTTGGAACAGCTTTAAGGGCTTTGTTCCCATTACTGGGAGGTGACCTTAGGGAGTTGAGATGACTGGGAGGGTGACCTCAGACAGCTTAAAAAAATGTCCATTCTTTCAGTATGTAGGTAGCAGATAATGTTTAATAGATGTTAAACTTTAAATATCATTATTTCTAATAATGTTATTTTATTATTATACTGCTAAAGATAGGATGCATTCTCTGGACAACAGGTTGTACCTAAAGGTTTCTTACAACTCAGAGATTGTGTGTGTCCATTATTTACCCTAAACTACGTGTTCAGAAAAATCTAATATTAACCCCATTTCTATGTTAATATAATATCTTCATATTTGGACCTCTACAATATTTTCAATGACTAGGCTTGAATTCCTGGAATCAATAAATATTGTGATCCAAACTAAGACCACAGTGTCACACTGACATTTCAAAAAATACCTTTTAGCTCACTTGCATTTCAATAAGATTCTTTATCCATGAAGGTTCTTCAATTATTTTGTGCCCAGTATAAAGTATATTTTATAGGCTTTAAACATGAAATCATAATTTATTACTTCCCTTACCTAACCCTAAGATCTGTTTTAAGTTTAAATAATTCCATGTCACTGAAATCCTTACTTTGCCTTATGTAGGAGGAAATCTGGAAGAGAAAAATTCCTAATTATTTGAGCAATATGAGACTTTAAATCTCTCTCTACCCCACTATGGTACTCTGTGTTTTTACTTTCTTTCCTCTTTCCCTCTCCCTCTCTGCTGACATTAGCATAAAAATGTGCTACCCTAACTAAGCAGTCTGTTAACTGATAAGCTATCAAAAAATCATCTGTTATTTTTATAGCTTAAAGGCAGATGCCATTTCAAGAACTAGACTTGATTGAGTAGGATTTGTTAGTGCTTTTTAGATTTATCATTATAAACTTGAGGTATTTTAAAATGGATTGGAAGCTGGAAGTATTATCCCATGAGCAATCAAGCTTTAGAATTCCACTAGCCTTAAATTTGTATCTGCATAAAATCATTTCATATCATAAGAATTTTAGTTGTTGTCTGATGCTTGTATCAAAAATGCTATCTACATTAAATTCAGACAAATATAATTTTCAAAGGAAACTCAGATCAGAACATCCGCTTTTGTTCCATCAGGGGCTCCCTTTGCCATAAGATACTCCTCTGAGGGTCCATGAAACAGCAGGCATGTGCTTTGTAAGCAATTGTTCTCTCAGGTTGCATTTCTGAATTGCTTTGGGTACAATAAGGTAGCACTTGGGGGGTTAGGAATGTATCTGATCCTGATCTCAGCTTGAGGTTTTTGGGGGAGGTTTGGGTTAGAAATCAATTTGAATAAGAGAGCAATTAAAAAAAAAAAAAAAAAAAAAAACCAGGACTCAGGCTGACAAGATTTTTCACTGTGGTAGCCTGCTTTTGTATTGCAGGATCTAGTCACTCATTTAAAGATGATAGAAAAGGAAAAGGAAGTACAAATGATAGAAAGATGAACTATTTAACAGCACAAGTATCAAAGCAGTGAATATGACAGAATTAAGATGTACGTATTATTTTGTTCCAATATGTTTTATATAGTATAACCATTCAGTAGTGGCCTGGCAGGTTGAAATTTTAACATTGAGAATTCAATGATCAATAAACTCTTCAAGTTATGTGATCTCACCAGCTCTTAAATTCCATCATTGTTAGAATCAATCCATAATTTTCAAAAATAAACACTAACTCCATACAGATTAAACTGAATAAATAAATGTGATATTAGATTATTATTTTTGTTAAGTAATTATTTAAAATCACATATGTATTAAATGAATGATTCATGTTGGAAAAACTTCAAATACAGAAAAATATTGAGTAAAAAGACGCTCCCTATACTTATTGCAAAGACAACACTATTAATATTTTAATATATATCCTTTGAGGCAATTTATCATGCATTCATTTTGTGTGTACATATATAAATATACCAGATTTTTAGAAATTTGAAAATATTTATTGACTTTATTTTGTTTTCAAGAATGCATAATTTCATATGCACAAAAGACCCAGGAGTCAGACTGCCTGAGTTTAAAAACTTCAACCTTCCACAAGTCACTAAACTCTCTGTGCCTCAGTTTCCTCCTATGTACAATATAGATAATAAAATTATTAACTTCAAATAATTTTTTGAGGATTGTTGTATGTGTGGCTATTCTTCAATTCTTTATATGAAGTACTTAGCACTATTCCTAGCACACAGCAAATATTACCTGAGTTATTATTTTTTGTTATTATTTTGTTCTCCAACATCTACTTCTCACTTAAAAATGTATCTCAGCATATAATACAGATTTCTATAATTGAATTTTGAATCAAATGATATAAAAATTGTTTAGAACCCCCAAATCATCCTCCATGATGCTTTAGAAGTTTGCATTTGCACCAACACTGAGCATAGGTGTCTTCTAAATCCGGCACTCCAAAAACTGTATGTAATGTTTTAAAAGTTGTAATTTAAAAGAGAAGTTAAATTCTCAGTAGTATAATAGGGCTTTACTAACCAAACAGAATATTATAATTTATAAAATCATGTAATCTAATAGACAAAAAAATAAATCCGGCACTGAGCCTGCCTCCCCACACCAAGGTTAAAACAGCGCTGTGCCCACCCCCCACACTGAGGTCAGAGGCCGGTAGCTGAGCCTGCCTGCCTGCCTGCCCCCCTAGTGCTGAGGGACACTGTGCCTGCCTCCGTACTGACTCAGCACACCATCATTGGGGCTCCCCAGCTTCTTTGGAGACTGGTACAGGCATTTTGAATTATTTCTGAGGGTGTGGCCATCATCATTGGAAGGTCGGCTTCCTTCCTGAGACTCCTACAGGAGATTGGAGGCCCTTTGACAGGTACCTCTGTTTACTCACTTATATCCCACCCTTTCCCCATCCTCTTGTTCACAACTAGAAATATTGTAAATAGTAATTGAACGGATCCTGTTTATTTTACAAATGTTGAAGTCTTTATAGGGGCTATCTGGTTCAGAGCTACATTTTCTTTGTATTGGGTGCTATTGGTATTAAATCTCCCCTTCAAAGGAGAGGTAGTGGAAAACTGCAGGGTCATAATAATCCTGCAGGAGGCAAACTTCAGCATCTCTGATCTTCACTGCTAGAGGGGAATAAACAGAAACAATATGAAAAAACAGGGGAAGAAGGTGTCCCTAACAAACCAAGATGCTACTGTGATAGAATCCAATGACAGCATGGCAGTAGAAATGACAGAAAAAGAATTTAGAATCTGCATGATTAAAATGATCCATGAAGCAAAAAAATGAGATAAGAGAGCAAATGCAGGCAATGCATGACCATTCCAGTAGACAGTTAAATGAGCAAATGCAAGAAGCAAAAGAACACTTCAATAAAGAGATAGAGGTTCTTAAAAACAAACGAACAGAAATTCATGAAATGAAAGAAAGGATAAACCAAATTGAAAACTCAATAGAAAGCATCACCAACAGAATAGACCTCATGGAAAACAGAATCTCAGACAATGAAGCCAAAATATTTAATTTTGACAATAAAGTTGAACAAACTGAGAAGATGTTAAGGAGTCATGAACATTTGGAACCTCCAAGAATTATGGGATATCATGAAAAGACCAAATTTAAGAATTATTGGGATTGAGGAAGGCACAGAGATACAAACCAAAGGCATGAACAACCTGTTCAATGAAATAACATCAGAAAATTTCCCAAACATGAAAAATGAAATGGAAAATCAAATACAAGAGACTTACAGAACACCAGGTGCACAAAACTACAACAGATCCACACCAAGACACATTCTAATGAAAATACCTCACATTCAAAATAAAGATAGAATTTTAAAAGCTGCTAGAGAAAAGTGTCAGATTACATATAAGGGGAAACCAATGTGGATACCAGCAGATTTCGCAGCCCAGACTCTAAAAGCAAGAAGGGCCTGGAACAATATATTTCAAGCTCTGAAAGAATACGGATGCCAACCATGGATACTATACCTAGCAAAACTAACCTTCAGATTTGACAATGAAATAAAATCTTTCCATGATAAACAAAAGTTGGAAGAATTAACAAATAGAAAGCCTGCACTACAGAACATTCTCAGCAAAATATTTCGTGAGGAGGAAGTGAAAAGCAACAATGCAAGTCAGTAAAGGGAGGAACTACCCTAAAGGAAAAGCCAATCAAAGGGCAAGTAAAAAACCAAAAATAAGCCAAAATGACCAGGAGTACAAATCATATCTCAATAATAACGCTGAATGTCAATGCCCTAAATTCAATAATCAAAAGACATAGACTAGCAGATTGGATTAAAAAGAAAGACCCAGCAATATGCTGCCTTCAAGAGACTCATCTCATAGAAAAAGATATCCACAGACTAAAGGTGAAAGGATTGGGGTAAAACATACCATGCATATGGACTCAGTAAAAAAGCAGGGGTCTCCATCCTCATATCAGATAAAGTGGTCTTCAAACCTAAGTTAATCAGAAGGGATAAAGAAGGACATTTCATACTGCTTAGGGGAAGCATAAAACAGCAAGACATAACAATTTTAAATATTTGTGCCCCAAACAATGGAACATCTATGAACATCAAACAAACCTTTCTCAATTTTAAGAATCAAATAGACCAAAACACAGTAATAGTGGGGGGCTTTAACACACCACTCTCACCACTGGATAGATCCTCCAAACAAAAACTGAACAAGAAACTATAGAACTAAATAATACAATCAATGACATAGACTTAATGGATATTTACAGAGTATTTCATCCATCATCGAGCGAATATACTTTCTTCTCAGCAGCTCATGGATCCTTCTCCAACATAGACCATATGCTATGCCACAAAGAAGCCATTAGTAAATACAAAACAATAGAGATCCTACCCTGTATCCTATCAGATCATAATGGAATGCAATCAGAAATGAATGATAAAATAACAAACAAAACTACTCATACACCTGGAGACTAAATAATATGCTACAGAAAGATGCAATGATAACAGAAGACATCAGAGAAGAAATAAAAAAAAAATTCTTAGGGGTAATTGAGAACAATGACACAACATATCAAAATCTCTGGGACACTGAAAGCAGTACTAAGAGGAAAGTTCATTGCATTGAGTTCATGCATTCAAAAAATAAAAAATCAACAACTAAATAACCTAACACATCTCAAAGCCCTAGAAAAAGAAGAACAGATCAACACCAAAAATAGTAGAAGACAGGAAATAATTAAAATCAGCTGAAATCAATGAAATTGAAACAAGGGAAACAATTCAAAAAATTGACAAAACAAAAAGTTGGTTCTTTGAAAAAGTAAACAAAATTGATAAACCCCTAGCCACACTAACAAAGAGGAGAGAGAAAACTCAAATTACTAGAATTCATGATGAAAAAGGAAAGATCACAACAGACACCATTGAAATACAAAACACAATTCGAAGCTACTTTGAAAATCTATACTCCAACAAAATAGAAAATATCAAAGACATCAACAAATTTTTAGAGACATATGATCCTCCCAAACTGAATCAGGAAGATGTACACAGTCTAAACAGATCAATTTCAAGCACTGAAATAGAAGAAGCTGTCAAAAGCCTACCAACCAAGAAAAGCCCAGGACCAGATGGATTCTCAGCTGAATTCTACAAGACCTTTAAAGAAGAACTGATACCAATATTCCTCAAAGTATTTCAGAAAATAGAAAAGGAGGGAACCCTTCCAAATTCATTCTATGAGGCTAGTATCACTCTGATACCAAAACCAGACAAAGACACATTAAGGGAAGAAAACTTTAGACCAATATCCCTGATGAATATAGATGCAAAAATCCTTAACAAAATACTGGCAAATCACATACAAAAATATATTAAAAAGATAGTGCACCATGATCAAGTGGGGTTTATCCCAGGGATGCAAGGTTGGTTCAACATCCAGAAATCAATAATGTAATTCACCACACCAATAGACTTAAAGTTAAGAATAACATGATTATTTCAATTGATGCTGAGAAAGCATTTGATAAAATACAGCACCCCTTCATGCTTAAAACACTAGAAAAAATAGGAATAGTAGGAATATACCTCAACATTGTAAAGGCTATCTATGCTAAGCCCACAGTCAACATCATTCTTAATGAAGAAAAACTGAAAGCATTCCCTCTAAAAAGTGGAACAGGACCTCTTTCACCACTTCTATTCAACATCATCCTTGAAACACTTGCCAGAGCAATTAGACCAAAGAAATTAAAGGGATACAAATATGAAAAGAAGGACTAAAGCTGTCACTATTTGCTGATGACATGATCCTATATTTAGAAGATCAAAAAAAAAAAAAAAAAAAAACTCCACTAGAAAACTTCTAGAACTAATAAGTGAATTTAGCAAAGTAGCAGGATATAAAATCAATATGCATAAATCTAATGTATTTCTATTCATAAGCGATGAATACTCTGAAAGAGAAATTAGGAAAACTACTCCATTCACAGTAGCCTCAAAAAAAAAAAAATACTTAGGAATTAATCTAACAAAAGAGGTGAAAGACCTCTACAATGAAAACTACACAACATTAAAGAAAGAAATTGAAGAAAATCTTCAAAGATGGAAAGATCTCCCATGTTCTTGGATAGGCAGAATTAACATTGTCAAAATGGCCATTCTACCAAAGGCACTATACAGACTCAATGCAATTCCAATTAAAATCCCAATGAAATTCCTCAGAGAAATAGAGAAAGCAATCATGAACTTCATCTGGAAGAACAAGAGACCTCGAATAGCCAAAACAATCCTGAATAGAAAAAGTGAAACAGGATGTATACCAGACCTTAAACTATACTACAGAGCAACAACAACAGCATGGTATTAGCACCAAAATAGAAAGGCGGACCAATGGTACAGAATAGAGGTCACAGAGACAAAACCACATAAATACAGTCACCTCATACTAGACAAAGGAGCCAAAAACATACAATGGAGAAAAGATAACCTGTTCAACAAATGATGCTGACCTCTATCTCTCACCCTGCACAAAACTCAACTCAAAATGGATCAAAGACATAGGAATTAGACCAGAGACCCTGCACCTAATAGAAGACAAAGCAGGCCTGAATCTTCATCATGTTGGCTTAGGATCAGACTTCCTCAACAAGACTCCCAAAGCACAAGAAATCAAAGCAAGGATCAATAAATGGGATAGACTCACACTAAAAAGATTTTTCTCAGCAAGGATACAATCAAGAATGTGAAGAGAGAGCCTACAGAATGGGAGAAAATCTTTTCCATGCACACTTCAGATAGAGCACTTATCTCCAAAATTTATAAAGAACTTACAAAACTTTACACCAAAAATACGAAGAACCTAATCAATAAATGGGCCAAGGAACTGGACAGACACATTACAGAAGAAGACACACAGGCAATTAATAAATAAATGAAAAAGTGTTCAACATCGCTAGTAATTAGAGAAATGCAAATTAAAACAACTCTAAGATTTCATCTCACTCCAATTAGAATGGCTATTATCAAGAACACAAACAATAATAGTTGTTGGTGTGGATGTGGGGAAAAAGGCTCACTTTTACATTGCTGGTATAGTTGCAAATTGGTGCAGCCACTCTGGAAAGCAGTGTGGAGAATCCTAAGAAACTTGGAATGGACCCACCTTTTGACCAAGTTATCCCACTCCTGGGTTTATACCCAAAGGACCTTAAATCAGCAAACTACAATAACACAGTCACATCAACGTTTATAGCAGCTCAGTTCACAACAGCTAGATTGTGGAACCACCATAGATGCCCTTAAACAGATGAATGGATAAAGAAATTGTGGTATATATATATACAATAGAATACT
Organism: Sciurus vulgaris; assembly: GCF_902686455.1. Taxonomy (NCBI): domain Eukaryota; kingdom Metazoa; phylum Chordata; class Mammalia; order Rodentia; family Sciuridae; genus Sciurus; species Sciurus vulgaris. The sequence goes on from NC_136463.1 coordinate 151,524,301, forward strand.
ATTCAGCCATAAAGAAGAAAAATATTATGGCATTTGCAAATAAATGGATGGAATTAGAGAATATCATGCTAAGTGAAATAAGTTAAGCTCAAAAAACCAAAGGCCAAATGTTTTCTCAGATAAGTGGAGAATGATATATAATGGGGGTGGGGGTGGGAATTTAGAGAATAATGGGGGAACTTTAGAATTTGTAGAAGGAAATGAGAGGGAGGGAGGGTATGAAAAATGGTGGAATGAGACAGACATCATTACCCTATGTACATGTATGATTACACAAATGGTATGAATCTACATTGTGTACAACCACAGAAACGAAATGATGTACCCCATTTGTGTACAATAAATCAAAATGCAGTCTGTAAAAAATTAAAAGCTAAATTTAAAAAAAAATAAATAAATCTTTAATTTTTTTTTTTTTTTTTTTACATTTCTCTGATTTGTGGTAAGGTTAACTATCTTCTCATGGATCATGTGTACTACTGAGTCTATGTGTTGGGAATTTTTTCTCTTTAAACTGATTATACTCAAGATTTAACATAAATATTAATCATTTGAACACTTTAAGTCATGTATTTTCTCATATTTCTTGTCCTGTTTTTTTAATTTGTGTGTAGCAATTTTAATGTAGCAAAAAAGTATTTTTCTAATGATGTCTGTGTTTTGTGTTCTTTATAAGTTGTCTAAGACTTTTATTCCTTAGTTTTGAGGATAAAACCCAGGGTCTCATGTATATTTGCCAAGTGTTTTACCACTGAGCTAGTGCCAAACCACATCTTTGGTAACTTATAATGTATAAATATTTAATCCACCTTAGATTTATGCTGCTCTAAGATGAAGTATGAGGTATCTGATGTGAAAGAAGTATTTATCTTACCTTCACCCTATGAATATTCAAGTGTAGCACCACATATTAAATAGTCTATCTTTCCCTTAATTATTTGAAATGCCACCATATCACATACTAAATTTCCATATATAATGGATATAATTATTTGTTCTTGAATATATTCCATTAATGTTGGTCTATTCATGCACCAATATCATGTAGTTTAATTATAACAACTTTATAGTATGTTTTAATATCTGTTATGCCATTATCATTATTACTATTTTATTATCTTCCAAATTAATAATCAATATGTCAGGTTTTATAAACCAAACTAGAATTTTTATCAGAATTTTAGTTTTGTAGGTAAATTTTGCTTAATTTATTTGATGAGTCTATTTATTTCTACTTCCTATTAAATGAAAATTAATTTTTAACTTAATTTGAATATAAATTTGAATTAATCTATTACAGAACATGACATTTATTTCTGTTTCCATTTATTACATAGTATGACCTTCATTTCTGTTTTGTAATTTTCTTTATGTAATGTTAGCATCAGTGATAAACTAATCACACCATAGATTTTACTCTATGCTAGGTACTTTTCTAAGGACTTTATACATATTCATTCTTTTAATCTGTACAACTATAAAACACCTATCATTATTTTTTTAATACCAGAAAACACTAAACAGTTGCCCAGTATCACAAAACTACAAAGGAGGTGGGATTCATACCTAGGTGGTCTGGCCCTAGTATCTGTATTCCTAAGCACTACTTAGATTATTATTATTTATGTCTCATATTGTATTTTATAGTTTATTGCCACTAAGAGTTTCTCCTATTATATTTCCGAATTGATTATATATAAAGAAAGATTGTGTGGGTTTTTTTTCACTAAGACTTGATATTATAAATTTAACCATTGGATATAGTTTTGCATGTCAAATGTGGTGCTGCTTTAAGTCCCAAAATAGGTAAAGGCTCAATCACTAGAGATTTAATTTTATTTTCAATTTGCAAGTGGAGTAACCATGTTACCTCCAGTGGCTGGCATCTTTTAGACAACTCAATACAATGAGAAGAGAAAGAAGCTTGTTTCTTACCCTGTCTTGTAAAGGATGATGGGATCCTTCACTCATTTATCAAACATTTATTGAACACAAATGGAAGCTATATTCATTGTAGCATATGGACAACATGAATGTGAAATATGATTGCAAATTGGTAGTTTTGTGACTAATGAGGCTTTAAAAAATTCAGTGTTGAAAATCATTATGATATTTACATGGGTATTTGTTGATCCTGTATTTCAAAAGCAACACTTTGTTTTTAACATTATAATGAGTAAAATTAGGTAGCATGAAAACTGTGACCCAGTGTGGAGAAAGAACTATCCATGATTTTTACTTTTCTACCAGTATCTCTCATATCCTTTTCTCTTATCCCTATTTCTATTACTGTTTCTAAGTTTTTTTCATCACACATTTTCTACCTCAAATAAGCAACACAGTTTCCAATAAAGAAGAAGAAGAAAAAAAAAAAAAAAAACCCAAAGAGGTGACTACTGTCAGGCATATGGCAGAATAGCAAGTTCTGGACTCTTCTTCACCCAGTGAATTCAACCATGGGCTAATTTCTTTTTTGAGAAACCCATAAAACAGGAGGTTACATTCGTAGTGCAATGGTGGACAAGTTATACTTTGGGCAAATGAGAAATTAGACACATTGAATTTGGCAGGAAAATCCATCGTATTTACTCATCATAGTCCTTCCTGTTGAATCATAATGCTGTGTCCACTAGAAGACTCTCAGCTCTTGTTTTTCCCTAAGTAAGGAAAGAGAAGACTGAAACATACATCCAGTGCACAAGGTTTTCTGTGGGCTTCCCAAAGGACTAGTTTCTGTCTTATCTAAGTGCTGACAGGAAATGGCACAGGTTGGGGGCTGTTGACAATGAAAAGGAAGGTTTGAACTAGCACACACACACACTTGGCAAGTCACTTCCCCAGCTTATCATGGAAGAAATAAGAGAAAATCTCCAACACTCACCTTCTCAGTAAGAAAGAGTTGTAGCATACATCTATCATTCTGGCTTTTCAGGGAGCTACCGTAAGGACAGGTTTCTGTCTTGCCTATCTTGTAGCACTGAAGGGAACAAGCATACTCTAGATGCTTGAGATCTGCTACTCCAGAGGACTTGTTAGCACATCAGACAGAGGCCAATAGAGTTTGGCAGAATAGAAGAACGCAGCATGCATCTAAAATTTTTCCTTTTCAGAAGACTAAACAAACAACTGTTTTATGTTATATCCAATTCAAAGCACTGACAGGAGCAGCAAAATCTAGAAGCCTAGGTGCAAACAAGAACAAAAGAGAACTGGTGGCTTCCGGAAGCTCTAGTCAAATTGCAGTGCTGCAGGCAGACACTGGAGGGAGCAAGAGATTACAAGCTCCTAAAAAAAAAAAAAAAAAAAAAAAAAAAAAACAAATCCCTCTAATGGTGAATTTACATGCATAAATTCAGAGAAGATACATATATAGGAAAGATTTGAGAAACCCTAATAATTTCTAGTTGGGCTGAATGGTGAAGGTTTTCCCTGTGCAAGACAGACTAAAAACTGGAAGAGGTGGCTCTTTTTCAAATGTGCAAACTACAACACAAAGTTACAAGGCACATGAAGAAACAAGAAAAATGATCCAACCAAAGGAACAAAATAAATAGAAACTGATCCTACAAAGATGGAAGAAGAAGTACCTGAAAAATAATTCCTTAACCAACATTATGATGGATTCTCAGGAAACTGATGCATGAACAAAATAGCAATGTCAACAAAGAGAAAATATAAAAAAGAACTGAATGGAAGTTCAGAAGCTAAACTATAGTAATAAGTTGATTGAAAAATTCACTACAAGGAGTTCAACACCTGACTTGATTATGAGAAAAAATAATTTGAAATAGGCTTTTTGAAATATTCCATTCACAGGAGGAAATATAAAAGAATAAACAAGAATGAAGGAAGCTTAATGGACTGATGAGACACCATTAAGCAGACTGACATACTTGTTATGGGAATACTGGAAGATGAAGAGAAAGAGGAAGAGACAGAAAATTTAACTGAAGAAATAATGGTAGAAAATTTCCAACTCAGGCAAAGGAAATAGTATTTAAACTCAAGAAGCTCAAAGAAGAGCAAATAAAATCAATTCAAAAAAGTCCACACTATACACATTATAATAAAATTGTCAAAAATTGAAAGGTTATTAGCAGATTCTCAAGAGAAATATTACATCAAGAAGAGAAAGAAAGGGTATGTTCAAAGTGCTAAAAGAAAGAAAAAACAAACAAACAAAAATCCTAATCAATAATTCTTTATTTTATACCCTTCAAAAACTAAAGACTTTCTCAGATAAAATTTGAGGGAGTTTGTCACCACTGTACCTGCCTTAGAAGTAGTGCTCACAGGAGCTCTTCAAGTTGAAACAAAAAAACTACACCAGCAATATGTAACAATATTCCATCATTATGTACAACTATAGTGCACCAAGAAAAATATGAGGTAAAACGGGCTACACAGCTATGAAAGCATAAAGATCACTGGTAAAGATAAAAATATAAAGTCAAATATAGAATACTCTGCCAGTGTACTCAGGGGTCATATATCATTTTTAGTTTGGGCATGGACATTAAAAGATAAAAGAATAAAAATACAGTTACAAAACATTATTGGATACACAGTATAAAAAGTCATAATTTATGATATCAAAACATAAAGTGAGGGGAACAAGCTAAACAAGATCACAGGAACAAAAAAGGATCATCTGATGATAAAAGAATCAATATACCAGTATGAGATAATAATTGTAAATATCAATACAACCAACATGAAAACACCCAAATATTTGAAACAAACAGTGATAGAACTGAAGGGAGAAAGAGACAAACACAATAACAACAGGATATTTTAATATGCCACTTTCATCAATGAGTAGAAAATCAAGTGATAAGATCGACAGGAAACAGAAAATTTGAAACTATAGACCAAATGGGTCTAAAATTTTGCATCCAACAGAAGCAAAATATGCCTTCTTTTCAAATGTACGTGAAACAGTCTACAGGATAAATCTCATTTTAGATCACAAAATAGCTTTAAGAAATTTAAGAAGACTGAAACCATACTAAGTATCTTTGTGACTACAATGGAATAAAATTAGAAACTGATAGTGGAAGAGAAACTGGAAATTAACAAATATGTGGATATTAAACAATACACTTTTAAGCAACCAATGAGTCAAAGAAAAACATAAAAGGAAAATTAGAAAAATCTCTCAAGACAAAGGAAAACAAAAACACATAGTACTAAAACAGAATGCAAAGTAGTATTAAGAAAGAAGCTTATGGCAGAAATGTCAACATTAAAAACACAACAAAGATCTCTTCAAAGCCAGCCTCAGCAACATACTGAGCCCTAAGCAACTTGTGAGACCCTGTGCCAAAATAAAACTGGTTGGGATGTGGCTCAGTGGATAAGGACCCTGGGTTCAATCCCAGTACCCGAACAAAACAAAACAAACATACAATAAAGATCTCCGCTTTTTCTGCACAGAATCAGCTCCAAGTCCTGGAGCCAGCAGCGAACTCCTGCCCACAGGCAGCTTCAGGGACCAGGACAGGGCAGCCAGGGAATTCCCCAAGCAGCCCTGCTCCCTCTGGCAGCAGGCTCCTTTCACGGCTAGCTTCTCGGAGCAGACCGCCCAGTGAGAGCCTTTCCGCACAGAGCCAGCTCCAAGCCCTGGAACCAGTAGCGGGCTAGGGGCAGCTTTCTTCGGAAGCACTGCATTATCAAGTTTCTCCAAGACTTCAGGCTACTGAAAGCTGGGTGGTGATATACTGGAAATCTACAGGGACACTATAAGCCAATAGAGGAAATCTGCAATATCTCAGAGTCCCACTAACATCTGACCAATATGAGAAAACAAGGGAAAAAAATGTCTCAAACAAACCTAGATACTATATCAATAAAACCCAATGACAGCACAGCAGAAGAAATGTCAGAAAGGGAGTTCAGAATGTACATAATTAAAACAATCAGGGAAGCAAACGAGGAGATGAAAGAGCAAATGCAGGCATTAAATGATCATACCAATCAACAGTTAAAAGAGCAAATATGGGAAGCAAGAGATCATTTCAATAAAGAGTTAAGAGATACTAAAAAAAAAAAAAAAAAAAAACCAAACAGAAATCCTTGAAATGAAGGAAACAATAAACCAAGTTAAAAACTCCATAGAAAGCATAACCAATAGGATAGAACAACTGGAAGACAGAACCTCAGACACTGAAGAGAAAATATTTAATCTTGAAAACAAAGTTGACCAAACAGAGAAGATGGTAAGAAATCATGAACAGAATCTACAAGAATTATGGGATATCATGAAAAGGCCAAATTTAAGAATTATTTGGATTGAGGAAGGCTTAGAGGAACAAACCAAAGGAATGAACAATCTATTCAATGAAATAATATCAGAAAATTTCCCAAATCTGAAGAATGAAATGGAAAACCAAGTACAAGAAGCTTATAGGACTCCCAATATACAAAATTACAACAGACCCACACCAAGGTACATTATTATGAAAATACCAAACATACAAAATAAAGACAGAATTTTAAAGGTCTCAAGAGAAAAGAATCAAATTACATTCAGGGAGAAACCAATAAGAATATCAGCAGATTTTTCAATCCAGACCCTAAAAGCTAGAAGGGCCTGGAACAACATTTACCAAGCCCTGAAAGAAAATGGATGCCAACCAAGAATCTTATACCCACCAAAACTTACTTTCAGATTTGATGACGAAATAAGATCCTTCCATGATAAACAAAAGTTAAAGGAATTTACAAAAAGAAAGCCGGCATTACAGAACATTCTCAGCAAAATATTCCATGAGGAAGAGAAGAAAAACAATGATGCAAATCAGCAATGGGAGGAACTAGCCTAAAGGAATAGCCAAATAAAGGAGAAACCAAATCATGTCAAAAAACAAAAATGAGTCAAATGACTGGGAATACAAATCATATCACAATAATAACCTTGAATGTTAATGGCCTGAACTCATCAATCAAAAGACATAGACTGGCAGAATGGATTAAAAAGAAAATTCCAACAATTTGCTGCCTGCAAGAGACTCATCTCATAGAAAGAGATACCCATAGACTAAAGGTGAAAGGATGGGAAAAAACATACCATGCACACGGACACAGCAAAAAAGCTGGAGTATCCATCCTCATTCCAGATAATGTGGACTTCTAGCCAAAACTAGTCAGAAGGGATAAAGAAGGACATTACATACTGCTTAAGGGAAGCATAAATCAGCAAGACATAACAATCATAAATATCTATGCCCTGAACATTGGCTCATCCATGTACATCAAACAAATCCTTCTCAATTCCAGAAATCAAATAGACCACAACACAATAATACTAGGTGATTTTGACACACCTTTCTCACGACTGAATAGATCCTCCAAACGAAAATTGAATAAAGAAACCATAAAAAATAAATAAATAAATAAAAATAAAGATATCCAATAAATAATCAAACCTTTACCTCAAAAAATGAATGAAAGGAGAGCAAACTAATCCTAAAATTAACAACAGAAATGAAACAAATAACAGAGCATAAATTAGATAAATAATAGAAAAGATAAGGGAAAAAAATCAACAAAACTAGAGTTTGGTTTTTCTCTTAAAGAACAATAAAACTGAGTAACCTGTGTGAGATCCTATGTTTGATCCCCAGCACCAACCAAAAGTGGGGGGAAGAATAAAACAGTATGTTATATCAGATGTCACAGAAATAAAAAAAATTATGAGACTACTATTAATAATTATATCCCACAAAATAAATAAATGAATAAATAGCTAGAAATATATAACAAACCAAGACTGAATCATGAAGATAAAGAAAATCTTAACAGACCTATAATTAGTAAGGAGACTGACTCAGTAATCAAAAACTCACAACAAAGGAAATCCTTAAACTGGATGACTTCATTAGAGGGCTCTACCCAACTTTGAAAGAAGAAATATTTCAAAATACTGACTTGGAGGAAACAGTTCCAAATTTATTTTATGAGGCCAGCATTAGACTGATGCCAAATCCAGACAGATAGTACAAGATTAAATGACTTAATATCACTGGTGACTATAGTGCAAAAATCCTTAACAAAATATAAGCAAACCAAAGTTATTAGTACAATGAAAAGGATGAAAAACCATGACCTAGAGGGATTTATCCCTGGGATGCAAGGATGGTTCAATATACAATAATCAATTGATGTGATATAGCACATTAATAGAATTAGAGATAAAAATCCTATGATCATCTCAGTAGATGCAGAGAAAGCATTTGAAAAAATTCGATATTATTTCATAATAAAAACATTCAGTAAACTGTGAGTAGAACAAAATTATCTCAACATATAAAGAACGTGTTTAAAAAGCTCTCAGATAACATCAAAAATGCAAACAATGAAAGACAAAGCTTTCCTACTACAATCAGGAACAAAGGATGATCACTATCACCACTTCTACTCAACACTATTCAGGAAGTCCTAACTGGTGAAAAACAGTCAAGTAAAAGATATAAAAGATATCCAAATTAGAAGGAGTAAAACTATCTCTGTTAATAGGTGACATGCTCTTACATGTGGAAAACCTTCAAGATCTCTCTCTCTCTCTCTCTCACACACACACACACACATACACACACAAAGCTGTTAGAACTAATAAATTCACCAAAGTGGCAGGACATAAGAATTAACATAAAAATCAGTTGTGTGTATCCGAACACTAAAAACAAACAACCTGAAAAGGAAATTAAGAAAACAAACCCATTTATAATAACATTAAAAAGAATAAAAATATTGTGGGATAAACTTAACCATGCAGGTGAAAGGCTACAGAATACTGCTGGAGAAGTTAAAGAACACACAAATAAGTGGAAAGACATTCCATGATTGTTGAGTATAATACTTAATATCATTAAAATGTCCAGTCTAATGTCCAGTCTACGTAAAGTAATCTACAGATTTAATGCAATTCTTATCAAAATCCCAATGATGATTTTGGAGAAAAAAGAAAAAAAAAATAGTCTAAAGTTCATAGCACAAAGGAACCCAAATGGCCAAGATAGTTTTGAAAAAGAAGAACAAGGCTGCAGACCTCAACATGTCCTAACTTCAAACGTACTACAATGAAACTGTAATCCTAACACTGTGGTACTGACATAAAGACAAGACAGATAGATGAACTGGACAGAAGAGAAAGCCCAGAAATAAACCTTTGCATATATGATCAAATGATCTTTGATAAAGGCACCAAGGGGAAATGATACTTACTATCTTCAACAAATGGTATGGGGAAACTGGCTATCCATAAGTAAAAAATAAAATCAGACCCTTATGAGATACCATACACAAAAATCAACTTAAAGTGGTTTAAAAACTTAAACTATAAGATGATAAAACTTCTAGAAAAATAAAGAACAGCTTCATAAAATTGATTTTAGTAATAATTTCTTGGACATGTCACCAAAAGCATAGACAATAAAAGAAATAGAAAAATGGGAGTATGTAAAACTAAAAAGTTCCTGCTCTGTAAAGGAAACAACAGAGTGAAAGGGTAGCCTTACAGAATGGGAGAAAACATTTGCAAACTGTATGTCTGATAAAGGGTTAATATCCAATTTATAACAACTCCTATAGCTCAATGGCAAGTGTCCAAAATAACTTGATTTTTGAAATAAACAAAGGACTTGAATTGACATTTCTTCAAAGAAGATAAACAAATGGTCAATGGTATATGAAAAGATGATCAACATCACTAGTCATCAGGAAAATGCAAATCAAAACATAATGAGATATCACCAAAGTACAGCCATTATTTTAAAAAGGAAAAGGAAATAGCAATAGTGATGATATAGAGAACACTTTATAAAATTGTTAGTAGGAATGGAAAATGATATAACTGCTACTGAAAATGGTATGGATGTTCCTCAATAAACTAAAAATAGAACTATTATAAGGTCCAATAATCCTTCTTCTGGGTATTTATTCATAAGAACTAAAAACAGAATCTCAAACATATTTCCATGCCTATGTTCCTTGTAGCAGCACTATTTACAATAGCCAAGATATGGAACCAACATAAATATCCATCAATTGGTAAATGGATAAACTATAGTATATACAATGGTATATTATTCAACCTTAAAAAAGAAGGAAATTGTATCATGCTATAATTCTGGGTGAACCTGAAGGACATTATGCTAACCAAGGTAAGCCTGTCACAGAAGAAAAACACTGCATTATTCCACTTATATGAGGCATATAAGCAGTCAAAATCAAAGATGCAAGAAGTTGAATGGTGGTTCCCAGAGAAAGGAGAGAGTGAGGAGGTAATTAATTGGTAAAAATATTTAAATATGCAAGATTAAAAAGTTCTGGAGATATACTATAAAATAATATGCATACAGTTAAACATACTGAACTGTACACTTAAAATTTTGTTGAGAGCAGATCTTATTGTGTGTTTTGTCACAATAACAAAAAGAAGAACACTTAAAAGCTTAGCTGATTTGCTTTTATGTATTCTTTCTTGTGTACATTAGCAGAGTTGTCTGTTTTCAGTAGTTTTTTGATCACTGATTGGCAAACCTATTGCCCATGGAACAAATCCAGTCTGTCATCTCTTTTTGTAAATAATTTTATATTGGGACAGTCATGCCCATTTGTCGGGCAGAGTTGTGTAGGTGGGACACAGACCATATGGCCCACAAAACCTAAACTATTTACTATCTGGCCCTTTACAGAAAAAAGTTAACCCTGTTCTTTTAGGTGGGAATTTCTTTAATCTTCAATTCAAATTCTTGACTCTTGTTTAGACCTATTTAAAGTCAAATGTGTGTTTAATAAGTATCTGTGGATTGCGATTGCTGCTGCTAATACTGAAATCTAAACTTGGTAATTTTTTGAACACATAAAATTAATATAAAGAATGAGCACAGATTTTAAAAACTTGACAGAAATTCAATTTCATCTGCTCCAGTAGGAAGGGGAAATGAGACATAGAGGAGCAAATTCTAATAATCACTTCTGCAATACATATCTCTCCAAAACAGCAACCACTTATTAATTCTTATAAGTCTATGTGTTTACTCCTCAGATCTACTGTCTAGTTAGGGTCTGTTATTATCAACTGGACTTGCTGAAAGCATTTGGGGTGAGCTTATGGGTTAGTTAAGAGCTGGCTGGTCTAGGATGGCATCAACATGGGCAAATTAGATTTATTTCAAATACTCTCCCATCCCCTCAGCAGGATGGCCTGGATATATTCTCATGGTTGTACTGGGATGGGGTGGTTCTAGATACATAATGTAAATGCACTTTTTTCAGGTCTATGTTTTCAATCAGCTTTGTTAAAGTCTACTGACTAAAAAAATAATATAAGACCAAGCCCAGGATCTCTGAATGGAAAAGCCATGGATACTAGGAAGTATGAAAATATGGGGCCATGAGCAGAATCAGCCCATCTGAGATGCTAAGTAACTCATGCAAAACCACAGAGTACTTTTGCACCTGGTTTTCCTCTGCTAAGCTCCTTCTAACATACAAAATGATTACTATTAATGTTCCTCACAAATTAAGTAATGAGTATTCATTTTAGGTAAATAAAATAAACAGTTTAAATTGGTCCTCATAATCACACACACCCTGTTTCCAATAGATAAATAAGATAATGTCATTTAAAAGGAACTCACAAGCTTCAAGAAAGCTATTTTCATAATTGGCATAAAAAGAAGATATAATTTTTTATTCCTTGCATTTTCCATATAGAACTGATGTGATACTTACATAATAAAGAATACCATTAACCAATGAATAAGTGAATAATGTTGAGACTATTTTTGTGTTACATGTATTTAAGATTTCATGATAAAATAACAGAACAAGTACTAAATAACTATAATATTCAAATATTTGCTGGCCTAGAGTACAGAAGGGATTAGCAGAGAAAAACAGAACCTGTGAGCAAATTACTTTATTGATTCACTTCAATTCTTATTAATTGAGCAGTTGTGAGGTACAACTTGGTGCTAGGAGCAGATTAAAGCACAAAACTACGTGCACACACACACACACACACATATGCAAGTCATCAATTTTTCCTTTGAGGTACTCACTATTTTGTCCACTCCTGATTTCATTCATATCAACACAAAATTCAATAGGAAGCACAAAACTTTAAAATGCCATTGGATACACCACATTCAGATTCTATCGAATCAGCACCATGAGTTTGTATAGGAGACATGGACGGTCAGGGTGGGTTTCAGTATTAGCAATGTATAAACTTGTTCTGTGCATATACTTTGCAGTTAACCTACCTATTTTGGAATCTTACTCTATCATCTACTAACTACATGACCTTGGATTAGCACCTTGGCTTTGCCAAGCTTTGATGTAAAGAGGACATCAGCACTAGGATTTACTGAGCACCTACAGTGTGCCAAATATTTTTCTAGTTGTTAGTTTGCAAATAATAACAATTATAACTAACTATTTTTCAACTGCTTTCTGTGTGTGGCTAAGCAAAAGTCCTTATCTGAAACTTTTGGAGTAAGATATAATTTAGAATTCACTTCTTCAAGATTCTAAATGGTAATGCAATGCTTGTAGAGGGTATTCATCCCCAAAGGTGTTTGGGGCAACACTCCGGAATCAAACATTAAATAAATTTTCTATGCTAAAACATATGAATACTCACACTAAATATGATAGACTATAAATAGCTTCACATTAGTTCAAGTCAGTTTTTGCCAAATGGATTTGCTACAAATTTATTAATCAATTTTCAGTCACCAGAACACATGGATTTGAGAATTGTGAATAAGGGCTTATGTCCCAATTTAACTCATTGAGTCATCATATCTAATTTGAGGTTGGTACTATTATTATTGCCACTTCCAATTCAAGGAAACTCAATGTGTCTGAAAACTTGTCCAATTTTACCCATTGAGAAAAAAGCAAATCAAGGCAATCTAGCTCCAGAATAACTGTGAAATAAATGATATCAATTACAAGGTAGACTAAGAAGCACAGATAGCTGCATGTCCTTTTGGATAAGGAAGATGAGCAGCTTTCAGGTACTCTGGAGTGGCAGTGGGAAAAGCAGGTGCCCAGGTACCCAGGGTGTTATGGGGAGGTGCAGAGGCTTGATGGGGGAGGGCAGTTAGCTCACAGCTACAGAACAAACTGGACCAACACGCCAGGTCTCTCAAGTAAGTAGGAGTCTAAAATTGAACTGAAAATCTGCCATTTCTTATGGTATTAGGTTTGCAACACTCCAATCTTGACTTCTAAAAGATACTATATTTGTTTAAAACAAAACCTGGAATTCCATTGCCAAGGAAAGCAAGCCAGAAAAACGAGAGGCTTTTGAGGCAGCAAGTTAAATACTGTATCTCTTTTTAAGAAGTTAATCCCCTTGGGTCTTTGACCTTTGTTCTTTGCTCCCAAAGGCAGCCATATATGATGTTTATCTTGCCAAAAATAGTTAAAAGTCATCTAGGAGTACTCTGCTGAGAAGGCCAACCCGCTGTGACCTTTTTGACTAGACCAACTCCTGTTACGTTAACCTCTGACTTCAGTTCTCTTAATGGCAATATTCCCCAGCACTGTAATTTCCCTCCCACTGTGTTCTCTCAGGCAAATATTTACTGCTGAGGTTTCACAATTTATTTTTCAAACAAAGTGGCAGGGACCACCCCATGCCACCACATCCTCATTTCACATTAGAACCCATCATTCCCGAGATATAATTTTACCAGAACAAATGTGCTTTAGGGACTCTTGACATGAGATGAAGGCTTGACTTCCTATCAAAACCAAACCGGGCCCTTGTCAGCTTCGAGATGGATATAAACAAGAAATGCAAGCCTGTAATTGGTGATGGAAATCAGATAAGACCTCTTTAAATACAACCATTGATACAAAAATGTGAACTCGAATTACCTTTGATTAAGTCACTTAAGAAAATAAAGCTGGGGTGGCTTTAAAAGAAGGATTCTGAACACGCTTGTGAACTAGATCTTGTAGTTTTTCAGCCTCTCAAAGGCAAGTTGAAGAAAATTAAAGTCAGAACCAAAAGCTTATGAAATGAAACAGAACTCAGAACACAGTTTCCCTCCATTCTTAGCATTTCTTAACTCCCAACAATGACAGAAGTCCAGTAATTACTCCTTCTCAAGCTGCAGTGTAGCTTTCTAAAATCTAATATCTCTGCAGTCAAGGTTTGTTATTTAAGATCTTTGTGAGCTGTGAGAATTCAGCCCAACCTGGGACAACAGGCTGATCCTCTGCTTAACTGCTTGACATAACTGCAATGTCCCTGAATCCCTGATGCACGATTGTACAGGAAGAGCCTTTTCTAACCCTGTGATTCATTATCATTGGGCATTTTACACTCTTCTCTAGAAGAAATAAAATGTAAAAGTGTGAAGCTACTCCTGCTCCATTTTGCATTGTTTTAAGCTTCACAACAATGCACTATTCATTAGTTTTTCAAAATAATTTTTCTATTCACTGGTATGCAACAAATAACAACTAAATATTATACATTTTACTTAGTTTAGTAATGATCTAAGTTAGTTTCAGATGCCAACTAGAACTTGTAGTAGTCTGTTAATAATTGTCTAAAATGTTTTTGAAAGGCAGCAGATATAAATGGAAATAAAATCTTTCAAATCATTAGAGTTTATCAGTAAACAGATATGTAAGCAAATATAAGAAGAAAACAAACATACCATATAAAAACATGCTTTAAGTTTTTTTTTTTTTTTTTTTTAAGCTCTTGAGTATTGCTTTCCTATCATTATATTATAAAAGCCAAATCCTATTATGGCATTTGGGCTCTCTCAGAAAAAAACTGGGAACATTCTACAATACATATGTAACTTTTCAAAGTTTGCTTCAAGCATCGTAGACAATACCAAATAGAAATATTACATATTTTAAAAGAAAAAAATGACAGTTTAACAGATGGCAATCTGTTAAATTGAAATTTTGATACTATATGTTATATTTAATTCTTTATTTTTGACAAATGGCAATTGTGTATATTCAGGGGTACAATGTGATGTTTTGATAAATGTTTATAATGTGAAACGATTAAATCCAGCTAATAAGCCCATCACCTAAATTTTAAAATGTGCTTTTGAAAAGAGTAAATATTCTTCTACCTACCATCTCTATTATTCTGACAGTTGTTATATACTTAAAAATTAGCATTAGAAAACAATGATAATGGTATGCTGCAAAACACACATACCATATTCACAGAGCAATTTTCTAAGGGAATAAAATTACATTTCCACAAAATAGTGATATAAGGGGAAATTTTGTGGGGTAGTGCACTATGTCCTACATCGAAACTTTTCCACATCATATAGAAAAGGATTACTCACATTTTTACACAACAATTGGGAGCAATGGTATAAGGAAGCATGCACTGAATGTGTACATAAATAAAATTAGACTCTAATTAAAAACACAGTATGTTTAGATATATTTCAATATTTACATGAAGTAATTCTTCCTCCCTTTTTGCTGGGGGGGATTGAATCTGGGGGCATTTTACCACTAAGCTAAGTCCCCAGCCCTTTTTTTTGTGAGACAGGGTGTTGCCAAGTTGCTAAAGCTGGCCTCCTACTTGAGATCCACTTGCCTCAACCTCCCAAGTCAGTGGAATTACAGGCGTCTACCACCACATCTGCCCCTCCCCCGTTTTAAATTAGAGATATTATTGAGCCATTGCATCACAGGCTTCCACTTTCCTTGGGGATGCTATTGACATCTCTGAAGAAGATACAGGAGAAGGATGAGAAAGAGAAAGCAACTAATATGGGCATTTATTTCTTTAAGACTTGGTGGGACTAAATAGTTATTTTCCTGGACCATTTGTTAACCTACACACTGGCAGCTTCAAACCTTACTTACTGATGGCACAGTTGGCAAGGAAAATGTGAAATCTTTGTTAGGCTGTCTTTGTGCCATTTTTCCCCTAAAAATTAAGATGTTATTAACATGAGAAGGAAAAGTAGCAAATGTTATGTTAAAGAATTAAATAGAGAGTATAGCTCAGGATAGAGTATATGTGCTTAATTTGAACAAGGCCCAGGGATTAATCCTCAGCAACAAATAATAATAACATTTTAAAAGCATGTTCAATTCTCACTGAAATATTATAAGAATCCAATTGTCCAAATGGTAAATAAATAAATCTTAAAAATTAAACCTCGAAATTTTTTGAGAAGTCTTTTAAATAAAACTGAGTTTTGTTTTCTGTTTGGTTTGGTTTTAAATAAGAGATACCCTGATTGTGCTCCTCATGGCCACAATAATGATTTTTAGCAAGAATATAGTTAGTGCCATGTGCTACTTTATCACTTACATCTCTACCAATCTAATCTGCATAAGCAAATATAAAATTTCCAGGAATTGTAATATTTCCAAACCATACAGTCAAGAAAAACAAGTTTCCTCTTGAACACTTTTTTTTTAACAGAGTCAATTACAATAGGAAGATATCTTTAGAATACTCTACTGAAATACAACTATATGCACAGCTGAACTCCAATTGGTCCCTTTATGCAGATAAAACTAAAATTTCTTTTTTGCTCTCTCTCCCCAAATTGTTATTGTATTTGTGCTCAAGGACTAATTGTGGGAAAAACTGCATTCTCTACCATAAAAAAATAAAAAGAAAATATAATAAAACAGTAATTGGTCAATGACAATTGAAGCAACAACTTTACAGTCCCAGTCAGATGTGCAGCATAACTGATCTTTGTACTCTGTTCAGGGTACAGTGCTTTTCTTAAAACAAATGCTAAACTATAAAGTTCTTATTTTACACCAGGTCTTTTTATCCTCAGGTATGCAATACTGTAAGTTATATGGCTATTAAAGTTCTATCATACTGCCATCAATAAAAGGTCACTGATAGTAAAGGTGAAGGCAGATTTTTATTTTAGAAACAGAAAAGTAGGTGATTATCCCATTTTCAATATGAAAAATTTAAAGGCATGGATGTGATTAATAACTAGAACTGAATCCCAAAAGACAAAAGGCAGGACTGACTTGCTAGTAAATGCATCAACTTTGCCAATCAAGGCAAGCTAATTTGAACCAGCATCCATAGATTTTGCCACTGAGCTCAGCTTTCTAGTTACTCTTTTACAATCTTTTGAACATTAATTAGGAATTATTAGATAGCATAACACCAAGCTCTTAAGGGAAGAGAGTTTAAGTCACCACCATTGCAACTACTGGCTTATTTTACTGACAAGGCGTCTCTAAATATTCCTCTGGTAATTTCTTTACTGCCTTTTCTGCTTGAAAAAGAAAAGTATACACTTCTGTTAAAAAATGGAATAAATACAAGTATTTGCTAATGGGTTTTGAGGAGCTGCTAGTCTTAAAAACTTCTCTTGGGTACTACCACCAACACTAAAAAGACATTGTGAGTACTGAGAAAACACATAACTAGTTTTATCAGTTTATCTTTGAGAAATAACTACAAGAGGAATATATCTTATGGTCAAATTTTTAAAATAAGTCCATTCAGGAAGAAAGGCACCACAATTCACTGATATACATGATAAGTACATACTAAATTCTTCTTTGATAAATATTGCTAACTAGAAGCATTGTAATTTCATCACCTATTTTGTTTTATGTCCATTTTTAGAAAGCCATTTGTCTTCATTTTGATCCTTCACACATTTACTCAGCAAACATTTATGTACTAATAAGAATTAAACTACAAATGCTGTGTTGAAAGGGGTAAATTCTGTAGTTGGACATCTGGGTTCAAATTCTAACTTTTCTGCTTTCAAGTTGTGAGTACTTGGGCAAGTTATTTAGCATCTCTGTGCTTCATTTTGTTAGTATGGGTACTTACTCCATAGCACTGGCATAAGGAATTAAATGAAATAATATGAAAGCACACAGCAAAATTCCCAGCAATAGTTAGCCTCAATAACAGTAGCATTTACCATCAAGATTCAGGCTGATAACAACTTTGGTGAGGGTGATTATCTGTTAGGCAATGTACCTGATTCATTGAGAATCATAAAGGAGAAATTATAGCCTTTAATTTCAAATACCTCAAAGATATGTAGTTCTGTTGCAGTCATGAATCAACTGATAAAACAGTTGACACATGCAGAGTACTTGAAGGAAGTATGTTGTTCAGAGCTTTGTGGGCATGATGTAGTCTAAGCAAAGGTGAACTGAAGGGAATTTAAAGTATACCTCCCATTTCTACTCTAGAATTACAACATAGGCAGCAGAGAGAATGTATTGGAATAGAAAGAAAGAGGAGGTTAGTAGAATATTGGAAACCTATTAGAGCTACGTTAAGACAGAGTGGGAACCTAGTAGACATAGAAGACAAGAAGGAAAAGGACAGAAAACATGCTAATTGAGTTTGAGGAATAATGCAAGATGATCCTTTGATTTCTACTGGTTATAAGATAATGCTCCACACTAAAATAGAAGTGCAAGTATGGGGCAAAATGTGATTTTATTTTGTATACAGGACAGATGTCCAATAGGCAGTGAAAGAGACAGAAAGAACATAGAGATGAATACAGAAAGAGAGTGAGAGACTCTAAATTGGAGACAGAAAGTCCTTTCCACATATTATCTCACTTAACAGCACCCTGATAATGTAAGGTTAGCATTAATTTCCTCATCCTTAGATGACAGCATTCAAGGTATCTATGACTCCAAGCTGTGGTTTTCATTGTGATGCTATCACATTGTTCTGCAACCAATTTGCGAGGGTTGAAAAAATGAGTCTGAAGCTGAGGAAAAAATGTTAGATCTAGTAATTCCTAAGTAAATGTGTATTATTACCTAAGGAGTATGTGGTTAAAAGAGAAAAAGAGGAAGAAAAATGGTAGGGTAGGAGAAGAGCCAGAGAATAGTGTTTGGGAACTTAAAGGGGAAGAGGAAGGACAGACATTACCCATGGGAGCACATCAGATGAGGCCAAACAAACAGGCAAGTTTGTCAAATAACTCATAACAGGAAATTAAAATGGAATGAAGACTAGAAGAGCTTAAGGAAATGAGAGCTACAAACGTAGAATATTTTTGGTGAAGTTTGGCAGGCGGGAAATGTGACAGTGTTTTAAGGGTGTCACTGAGTACAGCACAAAAAAAACAAAAACACCACCAACAACAATGAAAACAGTTGACCTTCTCTGTGCCAGGAGCTCTCCTATTGACTTAAGACTTTCTATCGTTCTGCTCCCTACAGAAACTTATAAAGTGAGCAGAGGCTCCTTGACTTGCAACAGGGTTACACCCTGATAAACCCTGTGCAAGCTGAAAATATCTTAAGTAACAAATGCACTTAATACACCCACCAAATATCCTGGCTGACAGCACATTGTAGAGAATAATCCCCTCCTGACTGCACAGCTGACTGGAAGCTGTGGACTGCTGCCGCTGTCCAGCATTATGAAGGAATATCATACGGTATATCCCTAGCCTGGGAAAAGATCAAAATTCAAAGTATATATGATTTCTACTGAATGTATATTGTTTTTGTACTATCTTAAAGTTGAAAAACTGTACATCAAAAAATCTGTCAGGGACCATCTGTATTATAGCTCCATTTCACAAGTAAGTAAACTGAGACTCAGTGATAAAATAAAGTAATTTAGTCGAGAATAGCTAGAAAAATCTAGAACTGAGGGAATGAGAGCAGCCTTTCTGAAGGTGGTGATCGCTGTGTTTCTCACAGTAGAAAAGATTTCCAGCAGTGAAGCTGAGGAGAAGGAAGGGTGTTAGCAAAGTTAGAGGCCAGCAAAATGGTACTGCCCACTGAGAAGAGGAAAGGAAAGCACAGGATACAGAATCTGAAATGGCAGGCCTGGGGGAGCAAAAATTTGTGTTTATTTGTGTTCAGTGCCTTCATAGGTGGCTGGATGAGTAGAAGGATGAACTTTACTTCTTCCAGGTCTTGAACACCAACACTACTGCAGAGCTCTGAGGAGCAAATTCACATAACGTTATTTTACTGATAAAAGACAGACTTTTGATCATGCTTAAATAGGAATTTTATTCTAGTGCACAGCTAAAATGAACCAGAAATTTTATTCTAGTCCAGAGTTAAAATGTCATGGAACAAATAAATTCTTTTAGTCAGACAATTTAACCTTTAAACAATTTTAGATGCTTTTACTATTTTATTTTTTAGATATTTTACTTTTAAAAAAAGTACATTAAGTTCTTAGGAGAAAGAATATGTACTTTCTAGAAGTGAATTAATAATGGGTGGAGTTCTATCATTTCTATTTAGTGTTTGCCTGAAAAAAATGTTAACACACATCATATAAGTTTTGTATTCTCACGTGTCACAATTTCCAATGGAATGCTTAGGACCCCAAAATAGACACCTTACTCTTGAGGTACCTATATTTTGAGATCAAACAAAGAACTAGAAAAGGTTTCCATTGGAAAATACGTTATTTTGAGGAGCTTCCTGACAGCATGTCCTTTGCGTTAGTTGGTATTCCCCACCATGCCCTGCACATGCCCTGGCACACAGGAGGTGCCTGGTAATGTACAGTGAGTTGAAGCACAGTAATTCAATGCATGAATCTTCAGAAGAAGCTGCCTTCCTTTTACCAATGTCTCTGCTTTCAGCCTTTAAACTCAAAACTTAAAGGGCAAAACATATAAATATATGCAAAGCTACTTGTGTTTTCATTTTACTAAAGGTATTTATATCATGAGGCATTTAGAGTCATCTGTAATGCTTTGTGAGACATTTAACTAGTACTGCCTTGATTTCTCACTAATTAAAAATCAAGTTATTAGAATATAAATCTACTGGCAGCATATTTTGGCAAGTACAACACAGACATGTTATAAAATACAGGGAGGGGTCAGTGTTAAGTTTTATGACTGACACACTGAAAATGACTTCCTCATTAAGAAAACATCTTGCCTTAAAGTGCAGTGACTAGACTAAGGGTTTGAGGATTCACAAAGTAATTATCCCCGTGGCCATTTTTTTCCTGTATAAAAATATCTCCCTGTTTCTGAACATCCATGAAGCTAAGCTAGGGGCAACAAACAAATACAAAAGGTTTACTAATATAATAAACTATATGTTATCATGGGTTGTATTTAAGAAACAGATGAATAATTAATAGAGATTTCCTGCACCCTATACCTCCAACTGATTTGAAGGAGGAAAGGTATCATGGTCACTAGGCTGAGATATAGGTTATCTTGGCCCACTTAGCAATCTATGATGTACTTTATCAGGTAGTATTACTTCATGATAACCACTAAAGTCCATTCTACCCAGTCATGATGCTATACTAGATACTAACATAGATTCAGCTAAAATCCAGTTATATACATAGATTGAGATTTTCTTTCCAATCTGAGTCTATGCCACTGAGCTAAAAATAAATCAAACAAAAAAATCAGCTATAGAACAGTTACCAAAGGATTTATTACCTCCAAAGGTGACTTTGTAATGAGGTTTATCGCATTCTAGGTCCTGGGAGTACTGAAGTAGGTGCAAACTAGGGGCTTCTAAATGCCCTCTGTTCATCTATAGGTCTATTTATATAGGTGGAATATTTACATACATTTAAACCTTTTTTTTTTTAAATAAGATAAGGTGCTAAATGTGTATCAATAATTCACTTCCTTAAAAAAAATAAGTTACTAAGCAACAACCATGTGACTCCTGGACCCTGGAGGTACAAAGTTAGGTGAGACTCCATTGGTGATGACAAAGCTCATAGCCAAGCCATATATAACTACAGCAATGTGATTAGTCCATTCCCCAAGGCTGGCTAAGGAAGACTTTGAGAACACAGCAGGGCATGTGACTCACCTGGACTTAGTAGATAGGACACCAAAGAGGAGATCTACCCAGAAATATTAAAAGATGAGTAGGACATTGCAGCACAAAGGACAAGGGTCAACAACATTTTGGGCAGAAGAAATAGTGAGTGCTGAGGCATGAAGACATGAGAAAGTACAGCATGCAGAGGAAACTGAATAGCTCATTACAGATGCAGTTCCTGATGCCTTGTGCATGTGTGGGGTTGATAAGTGATGGGAAAGGATGCTGAATAGGAAGGATGAGTTCAGGCAATTCCATGCATAAAAATAAAACTTGGATCTTACACTGGAAAGGATAGGAAACAACTGAAATATATGAAGTACCAAATTTTAGAAACATCACTCTATTTGTGGAGATTGAAAAAAAGCGTATTTCTTTTCTATTTTTGCCCATCTCACTAAATAGTAAAATTAGCCATCTAGATGTTCAGGTCCCCAACCTAGATGTCATCTTTTATTTCTATTTTTCTTGCTTCCAATATCTGAAAAACATCCTAAATCTGTTGTTTTTTGGTGTTTTCTTTTCTTTTTTTTTTTTCATTTCAATTTCTATCATCCTAGAGCAAGTCAACATCTCTTGCCTGGACTGTTGCAATGATCTTCTAACTTACTGTTAGGGTTTGGATCTTTAATATCCCCCAAAGAGTTAATGTGTTAGGCAGTGCAGGACTGTTCAGAGCTAAAATTATTAGATTATGAGAGCTATAACCTAATCCATGGAGTAATCCATTTGATGGATAAATAATCTGAATGAACTGCTAGGTGGTAACTGTAAGCACATAAGAGTATGCTAGAGGAAATAGGCCATTGGACATGTAGCCTGGACCAAATTTGTCCATGGCTTCTCCACCTTCTCCCCTGCCGGCCCCCCCACTCCCGCTCCCATCACTCCCTCTCCCTCCCTCTCTTTGCTTCTCTGCCTTGTGATCAACCTTCTTTTGCCACACCCTTGCATGAGGATGTTCTGTCTCATCACAGGCCCAGAGCAATGAAGTCAGATGACCATGGAATGAAACTCTGAAACTCTGAGCCCCAAATAAACTTTTCTTCCTCTAAGTTGTTCTTGTCAGTGATTTTGGTCACAGAGAAAAATAACCTTCCTGATTCAGGTTTTGCTGGTGTGTAATCCAATCTCTTCTGAACAGCAAGAGTGAGCCTATCAAAATTAATTACTTGATGCCTTTTCATTGCTTTAAACTCTACAGTATCTTCCTATTATAAATAAAATATAGACTCTTTTCAATTGCCGACAAAGTCACACAACCTGCTGCCAGGCGACCTATCCATCTCAGGGCATGTGACATTTTCACCTTTTCTATACACCATCCATGTGTTTGCATTCTGATCCAGCCTTGTGACCTTACTTATGTATGGAAGACTCTTCCTAGCTCTTCAGAGATGACTGGTTTCTTTTATTATTTCAGCTAAACATTATAAATTCAAAATGCCTCGCCTAAAAATGTATCTTCCCTTTACTCTAATTGCTAATATAACATCACTTTCCCCCACTTTATGGTACTTTAAACAACCTGAAATTATTTTTCCTTAATTATTATTATTATCTGTCTCTGAGTATTAGAATGGGAGCCTCATGAGAGAAAAGATCTGATCTATATCCTGAGTACCTAGGAAATGCCAGGTGCACGGTTGGTAATCTTTAAATGTGCACTGGCTTAATAAAAAAGTAGATGAAGCAAAATCAATTTGGAGGATCCTAAAGCAAAAGATATGCTTTACAAGACATGGGGGTTTTAATTTGGACAGTAAAGCTAAAATTAGGAATGAGTATATGAGAGAGAGACGGTAAATGGAATTGATAAAACTTGATAACCAGTTGGATGTGAAGTAAAAACTGAGAAGAGGGAGAGGAACCCATTTAGCATAAAAATGGACCATACATAAAGTGCTTTTGGGGTTCTACTAGCTTAAAGATTTGGAGCATTTCTTTTTCTAAATAAAAGCATAAACAGCATGTTCTGTTGAATGAATGAGAGGATCATGCTAACAAAAGAGTTACTGAATTATTCATGTTACCTAGGAGAACTTACAAAATAGGTCTTAAAATTACACTGAATACCAGCACTGTGTAGGATATTATAGGAGTTACAGCAGAGGTAAAAGGTGCTGCCTCTGCCCTTTCTAAACTTGGGACTACTGAATGAAGAATCATAAAATGGAGAATAATCCAAGATAACATATTATAAATTTTGAAAATGTGTAATACACCAGGGATTAAGGAATCAAAGAGCAGGCACATCTTGATTCAATGGCATTCTAGGGTAGAAATTACCATTTTTATTTCACCTCAAATCCCTTCTTCTGGTCAAGACTGTTCCTGGCTTAAGCAGGTTATCTTTTGGGGCTTAAAAAAATGGCATTTCAAGAATCAATTAACATTCAAAAGGGGAGTAGCACAATTCATTCTTGAAGCAGTAAGTGGATTTAATATTTTTAGACAAGTGCCAGATTGTCACAGATTGCTCCAATCTTCTTTGGGTAGTATGGGCTCAGTTCTAACAGTACAGGTCAAGAAAAGAAGAATGGACTAAAAGTGCTTCAGGATGCATTGCCTCTTAGGCTGTTTTGTTCTTCTCTGTGATATCTTCTTCTGTTTCTCCCTACTGGGTTGCAATCATTCCCAGGATAAGCATGGTACTGCCTTCATCTCTTAAAAGATGTTTCATGGCTCAGAACTTTACTCAACCAGGATTTGCTAATTGACAGATAAGAAAAATACAGGTCATCAACCCAAAGGAGAGTGTATGAAGAATTTTTGTTTATTTTCATGTTAAAATTAAAGTGCCTGGACACAGAATGAAATAGACAAAATTATTTCTGAAGATCCTTCTGAAGTTGATAAGTCAATGTAAAACAATATCTGCATTATCATGTAACCTGTATCAGTGCAGCTGGTTTGCTTGAAAAACCACTGGATTCTTTAACAGTAATTCAGTAGACCTGAATGAATGTCCTTGCAATTGTACGGTCATGCTTTAGAACATTAATATTATTTTCATGTTACCTCAATTTTTCCCCCTAACCCTGTAAGGTGGCTTTCTACCAGCAAATGGTCTCATTTCATATATAAGATTGATACACGTTTATTTTGTTCATAAAGAGTAATCATGAATCTTGGATTAGATTCTGTCCTCTTGGTTCCTCACATTTTTCATGGTAGGAATTGTGGGCATTGTTTTATATATATATATATATATATATATATATATATATATATATATTAGAGATTTGTGGGCTGCAACAGCTTAGATTTAAAGGATCTATAGTCACTCCCAACACTTACTACTTTTCTAATATTTGGAAACATAAAAGTATTCTATAGCTTTCTACTGACAGTCAGTATTATGAACACTTACTATACTGATAAAAATTTATATTTACTCTGTGCACTTGGCAGTCCCAGCCGTGAACACTTCTGTTTCAGAGCAGTGCCAAAACACATAAAGTTTAAGGCTTGACCAAGCACTAAAGCAGAAGCTTTCACTCTTGAGACTACTACAAGAGAGAATTAAGTAAACACTCTCATGCTGTATCAAAAGCATCTCTCAACCCTGCTAATTAAAATCAAATGGAAATAATAGACAATTGCATTAATGTTATCACCAATAATCGGTAGTTACATTTTTTTAAAATCAGAATTTGTGTTAATTTATCAGGTCTTAACTACAAAATCCTGCAAGGAAAGGATATCATTTAAAACCTAATATATAATTGATATTCTAAATAATAACATAAGTAATTCAAAAGCAGAGAAAGAGTTGGACATGTTTATGGTTTACACCATGCTGAATCCTTTATTAGTGATATCTAGTTTAATTCTTAAAACAGTTCAGTGAGGTCGCTATTACCATCTAGGTTTTATGGATGAAAAACTAAGTTTAAGGTTGCTTTAGAGTGTTGAATCAATATTTCCCCAAATTTGATTTTGTACACTTTACATAAATGAGAAAATCCATACAGCTAGAGTTTGCTGTAGGGTACCAAAAAGTAATACCAGCAGTCATACTGAATGGCTTTGATTTTCAAGACAGACAAGATACTAGAGCCTCTAAACTAATAAGAAATCTAGCAAAAGTAGCAACCGCAAGCAACCAAAGCCTATAAAGACTGTATTTAACAGAAACAAGAATTAGTGAGCAACCAATGAGTTTGAAGAAATCAAAAGATATAGGGCAAGAAACCTAAATTCTCAGTTGGGAAATTTCACTCAAGTACATGTGAATGTTGAAAGCCATGCTCTCTGTGATTGTCAAACTCTGATCTAATGTTTCTCTTTTACAAGAAAAAATTGTAAATTCACTATAATGTTCTAGCTGTAATATAAGGAAGAAAGAAAAATAGTATAAAACTAAACAATGTAGTTTAGTTTGTAAATATTTGGAATGCCTCCTCTGTACTCTCACAATGTCCCTAGGACAGGGTTAGATGTTTTTCTAGGCACATGGACTTTCTCCACTGATCTTGCACTGAACTAAATGGGAAGGAACAGGATTAAGGGCTGTCTGCCCTACCCCTTTGTTTCCAAGGAAGTTACTGGAATAGAAGTAGAGTTGAGAATCGGTGGGGTGTCTCCAACACCAAAAGACATCCGGTTGAGAAATTAGTGGGAGAAGGCTTATAGATCCCAAGATACTACACACCTAATCTTCAGAGAAACCTGGGAGGCTTTTTCAGGCAGTAGGAAGGAATTTCCATGGGGCTTCCTTCTTAAGATTCCTTCCCGACAGAAAGAAGCAAAGGGTTTAGATGCAGGGGGAAATTCAGCACTCATAGGGTACAGAAGATCACTCTCCTCTGAGCTGGCACGCATCATATCTCCCTTTACTATAAGAGGCAGCTGTGATTAACACATCTTAGGCTGTGAAGAGTAAAGAGGGTGAAGGACCTCCCTGACTCCAGTACAGGCTTTCATTAATACCTAAAGCACAGGATTTTGTAACTCTTAAATCACCTCCACTTGACTGGCTAGATATATATCTAATTGAGGCCTGTCAAATTTCTTCTCAAAGCTGGCACTGTGTCAATGACCTCTTGACAATGGTCTCAGTGGGGTGAAGTGCACAATGGAAGGAAATATTTCCTTTTATTGGTTCTAAATTTACTAGCCTTTAGCTTCATTGAATTAAATTATGGCACAGGGTGAACATTATAGTTATAACTGACATTTATAAACTGCATTCCATCTATTAATCCTGAAATGCTATGCAAACTGAGTTAACAAAATTAAATATACAGATATGTGCTCCTTTGGGCTTTCTGATGGCTCTCCAGATACTTGTATGTCTTCTACAGTTTGAATGACAGAGAAGTTGCCTCTGTTGCTTCACTTTCTAATCCCTACCTTCAGACCAGAACAGTTCTTGTTTGCAGCTGGCACAGTATCTTAAAAGCTTCTAATTCTTTCCCTACTTGGGCAGAGGGAAGTATTTACCACTGAATGATGTGTCCGGCCAGTGATCCTGTGGGTTCCAACAATACTCTTTCACACCTGGAAATGCTTTTTTCCTTCCTTTTGCCCTTCTTTCTTTGCCTCTTCACTACTTCTCTCTTTCACTTCCCTTTGAGTGACTTTTTTTCTAATTCTCTATTCTTTACTCATCTCTTGATTCATTAGGAATTAATCTAGTGTTGAAGTTTCCAATTCTCTTTTCCTTACTTCTAAGGGATGAGTAAAAGAGTCAACTATGGGTATACATGAATATGTCTTTATTCTAACCGTGGCAAGAAAAGCAAATTTTGAAGTGAAGAATGAAACCTGATCCCTGAGTGACTTTTCCAATTCATCCCACCTTAGGATGAATCTGAGGCAGTATAGAAGAAGGGCCAAAGAGGCTAGTAATGGAAAAGTCAAGCTTCTGATACCTACTGCCTATGTGGTTTTGGGTGCTTCACTTTACTACTCCAGTCTGTAGTTTTATTAGTTACAAAATTCAAGACTTGGGAAATGTGGCTTCTAAAGTTGCTTCAGTGTACTGTCAAAGTTTTATGATACTTCATTTCTGATATTGGGTGGCTTTTATGAAGTATGCCTCTCCCACATCAATCATGGTTTGGACTGTCTCTAAATAAAATCCTAAACCTAACAATATGCACCTCCTAGAACCAAGAAAGAGTGGAAGGACTATCACCATTTATGCATAGATATGTGCATAAGTGACAAACTACCAAGTTCTACTTAGGTTGTACAGCAGGTGAGTCTATGGATCAGGTTATTGTCAAGATGATGCTAGACAATCATAAGGTAACAAGCAATCTCATAACTGTCCTGGCAGAGGACTGAGAGTATACCTTTGGATACTCAAGAGATATGCATAAGGTACTAAGTGCTTTGTTTATCAACCAAAGAACACCACTGGGCCCTGACACAGACAAGTTGGACTAAATGATGATCTACACGATCACTCCAGGTACAAATGACAAAAGGCAAACACTACTAGGAGAAAATGCCATTGCATTATCAACCAGTAGACACACAGGATATCATTACTGAAATACCTATTCTCATCTCTGTTATCATGAGGTCACATAGCCACATCTAGTCTCACACTTGTAAAGAAAAAAGAGGCTATTTGAAAGACTGTACATGTTTATATGAGAAATAATCCCTAAGTGGACTATTTAAATAATTGGATCTGACAAGACTTTAGGTCATAATTGAGGTTTTCGTTTCTTTTTACTTTCTGCTTTGGAATGGGGGTGCTGTCGACTGATCAATTAGAGAATACTCTCATTCTTCAAATCCAAATCGAAGAGCAAGTTTAATTTTGCGACATTAAAAATAAATAGGAAAAGTAAAGATAATACTAGTACACTGATCTCATGAAACATTTTCAGATGTCAGAAAAAAAAAAAAGAATGAAGACAGAACTTTGGTGGGTGGAAATGTGCAAATACACCATTAATTTTAGTGTAGGCTGAGTCTTAAAATCAAGAATAACAGCAATTATTATTCAAATTAATTCATTCATTTAGTTAATATAGTTTTTAATGGCTACAATGTGCCAGGCACTATGTTAGACCCTGGGGATGCAATAATGAGCAAAAGGCATGGTCTCTGCCTTTGTGGAAATGAGTTTTGTGGGAGAGACAGTAATAAAGAGTCATATAAAGGAAGGCAAAATTGCAACAGTGATAGTGTCTCAAAGAAATTGGGCCATGACAATGCATAATGCAGACACTGACTATGGAAAGGGTAGACTCTGAAGAAAGAATAGTAAGACTAAAATCCAAAGGGCTAAAATCTGAAGGAAATGCTGATGAGTATGGAATCAAGGGTGAATTCAGGACAGAATGAGAAGGGTGCACATGGTTTCTACAGCTGGAGATCAGCCATGTAATAGAGGGCAGACCAAGCCAGGTGGGCCCTAAGAAAGGAACTGGTCCTTATCCTAAGAGGAATGCAAAGCCACTGAAATAGTTTAGAATGTGTGTGTGCATGCACGCAAGTGTATCTTGAAAAGATAAAGAATTTCTACCATAACAGAATATTCCTATCCAGAAACATTTTGCTTTTAAGTGGTGATAGGCAAAATTTTGCTGATAAATTATGTGAAGTAGGAGATTGTGATTATTCCTATTACTCAGTATCATCTAGCATCCCAAAGAAAGTTAAAGATCTGTAGATCTTTATCAAAGATCTACACCTCATACCATATACATGGTCTACACCTCATACCATATACATTACATTGGACTTCTCTTACAATTATAATGGTTATACTCATCTTCTTTCAACTGACAGATTTGTCTGTTTAGTAATGGGCTTATGCAACTGGATACCAAGTCTAGAGGATTCTGTTGGGTTTCTGAATATGTTATTCTCACTTAACTGGGTATGTATTAAATATAACTCTCTATGTCTGTCTCTGTGTTTTGGGGGTTTTAGATTAAGGAGACAAGGATCATTGAATGATGACAGAATCTCTTATCCCTAAATCTCAACATCATAGATCATAGATATATTTCTAAGAGTTCCACTGGCACTAATATGCATATATTATATTATCAAACATAATATTACTCTTAATTTGATAATTTTACAAACAAGCAACTGATCCTTAAAGGCAATTATACTTCTACTATTTTATATGTGTGCATGTGATTACTGCTTTACCTAATTATAAAAGGAATATATATATATATATGTATGCACACATCACATAAATAAACAAGCAGAACAAAACCAAAACAATGGTAGCACTGGGTGGGAGGCAGAGATAGCACAGGCCATAGACGCTGGCTCTTTTTAGCAAATGATAATAAACAAGGATGCCTTTACATTTTTAATACACTTTTTAAAATCAACACAGATGCATTAAAATGGTCACATCGAAACAGCTAAATTTTAAGTTTGTCAAAAAAGTCTTCTTTGAGATAATATAACAAATATATCTAATAGTAAATGATTTTCAACTTTTTAAAAAATATTTTTCCCTTTTCATTAGGTTTTATTTTGATGTTTGTTGTTTATTTTATATGGTTCTTTTTCAAAACAGGAAACTCATATGCCTAAAGCAATTCTACTCCTGATCTAATAATCTAAGTGCTGATCACTGTATTCTAGGAGATGAAGTTTGCTGACTTCTCTAGTACCTATCTCAAGGACTTGGAAGGTTTGTTATTCTGACAATAGTTTTTGGACTGCAAGCTCTACTTATGGTAACAGAGTAGCCTTAATTCTCTGTGATATATGTGAACCATCTCTCTACCACCTATTTTATGTGGGCACCATAACCACCATATGCACATACACACACTGCTAATTTTTCCTAACCACAGAAAAAAATTATAAACCTTTATATATAGTACACCAACTTGAATTGATAGTGATGCCTGTGTCCACATCAACTGGGCAATTCATGTGTCTTGCTTTGAAAAGGAAATAAATCCAAACAATTTCAATAAATAAGAAGCCAGGAAGCAAAAAAAAAATATATGTTTATTTACTCTTTTTTTAAATTTAAAGTCTAGAAGTCTACATATGTGAGTAAATTATATGATTAATAATAATTAATAATAATTCCTTTAAAGTTACTTAATAGTACCAAAACAAATATGAAATCTTTTAAGATTTTGGTAAAACCAAAAAGAAAGAGAACAGAGGAAATGGTGATAGTAGTAAAGTTTTTTTTTTTTTTTTTAATTGTCAAGATTGGGTTGGTATTCAAGGAAGGCAGTAATTTTAAACTCCTTTTAAAAAATGCAATTCTTAATAATTAGAAGTATTTTGAAAGAAAGATAAGAGGCTTTAAAATAAAAATTTTAAATCCTCATTTGTGTTATAAAGGATTTCTTAAAAAGTTCCATGTTCTTCCTCTCCAGTGTATGCCTTCCAGGTAGCAGTTTCCTAACATACATAAATATATCCAGGACTCATCCTAGACAAAATGGTCATATCATTTCATTTTCTTTTCAAGTCCATAACATACTCAGATGCTGACCATATCTTTTCTACCATTCACTCTTCTGCTGTCAACAATAAGGCTCCCTGTTCCTACACAACCTAGGCTGGACATGGTATCTATTTCAGTTATCTATTCCTATGTAACAAACAACTCCATAACTTAGTGACTTAACTGTCATTGCTGCAATTTGGTCCTGGGACAGTTTGTCTCTGCTCCAGGTTGTGAAGTCCAAAGATAATATGAAGATTGGTGAAACTACACCAGGATGTTATGAAGGACCCCAGATCGTCTTGTATATGTCATATTCACTGTCATCTTTGTAAGATGCTTTCTCCTCTTTTCTGTATTCCATTCAAGAAGATGAGTGAAGGGAGAGGTCTAAGATCATTATAATTATGGTTCTAATAAGTCACTTTTTCCCAGGCTCTTTTGAGTGTGATACTGTCATTCTTTCCTTCAAGAGGTTGGAGTCTAATCTGGCCTTGTGAATTTATTTTATTTTTTATTTTTGCCAAGACAAGGTGGCCAAAGTACCATTAAATGAGTTCCAGAACGTAGGCCTAAAGATATCCTTCAGTCTCTACTCTAATCCTCTTGAGACCTTTAAAAATCATGCTGTACAAAAATCAAGTAAGCCTACTGAGAAAGGTAAAAGGCTCCATGAAAAGATCTGAAGTGCCTCAGCCAGTAGCCAGCACCAATTTGCAGGTATTTGTGAGAGCAGCTCAGACCATTCAGCCCATCTGGGACCATGCTCCCAGAGGTTTCCAACTATGTGATAAACACAAGAATTTCCCACAGTTGCCCACAGACAGAATTGTGCAAAATAATAAAATTACTTGTTATGAAGCAAGATAATTGATAATTGATACTGCTATTGGATCACGGAGCCATTCCTAGGTCACAAAACTGACTTTAGTCAAAGAATATTCCATGCACCTAGAGTAAGCACAGATAAAAATGTGCTTGGCTGGATTTCATAAATGCTATAGGACACTGATTGGATGAGACACTGAATATCTGAGGAGATGAGTGTATACAGAAAGAATATGAATCATTGAAGTCGGAAGGGAACTATGGTAGTTATAAATGGCTCCCTGTCAGTCAAATCTCCTTGAACTTGTGACCTTGTATACTCCTTCTCCCACCCTCTCACTGGGCTCTCTGGTTCCAAAGAATGTTGTAGAAGCAATACTGTGTTACTTTTAAACTCAGACCTTAGGCAGTCTACAGGTTCTCCTTTTGTTCTTTTTCTCTAAAACACCAAGTAAGGAAATTCAGACTAGAGAATGAGGGGAATGAGGGGAAGGAGGGAGAGAGGGAAGGAGGGAGTGGGAGGGAGAGGGGAATAGAGAAGGGGAGGGAGAGGGGAATGGAGATGGGGAAAGAGGGAGAGAGGGAGAGAGAAACCAACCGACTGACCTACAGAATAAAAGAACACACCCAGAGAAACTGTCAGGATCTCATTCCAGTTATACCAGCTCAGACACAAAAAATAGGAATAAAATTTCTAAATCCTCTAAAGTCAAACCACAAGCTGAGAGCACACACACAAGTGAGCATAGCCAATGCCTCATAAACTAGAAACTGCTTAACAGAGTCCATCCCAGGTAGCAAAATGGAGATGTTTGTTAGACACCAAAAGCTAAGTGGATCAAAATGGAAAGAGTCCAGCCATATCTACCTTTTAACAGGCTTTCCATGAAATCTAGGGACCCTGTGAGTCACTTCTTGTCTGGTACTAAGTTGTACAGGTACTTATGATTACCATCCTGTGAATAAGCAGAATTTTATAGAAGAAAACAAGGAATAGGGATATGAGGATTGTTTTCTTGGTAATCAGCTCAAAGTACTGGCCACACTACTACATTATGTGTAAACAGGAAAGGTGCATAACAGGTACTCACCAAATACTAGCAGAATTATTTAAGGAGCTATCGGCAGAGCTTGCTCTATAGGAATTTCTCAGAAGTACCTGGTCAGAGCACTAACTCTACATCACCACCCATTTCTACTCCATGGGAGATGGAAGACTTGGGCTTATGGAGCATATACTCACCATATGGAAGTTACTGTAATACTTTTCCATGGGAAGGAGTGAGGCCTGTTTCTCCTACTCAAAACTAAGTATAGGAGATTACTATTTAAGACCTTCAAGAAGAACCTGGTACCTTATTCTTGGCTAAATACTTTGCATTTCCAGGACCACTTAAAAGCAAAATGTGGTGAGAGTAGGAGAGACCTATGAGCATTGCTCCCCTAACACAGGAAGATAAAAGGAGTATCGGACATGCATTCCTTGCTTTTAAATATAATATATTGAAAACATGAGGTTTAGCAAGGCCAACAGACCAGGAGATGAGTGCCACTGAAATGATAATTTATACTCAGTTTTCAAGAAACAGCATCATGCTGTGCTATAAAGAACTAAATAGAAGCACAGGAGCAGTCACAAGGTAAGGGAGAAGAGGGAATTATGGGCAAGATCTTTTATGATGGTTTCTGTGTGGAGTAACAGATAAGGCAGGCTATCAGCTGTAGAACTGGCTACTATGAATAATTTCAGTTTACTATGATGCACAGGGAAGTCCCTACTTGTCTGGCACTTAGCCCTGTGCTCAGCACATTAAGGCAGATGTGCTCGGAGTATGGGAGTCTCACAAAGTAGAATACTGGGAGCATGAACTCTGGATAGATCAGTTTACATTTAGAGTGTGCCTCTAGGAAGAGGGGTTTGTGGTATGTCTCAGGGGAGGTGTGGTGGGGTGGGGGGAAGGGGGATGAGGAAAGCAGGAAGATAAAGCAAGGTAATCCAGGCATCTTACTGGGTTGTTCAGCATAAGACATGCACAACATATATATGTAGGGCATATACTAAAGAACCAAGTTTACAGAATCCAAAAATATGGACAATACATCTTAAAGACTGGAGGCATGCACCCTGGCTTAGAGACTTCTGAAGGTAAGAAGCCCACAGGAATTGTAATTCAGCCCATGCCTATAATCCCAGCAGCTCAGGACACTAAGGCAGGAGGATCACAAGTTCAAAGCCATCCCCAGCAATTTATTGAGGGCTTAAGCAACTTGTGAGATCCTGTCTCAAAATTAAAAATAAACATGGTTGGGGGATGTAGCTCAGTGGTCAAGCACCCCTGGGTTCAATCCCTAGTACTAAAAGAGAGAGAGAGAAACTAAAAGTGTAGAGCACTTCAAAGAAGACGGACCAATCCTTCTCTGTCTCAGTTTTTAGCAACTCTCAGGGAACTAAGGAGCTCAAGGTTCTAGAGACTTGACAGGAAGCAATATACATGAAACAAAAGGCCAAGGAGCATCAGACAGAAATCCATCTCCATACCTACAAGCAGCCAAACACTTAAGCAGAATCATCTTTCTCCCCAATGGAGAAGAGAAAAAGACATTCCAGAAGTTACTGGGTTCTAGATGTTGAAAACTTTGGAAATGAAAAGTAGAAGAGAGAAATCAATATTTAAATATGTAAAGGCATATTGTTCCATGCCTGAACTTTGAAACAAACGTAATATTAAGAGATGGAAGTTTTAAAATCACGAGGAATTAATCTTTTATGCTTATGTTTGTGTTATTCTAAAATACCAAAATGTATGTCATTTTATAACCAAGTGACTTTAAAAGTTATGAATGTGATCATGATAGTAAAGGAACTATCACAATTTAGGGCAAGATAATTAAGATAATTAAAGAAAAAGAAATAAAATTGTTTCATGCTTATAGACCAGTAAGTTAAGACACAATAAATGAGTTAGGTACATACTACCTTGGCTTAGTCTTTATAGCAATGTGATAAAGCAAGTATTATTACATCTATTCGACAGATGAGGAAAAGCGGACTCAGATAGGTAAACCACATACATTATTTGAAGTAGCAAAGCTGAAATGTGAATTAATTTGTCAGATGCTAAGTATAGGAATCCTTAAGTTCTAAACTACACTTGTAACTTTTCAGTCTTGCCAGTTGATTCTGTTATTAATATTGTATTTTAATTTATTTGTCCTCTTTTCCCTAATGATTTCATTTTATTTTCCATATAATTATACAAATACTCAAGAGATGATTTCATTTTTCTTATATGGCAGTTGAAAGGGCAGGGATGATTTTAAGCCAGTTGGTCACAGCACATCTTTAATGTGAATTATTATCACTTGATAATTTCAACCAATCTTCCTAACAAATAGGGAACAGATTTTTCAGTACCAACTGTGTTGATAAGATGTAAGCAAGGAGCCAAAAAGGCAGGGTCCTAATCTCACTTTTGCCCTAGTTCATGCAGTCTGGGGCAATTTCCTCAAACACTTTTGGTTTCAGTTCTCTGTGTTTAAACCAGATTGACTGATTATTCCTATTGTTCCTTTCAGTTTTAACTTTGTAAAACTGATGTGTCAAGTTCTAATATTTCTACACAAGTATGAACTGATTTTTTCCCTAAATTGCACACTTCTTTTCCACATTAAAAACTGTCTTGAAAAAAGGGAAGGGAAGGGATCAGATCACCTAGTCCCTGACTCCTACTTGAACCATTTGGGAAATGAAAAACCTGATGCTGAGAGGATAAGTGATTTTAAAATTACATTTAGACATTTTTAATACTTCTCATATAGATTAAAATTATATTTAGATTTTTTAAAAATACTTCTCATATTGAGTTAGAGCTTGGCTTTTTAAATGCTTTTCCTTGTATCCTGCCATCAACCAGGCTGAATGTGAAAGCAGCACAGTATCAGGTATAAAGTGTGTAAACTGCTAAAATTTAATTTTGTTCAAAGAGCATTTCATTGAAATGATTAAATCACTTTTCTAAAAAAAAATGACAGGATGCATCATCTGTCGTGGAAGGAAGTGTGTTTTGGTTACCACTTCAGAACTTCTGTTAAGATTGTCCAAGGCATGTGTTATGAGAGGAAGAAGCACTTCCTAGGTCACTGAGCATTTGCTGCTGAACATATGCTATCTCACAATGGCATACATCCACAGCTTTTTATTACATAGTGATCTGAATATTTTATGGATATTCTGAATGGTAAGATAATTGATGATAGAACACTGGAGAAAAAAGCCGATAGCTTTTTTTTTTCTTTTGGTAGCATTAATCAGATTGTCAATTAAATGCCTGTCATGTGGTAACGGAAAAATATTTATTGCTAAAGCAGACATCAAGACAGACCTTCAACCAAAAGTGTGGTACATGTGACAAGGCACAGAGATATGCACCTCTTGGGATGATGGATTGCTCTTTTCTGTTAGCTGAAAGGACTATAGGGTTGAATAAAGCAACTGAGACTGGGGTTGCTTATCTTATTTAAAGTTTATTGGTAAGACACAGCAAAGTATTTGCATCTGCTTTATAGATATTGTAAGACTAATTTGCTAACTAAAATATTAACTGCCTCAAATCATTTTGGGGATGAGGCAGGGTATAAAAATTTTAAAGCCTTTAAATATTTATGTGCAACTTACTGAGGGGAACCATGCACTAATCCAATAAAACTGGTTTTAAGATGCTTCTCATCTACCCATATTATCTATTTTTATTTGCTGGAAATTGGCTAATTCCCTTGCTGCATGTTCCCACGGCACTCTACCCAACCTTTTATAAGTTTCTCAGCTTTCTTGTCATTTTTACATTTTGCACATCCTCTTCAATACATTAAAAACTTCATGGAAGCAAGAATCATGTCTTACTCGTGTCTGCAATTTCCAATGTCAAATACTGAGCTTGATACAGAGTATGTGTTCATTAATTTGAGGATTGATAGTAGCCTAAAAGGCAGTGTTCAAAGATGTAAGGAGTTGAATGAAAAAGCAGGTAAGTTGATATTTACCACTCACTTGGGTAAAAGCCTTCTCCAAAGTCTTTTAACAGTACAAAGTACCTATATCATTTCTAGTACAGTAATTTATAATACTAAATCAAAGGCCTATTCAGTGCATGAAAAAGTTGTCTTGATTTCTTCAGAACATAACTCTAAATTGTTTCATAATGACAAGACTAGCTGGTGTTAAAAATAATGATGAGGGCAGATGGGCATGGTAGTGGGCACACCACCCCTAATCCCAGTGACTCAGGAGGCTAAGGCAGCAGGATCACAACTTCAGAGCCATGCACAGCAACTTAGCAAGTCCCTAAAAATTAGCAAGACCTTGTCTCAAAAAAAATAAAAAAAGGAGCTGGGGATGTGTCTCAGTACATAAGTGCCCCTGGGTTCAAACCCTGGTATAATAATAATAATAATAATAATAATAATAATAATAATGTTGTAAGTAAAACTGCAATTAAAAAACTTTTCCATGACATTAGACAATGAACTTTAATAATTTTCAAAAATCATCCTGCCAATTGTTTTGATAATGTTCAGATGTCATAATTATGTTCACATTTTGTGCTAATACTAATTTTACAAAGTGTACAAATACTTAGTTTTCTAAATTTCAGGATATATTTCTCTAATTTCTATATCTTACTGGCCACTCTTTGATGATACTTTTGTAAATGTTGTGCTCACTAGAAAGCCTAATAACTCAAATTTTTATTGCTTTTTAAATGTCACATGTATAAAACAGGCTTAAAATTACAGTTTGCTAAATAAACTTTGAAAATAATCTATACATAGAAGTAATTCACTAATGATATCCTGATACACAGCAGTTTTGCCATTCATGTTGGCAGTCTTTCTATCACGCTCCACGACACAAGGCTCTCACAAATGCCTAATATGGTTCTGAAAGCTGAGTCTGTGGTGGGTTTAATAAATCCCAGTCTCTTTACAGAAACCAAATTCAAAGACATTGTCACGATTTCTGGAGCAGCAACTGAGTCACTTGGTAATAGAGAAAACTGGTTCCAGGGGACTAACTTCAATCTCTGAAGTTAACTAACAATTTTTAGTTTGTTTATTCTTTCCCAGCTCACTCAACCTAAATTACAGAGCTTTCATTTCTTTGGTAACCACTAAAAAATGACATCAAAACAGGCAGAGGTCATTTAGTTCATACCTTCAAAGTGTTCTAACTAACCATATTTAAAGGAAAGAAGGCATCCTCAATTTTGTAGTTCTAAATCCAGAATATCATCTGAAAGAGAAATTAGGAAAACTACTCCATTTACAATAGCCTCAAAATAAAATACTTGGGAATCAATCTAATAAAAGAGGTGAAATACCTCTACAATAAAAACTACAGAACACTAAAGAAAGAAATTAAAGAAAAACTTAGAAGGTGGAAAGATCTCCCATGTCAAATAGCCAAACTTCCAAAGGCACTATACAGATTTAACACAATTCCAACTAAAATCCTCATAGAAACAGAGAAAACAATCATGAAATTCACCTGAAAGAACAAAAGACTGAGAATAGCCAAGGCAGTCCTGGGCAGGAAGAGTGATGCAGGAGGTATCACAGTACCAGAAGTTAAACTCTACTACAGAGCAACAGTAACAAAAACAACAAGATATTGGCATCAAAATATACAGGTAGACCAATGGTACATGATAGAAGACACAAAGACAAACCTACATAAGTACAGTTATCTCATATTAGAAAAAGGCACCAAAAACATACAATGGAGAAAAGATAGCCTCTTCAACAAATGGTGCTGGCAAAACTGAAAATCCATGTGCAGTAAAATGAAATTAAACCTCTATCTCTCATCATGCACAAAACTCAACTCAAAAATGGATTAAGGATCTAGGAATTATACCTGAGACCCTTCACCAAACAGAATAATGAGTAGGCCCTAATCTTCATCATGTTGTCTTAGGACCACACTTCCTTAACAAGACCCCCAGAGCTCAAGAAATAAAAGCAAGAATCAGTAAATGGGATGGATTCAAACTAAAACTCTTTCTCTCAGCAAAGGAAATAATAAATAATTTGAAAAGAGAGCCTACAGAGTGAGAGAAAATCTTTTCTACACACACTTCAGATACAGCACTTATCTCCAAAATTTATAAAGAACTTCCAAAACTTTACACCAAAATACAAAGAACTCAATCAATAAATGGGCTAAGGAACTTGGCAGACACTTCACAGAAGAAGATATACAGGTGATCAACCAATATATGAAAAAGTGCCCATCATCTCCAGTAATTGGAGAAATGCAAATTAAAACCACCCTAAGATTTCATCTAACTCCAATTAGAATGGCTATTATTAAGAATATAAGCAATAATAAGTGTTGGTGTGGATGTGGTGAAAAAGCACACTCATACATTGCTGGTAGAGTTGAAAATTGGTGCATCCACTCTGGAAAGCAGTATGGAGATTCCTCAGAAAACCTGGAATGGACCCACCATTTGACCCAGCTATTCCACTCTTAATTTTATACTCAAAGGACTTAATATCAGCATACTACAGTGACACAGCCACATCAATATTCACAGCAGCTCAATTCACAATAGTTATATTGTGGAACCAACACAGATGCCCTTCAACAGATGAATGGATAAAGAAACTGTGGTATATATACACAATGGAATATTACTCAGCCATAAAGAAGAATAAAGTTACAGCATTTGCTGGTAAACAGATGGAGTTGGAAAATATCATGCTAAGTGAAATAAGCCAAGCCCAAAAAACCAAAGGCCAAATGTTTTCTCTGATAAGTGGACAATGATACACAATGGAGGTGGGGGAGAGGGGAGAGAAGAATGGAAGAACTTTGGAGTGTGTAGAGGGAAATGGGGCAGGAGGGGTGGTGGAAGGAAAGTAGTGGACTGAGACAGTCATTATTACCCTATGTACATGTATGATTACATGAATGGTGTGAATCTACATTGTATACAACCATAGAAATGAAAAGTTGTACCTCATTTGTGTACAGTGAATCAAAATGCAGCCTGTAAAATAAATAAATAAATAAATAAATAAATAAATAAATCCAGAATACCTTGAATGTGACAGTTTGCATGAATTTTACTGAGAAACACTTAAGTATTGTTTCATTTTTCCAGATTTTTTGTAAAATATCAGAAACTGATAATTACACCCAATCACCATAGTGAGAAATGTGCATTATTTGTATCCTAAAATCATTACAAAATGGCAAAAAAAAAACTAAAAAAGGAAGTTTGCTTTTTAAGTCATAACAACATTATGCTTTTCCTACTCTGAATAAATGTTTGTTGAATTCTCTTTAAGTTTCAGCATCATGCTCATTGACTTTTTTCAGTGACTTCATGAGTTGACAGTACTTTAATTCCTACTTTGTAGATGTGGAAACTGAGGCTTAGAAAGACTAAGTATCATGCTTAAACTATCACAACTTGCAAAGTGATAGAACAGTACTAAAACACAGTCAATCTGATGCAGGAATTATTTACTATACTGTAAAAATTATGATTCTATAGACATTGGGAGTTTATTTTAAACCATGTTAAATACAACAACCCATCCCAGTTTCAAAAAGTTAGGTATGGATATTTCAAGAAGAAATTATTGTTTACATCAATGAATTTGGAGTAAGATTTTAAATATTAAACAAAACTTCTTTTGGTTTGGATATAGTTTGAATGTCCCCCAAGGTTTCATGTGTTGAAACTTAATAACCATTCTGAAATATTAGGAGAATAGAAAATTTAGTCTGACTATGATGTTTCAGAGGCAGGGCCTGTAAGAAGTGATTAGGATTAGATAAGGTCAGTAGGGGAGAATCTCCACAATTGAATCCCAGTGGCTTTATAGAAGAGGGAGAAAGATCACACAGATCCACACAAAGATACATTCACACTCTCTATCTCGTCATGTGATCCTCTGTACCATCTCAGGACTCTGCCAGCAGGGATATCACCAGAAGAGGCCCCTAGACCTTGTACTTCCAAAACCATATACCAATTAAACTTCTTTTCTTTAGTCCTAAAATATTCTTCCAACATTTTGTTATAGCACGGAAAAACTAACAGAAGAGATGTCTGTATTAAGTGATGACTACCATCTACAAACCAAGGCTGGTGGGGGTGGGGGAAATACAGGTGATATACCACGTGATTTGGATGCTTTGGAAATAGGAGCAAATGGAAATCTGAGAATTTTAACTTTATCAGGTATAAGCACTAGCTTTTTATTTGCTTTACAGTCCTAGAGCTGTGGTACTGTGGAAACAACCAGACAAAAGTAAATGGACAATACATTTCCCAGATTCTCATTTTTCAGTTAAATTCTTTCCTCTTTTCCTGTTTAAGAAATGTAAATGTTTTCAACCAGCCCTCGCCAATGTGCAGAGAATCCTACCTTCTGCCTTTTGAAGTCTTTCATCTTTTTCCTTTCTACTTAACTCTAAATTTATTTCTACAATCATAATCTCATTTTTTCTTGCAGAATATATGCCTACCAGTGCCAGTGACCCAAGACCACTTTCCAGCCCTTTGGCTCTTCAGTGGTTCCTTCTTATTGTAGCACCCTCCTCTGGTTCTTCCCCAGCATGCCTGTATATACAGTCTTCCAAAAGTATTTCCATGATCTCGCTTCTTGTTACTGGAAGAATCCTTTAGTGTTCAGGACTTATACACCACCCAGTCATCATAGGACTTCCAGCCAAGTACTGGCTGTAGAGCTCCCCTCTATTGGCCTAGATGTCTTTGTTGTTTTGTTTTCACACTAACCAAACGCTGTGTTTTATTACAATACATGGCTGGGACTCACAGGAGGGTGAAGACATTCCAGACAACAAATGCCCTGGTTGGCATCACATCCCCATCCCCAAGGCTATGGACGATCCAAAGTGTAGCTTTGTGTAAGTTACCCTCCAAAGTGTACTGTGATCTAGGGACAGGAAAGAGGCGGAAGAACGCCCCAGCCCTCAGGCACCCTTGCTCAGCCCTCACAAACCCCAAACTCACTCGGTAGAAGCGGCTGGGTTGGGCCGTTGGTGCCCACGGCGGCCCCAGCAGGCTCAGCTCTGTACTGCACAGGGAACAGGAAGTGGCGGGCCCTCGTGCCCTTAGGAATGGTTCCGGAGCTCCAGGCAGTACTTCCGGAGCCGGAGGCCAAGGACCGCAAGTTCTCAGCAGCGTGGTGCCTTTGCCGCCGGATACTTGCAGTTAGGAGCTGATGAAGAGTTTGCAGGTTTGGCGATGATGGCCGTGGTTGGCCAAAGCCCACTGGGGGCTGCCCCTCCGACTGCCTCACTGTTAAAACAAGCATTTTCCCTTTCCCCAGTCCCCATTGCCATGGGTGTAAACTGATGTGATGAACCATTCACTCTTCTTCTCAAATCTCTCCTGATATTTTTCTGACTCCGTATTTGGCTGTATTTCGTTCATTACTAAACTATTAAATCACCCATACATTTATTTAGCAAACACTTATTAAAGGCCTACCTGGTACACTTAAAATTAAGAAGTGCCGCTTCAGAAATAAAAGTCTCGGCTTCAAGCAGGAGACAAAAAAAAATAGTTATAGAAGGGTGTGATAATTGCCATGGAAAGATAGTTGTGAGCTGAGAAAAAAAGGGGCCTCTGATTGACTTAAGGGAGCAAGGAAGTCTTCTAAGAGGAGATGGCAGTCTGATGTAATGAGCAGGCTTTACCCCTGCAGAAGGGAAAGTAATTACAAGGTCGTGCAGAGGTGGCAGGTACTCCGGCGTGGTTGGCAGGCTGGCTGGGCGGTAGTCACAGGAGATGAAGCTGGCTAGAGATACGATCAGAACATAAATAGCATTTTATGGCAGGCAATAGAATTTGGAAATCATCCTGAAGCTAAAAAGAGTTTTGGCCAGTGAAGGTGACATGATCAATTTTTGTGGTTTAGAAATATTACTCTGGCATCAATTTGAAGAATAAATTGGAGGAAGATGACTTCCTTTATTTAACTTCCTCCTTCTGTAAGGAAATTCCTCTAAGCCTAATTTTCTATGCTGTTATTTTACACTTTACCTGGAAATACATATCCACTGTCATATAATCCATGGCTTTGATAACCAGACCATGCAAAAATGTTAATTCCTACCTCTGACCTTACTTCCAAATCAGGTAAATTCTAATTCCTCCTACTTTAAAGTCATTTTCTTTATAACGCTGCTATCTTTCAACATCATTGGTCTTCATAGCTTGGAGATATCTTAGATTGCCTCCTTTCCCTAATATCTATTGTTCAGGCACCA
This sequence comes from Sciurus vulgaris, assembly GCF_902686455.1. Classification (NCBI taxonomy): domain Eukaryota; kingdom Metazoa; phylum Chordata; class Mammalia; order Rodentia; family Sciuridae; genus Sciurus; species Sciurus vulgaris. The sequence continues at coordinate 151,567,677 of NC_136463.1, forward strand.
ACATGTTTGATTGCTTTAAATTTGATTTTGCCCTTTGCATTTTTTTTCTTCCTCTCCATTCTCGCTCTTGCAATATAACTCAGATCTAGGCTATCCAAATTATTGATAAAATTCTTAAATTGGTCTGTTTCTTCTTCCTGTAGATGTTTATTTTTGTTATATATATAACATTTTACATTGAGAAATACCATAGACACAGAACATTGACACTCATGTTTATATTATCAAGGTTAGGACATAGATTATTATCCATGAATTAGGAAACTTCTTTGTCCTCCACTCCAATCTCACATTCTCCCGTCACCATCTAGATGTAACTCCTATCTTGAATTTTGCACTTATTGACCCCTTCCATTTCTTTATATTTTCAACCACCAATGGATGTATATTGTTTATTTGCCTATTTTTAAAAGCTTTTTTAAAGGATGAATCATACTATATTCATAATATTATGCATATTCATCATACCATATATAACCATACTATACATATTCATAATGTATATATCCAATATATATTCATTCACATGAATATATTCATTCATACTATATATATTATATATATGAATCATACTATATATGAATCATACTTATTTCACTTAATATTATATTTTTGGACTCATCTAAGTTGACGTGCAAGCAGTAGTTTAACTTCAGTGCTAGTAATATTCCATCATATGAGCCTACCTCAAATTTTTTTAGCAATTTTATATCTGTTCTTCACTTTTTGATATTACAAACAATACTCTTTTACATATTCTGGTTCAAACTTTGTAGTGTACATGTGCAGGCATTTCTCGGGAGAATGCTATATGCTATATTATGTTTTACACCTGTTCAGCTTTACCAAAACTTGCTAATTAGCTTTTCAATTTGGTTATATCAATTTATACCTCTATCTGAGTTTTTCTTGTTCTATATCCTTGACAATTTGTGTTGTCCTTTTCTCAAAAATTTTGCCAATCTGATGGGTGTGAAACTTTTTCTCATTATTCTAATTTTTGTTTATCTGATTACAAATTAAATTGATCATCTTATGTTTACAGGAATTTTACCTTCCTTCACTATGGAATTCCTCTTTAATTTACCAAACTATCTATTGACTTTTACCTTTATTTTATTGATTTTTGGTTCTGTAATATTCTCACTTTATATATATTCAGGCTTCTAAGATTTTATTACATATTATTATTTTATTATATTCTGTTTTGCTTATTCATATTATTGAATGTTTCTATAACAAATACATATTGGCAGTAAAATTTGAGAAGTTATTTATCAATGAGAGTGTAAATTGAGAATTTTACACGTAAGTACATTGGTTGCCCAATTCGGTGTGCATTATCTCTTAGCTCTAACAGAGCCAGGACAAGAAAAGAGGCTAACAATACCAGTAAATAAATATATACCAAGTTGTATATATATTCAAGGCTAAATCTTGAGGCTTATTTCTTTTTCCCTTTTAAAACTATGAAAATATGTAAAAAAAATTTAATAGTGCTAGTTAGGAAAGTGCTGTACCAAATTTTAGACCCAATTATGGTTTCCATAAATATGAAGAGCTTATAACTATAAGAACATGGATTTGAGAAGCAGATATTACATATCTTTCCAATACATAAGTTTTGTTTTGTTGCATGTACATTTTTAATAGAAGTCTGTTTTAATTTTCATTTATACTATGTAGCTGATGTGCCAATCTGGTCTTCTACTATTTGCAAGATCCAATTGTGTATTTAATAGTGTGTTTAATATTTTCCAATTTTTTATTTAATAGTGTCATGTTGGTTGGCAGGTTGAAATCACACATAATGAGAGTGTTTATACTATGGAAACTGGAGTTTCTTTGTGAAGATTGTCAGCTTTGAAAATGCACCCACCTCTTCTACCCTGCCATTCCATAGAAATCACTTTTCCTAAGGTCACCATTGACCATAAAATTGTCAAATCTAATAGTAATTTTTATTTACTTTTTATTTGACCTCTCAGACACATCTGATACACTTGGTCATTTCTTCTTTCATGAAATGGTTTCTTCACTTGGACTCTAAGAGTCTTCTCTCTCGGTTGTCCACTCTTTCTTGGTTCCTTGACCTATTTTCTTTTCCTCACTCCAACCTCTAAATATTGGATTCTTCAAGGCTTGATTCTCAGAACTCTTCTTTATCTATACTCACTCTCTAGGTGATCTCACCCATGCACAAACATCTCTCAATATCCTTCATAAGTTAACAGAGTCCTAAGCAGGACATCTGACTCTGGGGGTATTAACAGATCACATCTGGCCACTTGCCCCAAAATTCAAACAGAAAAAGTCATCATGTAAAACAGGAAAGGAATGTCAATCAATATGACCATTTTAGAAAGAAAAGTGAGATCAAGCATCTCATCTCTGTTTAGGGGGATACTGCCTTGATCTTCTGAACTATACAGATAAGGGGAACTCAGAAATATGTATAGTTGAGTAGTCTTGGTTAAACTATAGTCCAGTTGATCATTATCTTGGAATGTTCAGAGTCTTGTCCATAAAAGGTTGTGTACATCACAAATTGGGGGATAGTTTCAACTCATCACAAGATGTTTTTCAACCAGAAATCCAAGGTAACTCAGAGCAAAATTGAGACAGAGATGCTAAGATTTTTATCCTACTTTTAGTTATCCTTGACATTTGCAGGTCTGAACAAAATGTCTAAATCCTTGTTATGCACATACTTTTTACTCATATATGCACCCCGCTGGCCTTAACAGTTCCTCTGATTACTAGATGAATATATCAGCTGTCAGGTTGACATTACCTCATGTATATCTAACAGACAACTCAAATTCAATATGTATGAAACCCAGCTTTTGATTATTCTTACCAAATTTGTTCTCTGGTCTTCCCCATGTCAGTATGTTACAATTGTAATTTTCCATTTACTTACTCCAGAAATCTTGAAGTCATTCTGACTCCCTTTCCTGTCATTCCTCACCTTGATCCAAACCACGATCTGTGGTTCTAGATTGCTAGCTCATAGCATTCTCATTTGTCCCTTTATAATCCCTTCTCCACATAGTACACAAAATAATCCTTTCAAATCACCAAAGTTTGTTTCTATCTGCCTCTACAAATTTTTCTATAATCTGACCACCTACTACCTCTTTGATCCAATTTCCTACATCTCTCTAATATACCCCTCACATACCCATTTAGCCACATGGCCAATTTAAAAAAAAAAACAGTCCATTCTTATCATGAGACCTTTATATGTTGCTAGTCCCTTCACCTGAAGTACTCCTTCCTCCCAGAGCTACAAAACTACCTCACATGACAATTCATGAGAGACCATGCTGGCCATTCCCTGGTAATTAATTTTCTATTCCCTTTCCACCTTGCTCTTTATCATACTTTTTTACAGCACTTCTCACAACATGGCACATTGTTTCTTGTGTTTCTCCCTATTAGTACCTAACTAGGAAATGGAATGTCGATTTTCTTACAGCTATATTCTAATAACCTAAAAAAAGTGCTTGTTTTCCAATATAAATTCAGTATTTGTTGCACACAAAAAGCTTAAAATAACATTTAATTTGTAATTGATTATTTTTCATATGTAGATAATCACAAGAAAAAAGGAGTTGACAGTGGTCTTGTTAGGTCTCTCTGTGTTCTAAACTGAATATCAAATATGTGAAGGGGGTTTTGTGTAGTGAGGAATGATCTATTCATTTACCAAGGTATCCAGCTCAAGAAATTAAATGTGGAAAAATGTAATAATAAAACCTGCATGAATGCCACAGATATTTCTATCCCCTTAGTTGAATAGCAGACAGTCCTGGATAACTAATTTTTCTAGGTACAGAAGAGCAGTCTGATTAGGCACCTATTGGCTTTAATCTTGTTATTCACACTGGTTACAAAAGTTTGCTCTTCACCAGGGTAAAAGACATTCCATCAGTTCTGTGAAAAATTTCTGAAACCCTCTACTTGATATCTTCCTGCCAAATTCCTGCTGACTGCAAATGAGCACAAAATGTCAGCTTTTGTTATTTGAAGCACTAATGATGGATTTGAAATATTACTATTTGATTCCAGGATTCACTATTATGATTTAACTGATGCAATATCACAAGTCTTCTTGTTAACCAAAGAATCAGAATATAACAGGAACATGATCAAATCCAAATAGACAAAATTTGGGGGAACTATTTTTTGAGATTTTTTTCAGATTCTAATAAAGTTTTTAAAAATCATGCCACCTCAAACATATTGAATTTCCTGGGGAATGAAGGGTGTATCCCAATTGCTAAGAAATGTTTTCTTTTTGTAGTTTGAATTTAAAAGCCAACATAACAAGCAAATATTTAATGATAGACCATGTAAAGAAAAAAAATTTTAGAACTAAGGAAAATCATTACTTTTATTGTTCTTACTATTTGAAAGACTCTTTTTTATGGGAATTGGTGTTCATCAGAAAAGACACTAATAAATTAAAAAGTACAATGCTCAGGCTCTCTTTAGTTCAGTTCTGCAATTGTTTCCCTGAAGTATGGTTTTAACTCATGTAGGAATTCATCATGCCTTGTAAAAAATTATGTGTATAATTCATTTCAAGAACAAAGAAACTGAACTGAAAGGTGATGTGTATAAGGAATCTCAAAACAAAAGCCCCATCTCCATAACCCCCAACCCAGTTTTGAACATACCAGAAGATTGTTCCTGGAAACCTTGAAAAATCTGATATCATCCCCCCACTTGAACATGTTATCTATCTCAATTTATCTGAATTTTACATTTAACTGTATTTACTTGATAAATTTGGCAACCTGAATCCAGGTCATTGACCTAATTCTCTCTTTCCTCAGACTGAACTTCCTTCTGATTGATGATGCTAAGGAACTGAGGAATGATAAGTATCCACCAATTTTTACCAATTCTTACATCAGGACCTGCAAACTTCTGATGGGAATATGGCATGTGAACAGGAAACCTGATTTGACTAATGGTTGTAGGAGTACTAGTGAATTGAGGATGGGAAGACAAATGAGGAAGGAAAGAGTATGCTGGAGCAAGAAAGGCATGTATAAGGACACAGAGGTAGTTGAGAACATAGTATAGTCACAAGAGCAAGTCGTGCAGTATTGTTAGGGTTTAGGAGGTACATATGATAGTTGGTAGGAGATCAAACCTTTGTTAGTTCCTGGAGCACAGTTCTTGATTATCTTGCTAAAGAATTTGGCCTTTATCCTGGAGGGGAATGGGGGTATTAAGAATTTTAAGAGGAAGCTGCAAGGTCAGGGTTTTTGACTGGATTCATTCAAAAGCAGAGCCAGAGACAAGGACTTGTGAGTATGTACTTTATTTTAGAGATGGTCCCAGGAAGCAAGAGTAAGAGATCAGAAAGAATGAGACGAAAAGAAGGAAAACCCAATGTAAGAGTGAACTGAGTGAACCACTGCTGTAGACAACTGAGGCTTGACTCCATCAGGATCTCTGAATAGAGTACAAAGTGCCCTGCTGAAAGGATAAAAGTTGGTGCTTATCAGATGGTTCCCATTCCCCTTTGATCAAGAACACAGGGAGGGAAAACTCCTCTAGGCTTCCAGGCCTACAGTGTACAGAGGCTAAATAGGTTCCAGTAACTTTCTTGGCTTGGAAAGCAGAAAGCAGAGGTGTGAAGTGCAACATTGCATGAATCTGAGATTATGGCTAAAATTAGAGGAAGCCATGGGGATGAGATTCAGGGCACGAAAGTATCTGCTAAAATAAGAGATTCATCTACAACTTACGTAGTAAGTATAATTTAATTATAATCTAATCACAATAATTAAAAGGGAATCATTCACAAGAAACCAAGGAGAAGAAAATATGAATTGATATATAAGTATCATAATTTATTATTTAGAATTTAAATATTTTAAACAATTTTACCTACTAGGAAATTGTTATCTAAAAACCACAGTACTAATGCCTTCCAAAACTATGAAACAAGCCAAGAGATGTACAGAGAGAATGCAAACATTGTAAATCTACATGAAGAGCAAACTTGCTTTTTAAAAATAGGGAGAGTAATATGTTTCTTAGTATGGTTTATATGTAGTTTTCAAAATTGTGAATGGATGTTCAAACATAAATAAATTGCCTTTAACTGAGTTAGCTAAATTTGTGGAAGCTGGAGGGATGGAGGGAGATTATTGAGAATCTGCTCTGTGAGAATTTTGATATGTGTTAATTTTGTACACTTCATAACCACCCTGGGAAGTAGGTATTATCATCCCCGCTAAACATAAAGAAACTGAAGTTTAAGGTGATTAGAGAACTTGTTCCAAGTCACACAGCCAGTTAGTGCAAAAGTCAAATCCAAATCCTCTTGCCTCCTCTTTCCATTTCATTTGCTATCTTAAAAGCTAGTTGTTTTGTAAGATAAAGCACTGAAATACTTGTAAACCTTTAAAAAATAGGAATACAACATCCACAGATACCAAAACATATTGCAGTGTTACATGCTCATAATATGTGTACCTTCATATTTTTAATAATCAAAATAATATTTATAATAGAATATATGCAGGCCACATGAAAGAGTGTGAAAGTGTTTGAGTGTGAGAATGGTTCTTCGGGTCATGGGCAAAAGTTTAGTGAAAATAAAAGTGTATCAGTGTTTTCAGAAAAGAGAGGAGAAAAATGTTTTCTGTGATCATGTTTTCCAACTTTAATTATATTTGCCCATCATTTTAATATAAACAGGGTGTATTTATATAGCCTAAAGCAATAAGAACCAGATTCCTTATTTTGAAGATGCCAAAAATATATCTTCAAGGATGATAAGCAATAACAGAGAAGAGTGAATCAAAAATATCAAGCTTCTATCTGATTCCTGACCAAGATTTAAATTTTATTGCACAAATATGCCATGATGACTCATACTTACAGTAGTACCACCCACCCAACCCTGAAAGAAGGAAGGGTCTGCCAGCATTCCCACTATAATCTTTAATAGGAATTCTGATGTTTTAATGCACATGAAATTGGCTTTTAGGTTCTCAGCAAGATGCATTTTTATATTTAAAAAATTTAAAACTTAAAATAAGGAACTTAAACAGTATCAACTGACTCTGATTAGATGGCTCAGAGCATATGAATTCTGGTGAACCATTAGACCTAATGATGTCAAGGAAATTCCTGTACTTGTCTTGGTGACACTGAAGTACATCCAGAGAATAATGCCAAAAGAGAGATTTTTATATCCAGAAGTACTAAGAAAGGTGCAGCATCCAAATTCTTCAAACTATTGCAGAAACTACACAACAATAAATGATCATTGAATCTTAATTTAAATCTCACTGCTTTTCATTTTACAAAGTGAAAAGTATCATTGTTTAGAAGGCATATTTCATTATGGTAGAAATAGAGGCTTTGGAGCAGACTGGTTTCATTTGGATCCCAGATACATTTAATTCTTAACTAAGTGACCATAACTATGTTGGCAAGTTACTTAACCCCTTTATGCCTTCACTTCCCTCTCTATGAAATCAGCCCAGGGCTAGTAGCAATCATAGTTTTGAATGTTTATTGTCTTGAATGTGAGTAAGTGCTTAGAACAAATAGTAAACAGCAAGCATTCATTAAATGTTGAAAACTAAGCCAAAAGCAATCCATTTATGTTTATATCACATGTGAAGTATGAAGTTCTTTGTGTGTACTTGGGTTTCTGTGGGTGTATATGAAAATGTTTTTCTCTATAAAACACTGGTTCTCCAAAAATCATCACAACTATAAATTAAAACTTCTTTACGAAGATTATAATATGTTGCTTAGACTTTGTAATATTATAGTAAAAGAGCTCTTTTATAATGACAAAATATATGAGGCTCTCAGGGTGGGGATGAGGACAAAAGGACCAGCAAATTTGTTAGACATGACCTCGTCTGGAGCAGTGTTGTCTGGTAGAAACAGAAGAACAGCCACATTATTTAATGTTTCATAAAGTCTGTATGTCAAGCTCATCATGGCTTTAATTTCTTTGCAGATAAAAAGAAGGTAGGAACATACATTCATACAGACATTGGTGTGGGAAAGATATCAAAGACTCCTCATGTAAAGTTAGAATTTATTGTTTACTTATAATTATTTTGAAGAGAGAAAAGAAGTAGCATTCATTCCCAGAGGCCCTTGACCACCACAATCTACTTCCTTAATCCATGAACTTTCAGGCTTTCTTTTAAATGTACTTCAGCCTAAGAATACCCTTCCAATTCTGGTGAGGGCTGGAGTCAAGGGAAATCATGGAGTCCTAGTTAGCAAATGCAAAAGACAACTTGTAAGGGGTGGTAATAAACCTACAAGTGAAGGCATTTACAATGTTCATAATGTAAAACATTAAGGGTTTTCCTTTTTCTGAGACTTTCACATTTTTTTCTGGAATTTTTTTACAGCACAAGGTTCTATATCCTGTGGCAGCCAGGACTAGGGCTGGGGAAATGAATGAGAGGGCTGTAGATAACAATGTGTATAAGGGTGGGGGGGCATATGTACTGTAGTTATTATTCTTCATTTCCATGTAATTCTAGCTCTGTGGACTTCTCTGTCCCTTGTGGAGACCAGGGAAAAATAAAAGCATAGGTGTTTTTATCATAAGTGCCAATAGTATGATTCTAACATGCTAATAAAGTCTAGGGAATTTTAAGCAATCATTGTCCTTTATATAAACTCAATGTATCATGTATATAAAACTATTTTAAACTTCATTTATTAACCTAATATCCTGTGTAGACACTGCAATTAACATTATAAGTAATTTATATAAAGTGTTTCTAATGAGTACTATTACTAAAACAAGTTAAATTTGTAAATAGGGCAAATCTTAAATTCTTTTAAAGGCTTCAATACTGAACACAGACATACTAGAATTCTAACTTAAAATCTCATCTAAATCAATTATCCAACTACTTAACTCACATTAGATTTATCATAAAAAGATATCCAGTTTTATGGCTTGTTATCTCACAAAATATCAAACATGAAGATTATTTCTTAATCGAAATATCTTAATAGTTGTTTAAAGTTCTTTAAAGATACATTTTGTGTAAAATTCAAATCCTCTAAGAGTTGGTAGATACTTGACACAAGGAAAAGAAATACCATTGCAGTTAATTGAGGTAATCAAATACATGATATTCAAACTAAGATGCTGAAGAGATTCTATTCCAACACCCTGATAAAATACAATGACCTCTATTTATAATCATTATCTCAGTGGTTCCATAACTCACAAAAGAAGTGATCTCTTTGCCCCCTTCCCTGGGTTCTATTTAAACACATTACCTCATTTTTCTGCCTACTCAGAATTCCAAAGTGTTTGCCCTGTGTGATCATTTGCTTCAAAAGCAGTATTTTGATTCCTAATTTAGGAACATGAATTTTCCTTTTAACTTTAACTAATTGTTAACTTATTTAAAAACTTTGAACTTAATGTATTCTGTCATTTAAAAAATATTCTTGGGACTACATTATTGATGTGAATATTAAAATACTTGATTACATTTTAATTTAATGACTGTCTTGCTGGGACTCACAGCTTGTGGGGTCTTTCTGCTAACATGTTCTTCAGTAACATATGTCTTCTTACAGACCTATTTGGCATTCTCTAATTTCTATATTGTTCACTGATAGATAAATGAGCCAAAAATACCACCATGATCAAGTGACAAGAGTCCAAAAGAATACATTTTATTCTTTTCCTTAAAATCATTTTAAATTCACTTTATTCTTTTTGTTTAATATTGAAGTCTTATGACTTTTCATACATTCCATTTTTTCAATCAATCAGCCATAGTTAATAGTTTCCTTTTGATGCTCACACTGTAGTAGGTTTGGCTAGTGGGAACCCCTTTAAGGCTGGCACTTGTGCCTGTTTGATGTAGCCCCAATAATTCAAAAATGTTTCAGTTTTTTGCAATGGTTGCTTTAGGCTCATTTTGTTCCTGCTCCAGATTTGAAGTAAGCCATTTCTCCAGATTAAGCCCAGATTTCAGTGCAGGAAAAAAATAGCATCGGGGAGAGTGATCTAATGATGTAGGCACTGAGATAAATTATATAAAACATTACTTCTGAGCCATATCACAACCAAGCTCAGGAAATACATGCATATTGATGTTTACTTCTTAGTTGTAACAACAGAACTTTTCTATGCTTTTAATTCTAAAATGTTATCTCTGTTTCTCTTTAAATGAAAATCTTGGTTCTTGGGAAAATAACAAAAGTACTTATTAACCCGAGAATCTTTAACAAAAAAATCATGATACTAACAATGTAATTAGTAACATTCCTAAATCAAGTTCAAGGTTTTCTATGCAGTCCTTTCTGTTCTTTTTAAAAAAAATTTTAAATTCTATTTGTTCAAATTAGTTGCACATGACAATAGAATGCATTTATACATTTTGATAGATCATACATAAATAAAGTATACTCTTATTTTTCTGATTATACATATTGCAGGATCACATTGGTCTTGCAGTCATACATGTACATGAGGTAAGAATGTGTGTTTCATTCTACTAGCCTTACCTCCCCCATACCCCTTCCCCTCCCTTCACTCCCCTCTACCTAATATAAAGCAACTCTATTCTTCCCTATTCCCCCCCTCCCTTATTGCAAATTTGCTTCTGAATATTAGAGAAAACATTCGGCCTTTGATATTTGGGTTTGGCTTATTTAACTTTACCTACTAGATAGTGGTATAAGAAGGTGAGGAAGGGGTGGGAACTGTCTGCCCAGTGGAGGGAGAATCTTATCACTTACATTGTTAGTGCCCAGTGATAATAAAAAAAACAAACCAACTTTTAGTCATTTTTTATCATTGTTTCTCAATTTGGTTCAGGCTGTAAACCCTTTCTGTGATCCTAGGTCCCCCCACTCCCCAAGCCTCTGCCCTTGTCCCCATATGACTGGTAAGTACAGTCAAATCTCTAAAACCCCTGATACATGTTCATTCAGTTTTGCCATATAAAAGCATCCTTACATAGTTGTCTCAGTTTGGTTTGTTTTCCATTTAAAGACTTTGGCATCTGTACAGCTGACAGTTTGGAATTCTTAGTAGGTGACTGCTTTAAGCTGCTATCTCTTTTTGGTAGCAGAGCTTACCTCGCGGAAGGTGATGAAGCCCCTCTCCCATTCCACCTTGAGAAGATAGGGAAACGTGAACAGCTTAGTATCCAAAATTTGGTACATGAGCTTTATTTTCCTACCATCTGGTTCATCTACAATGAGATAATGTATATTTATAAGTGCAAGATTTATATATTTCAGTCCTGGCTGGCACACAAAAGAAGAAAATCTGCTTCCTACTATTTAATTTCTAGTGATATTAGAACTGTCATATTTTCATGTATTCAAATACATAGCAACTTTCTTTTCTAAATCCTATTCTGATATTAAAGCTTTTAAATTTATCTTGCTCCATTTTCAAATCCACAAACTCTTTTCTTTTTTACACCATACAACATTCCCTTATCAACACAATATTCAGGCTATGTATTATAATAACAAAGTTTGTAGAATAAAGATCCAAATGATTTCATACTTAGATTAGCAAAGAACTAAATGTAAATACAGGCTCTTAAGTTTTTATCCCAAAATATCCTGCTTTGACTTTTATCAAAGAAGGATATATAAAATCATCTTTATTTTAATTTATAACTTATAAATGCAATACATAATATTATATAAATATATAAATGCATTTGTGCAACTGTGTATATGTATACACATATGTGTGTGCAGGGTATATGTGTGTGGGTGTATATACTAATTTTAATTAAAGATAACCCTGGAAAAAAGCTCAAAATATTTGGCACATTTGCCCTGGCATTTCTAATAAATTCATACTTCTAATTAAAAGAAAAAACTTGAATCTATCAAGATAAAAAATAAGCAAATAAATAAAATTTTAAATAAAATAAAATTTTCTATAGATCATTTAATAGTGGTTTCTGCCAGAACTAATTCATAACAAAATCAGTGTTGCTACTGCTAAACCCTGTTATTGCATATGTTTATGTTTTGCAAAACATTAATATAAAACTTTAGATATTTAGTTTTTAAATAGAAATTAAATTCCTTCATTTAATCAAAATGTGCCATTTGAAAAACTTCCACTTCTGCTTTTTATAGTAATTACATTAAATTCTACACATAAAAACACAAAACAATATTATTTAGGGAAAATCATTACTTTTTGCAATTTTAGCATATATTTTAATCTCCTAGTGATATTAAAAGGCACAAATGACTCATTAACCCAAAAAGAGAGATTGTTGAATGGACTTCTAATTATAATTTTGCTAATGGTAGAAATCTAAAGCAGCCACTTTTTTCTGCCTACCTCAGTTTCCTACTTATTTTACAGCTTGGGGACTGTTCTTTTCATCTAAAAGTTAATTTGTCTCTTTTACTTTTAAATATGTTAATGTTAGGTGAAAGAATTATTCATTTAAATATCAGTTTTAGCCTCATACGCATATACTCACAACATCACCCTTTTTTGTTGGTTAAAAATGCATTAACATCTGCTAGTAAATAATCAAATACAAACTTCTTATATTTTGTAATATTGTCAATTGAAACTTCAGGATTTCAATTGGGTATTTTCTAACAGTTTCATATAGTTATTCTTAGGAATGTTTGTATGAAACTCAGCTCTCCAAGCTCTTTTGGAGGGAGTTGCTTCCCATAATACATATTTGAATTTCAATATATACTCCAGTCTTCTTCTGGAAAAGCATCCTCCTTAATATAAGAAATTCTATTCTTGTCCTTTTGTAAGGTAAACTTACTCTGAGTAAAGAGTTACTCTAATTTTATTTATTTTTAATTATTTATTTATTTATTTATTTATTTATTTTTATTTATTTATTTTTTTAATTTTAAGGTTCAACAGGGAGAAAGAAAATTTTCAGTTCCAATAGATTACTTTTGAGGTAATAGGTTTTCTAAATCCATTATTGGTGGGCTTTATCCAAAAGTCCATTACTTGTAGGGCATGTGAAAACTCACTGATTAAACCTGGAGCACAGTATTCTTTGTGAGAAGTTTTCTGCTTTTATGAAAGCTTTCTGCAGGTATCTAAAAAGGCCTCTCCTTCAATTTTCTTTCCTCTATTCTTTTCTCCTCTCCTTTCTCCCTTCCCCTCCATTCCTTCCCTGCTTTGTTCATCCATTCCCTTCTTTTTCTCTTCCCTCCTTCTTCCTTCCTTCCTTCCTTCTTTCCTTCCTTCCTTCCTTCCTTCCTTCCTTCCTTCCTTCCTTCCTTCCTTCCTTCCTTCCTTCTTTCTTCCTTTCCCTCCTCCCTTCCTCCCTCCCTCCTCCTTTTCTTCTCCTCTTCCCTTTCTTCCTTATTCTCTTTCATCCTTCCTTTCTTCTGCCCCCCCCTCCCTAAAGTCCTTTAATGCAACTTTACAATCTCTACTGATCTCTGATGGAGATAATTAAGGATACATCTTTTGTAAGTTTCAGCTTCCAACACACAGGTAACCTAAGATTGAGTTTTTCCAAGTTTTTTCTTGGATCTTTGATAAAACCACCATGAGAGTTAATTTTGGCCATTCCTGATGTCCCAGTTCCAAATTTTACAAATCTGGGGCCACAGAGGTCCAACATGATTTAAGCAAGTACTGTGTTTCTCTTTGAATTCCTAAACTGAGGGAAACCTATGATAATGTTGATCCAGGCTAGGGAGTAAAACAGGATACCCAATTTTTGTTTAAAATTTAAAAAATTAAATGTAAGTTTGGGTGGTATAGAGGCTAAAGGCTACATGGACAAATGGATGAGTTCAATTTATTTTCCTATCTATAATGACAATGTGTTTCTCAGCTGAAATGAGCTCATACATGAATCTGATCCACAGTTATATATACATATATATATACATTTTTTATATATAGGCTTATATTATATGTACGGTTTATATATATATGTATATATATATATGGTAAGTTATATCATCATATTCTTCTAAGACTAACAGGATAAAAGGAAGAGTTGGTATAATAAGATAGCAACAGATTTTACTTGGGTATTTTATTCAAAATAAATTTTGTCTATTGTTTCTGAAACATACACAATTCATCTGTAAAGAATAATATTGAAAATATGAACTAATATGAACTTCTTAGAGCATGGTACTCCCAATTGTAAATTACTAGAGTTTGGGAGAAGACAACTGAATCCAGGAGTTTGTGTTTTAAGGTTAAGAAAACATATCAAAGCTGGGCATGGTGGCATACTTCTGTAATCCCCAGCAGCTCAGGAGGCTGAGACAGGAGGACTGCAGATTTAAAGCCAGCCTCAGCAACTTAGTGAGACATTAAGCAACTAATGAGACTCTCTCTCAAAATAAAAAAATAAAAAAGGATGGGGATGTAACTCAGTGGTGGTTAAGTGCCCTTGGGTTCAATCCCTGGATCCCTGATACAAAAGAAGAAACAGAGAGCGAGAAAGAGAGAAAGAGAGAGAGACAGAGAGAGAGAGAGAGAGAGAGAGAGAGAGAGAGAGAGAGAGAGAGAGAGAGAGAGAGAGAGAGAGAAAGGAGAGAGAGAGAGGGAGAGAGAAAAGGAGGGAGGGAGGGAAGGTACTCACTGAATCCAGGTGGCAGAGAAGTCTCAGAGGAGTCCATGAAAAGAAAATGATGTTTAGGGAAGAAAGATAAGAGTTTCCTCTGATGGTTTAGACCCCAAATCACAAATGAGGACTTTGTCATTCTGGTGCTCTGGGGACAAGAACTGCTTGTGCATAGAGAAGGACCTCCAAGATTATGAAATGTGGGGCTCAAACAATTTTACTTTAGAGTCTCTGACTGAATATTAGTCATGCCAGGAATATCTTTCTTTCTACCTTCAGAATCTGCCCAAATTTAACAAGTGGCAGAGACCTACACCAAGGGCAATAGGAGATGAAGTGAAGGTATAGAGAGAACTAGAGTTAGCAACTTAATCTGTTTTTAGCAAGAAGACAACACAGCTTCTGTCTTAAGGGATAGTAGTTCCAGCAGTTGCTATCTCTAAATGGTCTGCAGAGAGTTGGCAAGACAAGCAAGCACTGTAGCCTCCGAGCAATTCACCTCCTGCAATTCCTAGCATCAAAGAGGCAGTGCTAACGTCAATGAAAAACTTTGGAGTCATATGTCTCCTGGTGATAGATTGATGTCTAGGGAGGTCTGTGGGTAGCAGTAGATAAAAGACATGGATATTCATAAAACCTGCAGGACTCCATAAATATCAAGTGGGAACCAAGGAAAGTTACTGAATTTCTACTAGATTGCATGGGGCCTGAAATTGTTATGCCTCTGTGACCTTTTATTAATTCTACCTGTTGATAAAGTCTGTGGTACATGTGCTTATATTTTGGTAACATCACTTTTTGATAAATGAATTATAAGTTCATAGAAACATTTATCATTTATAAGCATTTTGTAAAATGATGTTGATATTCTATCAGAAGGACATACAACAGTTCATTTTACTAATCTTCCAGATTTGGGACTTCAAGGTTATTTGCTTCATATTTTAAATAGTGGTTCCATAAAGATATATATTTACAGATATGCCTTTGTATAAATGCTTAATAATTTTGGAATTTGTGTAGTTTTTTTTACTTTAATATTAGTGTGTGTTCTTTTTTATTTTTTATGTTTAAAAAATGTCCTTTTGTGAGTACTATATCTTCAAAAACCAAAGAAATCTGTAAAAAATTTTAAAAAGAAAAGAAAAACATAAAAAAATAAAATATTTTATTACCCTGCTTGGTTGCTTTATTCCATTCATATCATACATATGGTACTCAAAGCTATTTTCACATCAGCATTTGACACTGATAATTAAGCCAATTTTAACAAACATGAGGATTTTTTTTCTGAAGACTTTCCTCTCATTTTCACTTATCAAAAGATGCCATTCTCTCAAGGTAGGTGAAGAGAAAATTGAAATCACAAATATTCAAACACATTAACAAAGAGAATTTTGAGTTTTTGTTTTATTAAGTGACAATGTCCAGGTATTCCAATACAGTCACATTCCTATTCAACTCTTCAAGGACAAATTTCTTTACTGCATGAATTAGTAGTCATACCCCAATATGAATGTAACTTTTCTACAAAAAGTCACTTTTTTTCTGAAGCATTTTGGAAGTAAATTAAATATTAAAATTCATGCCCAGATTTTTTTCATAAAGCTGTCAACTTCTCCTTACCTTCAAAGTAAACTATGTGAGACAAAAAATAAATAACTAAAACCTAGACAAAGAAACACCCAGCCAAGAATTTTGAATTGGAGGAACGGCACTCAGCTCCTCTATATGGCTGCAAATTGCCTACTTGTTAATGAGAATAACAACAGCAACCACATACAGAGTTCTGTGTAGGGCATGTAATATACATTAATTAGTTCTCCCAAAATCCTTGTGAAGGAGGTTACTATTGTCACTACTTTTTAGATAAAGAAACACACTTAGGAATCTTCAGAACTTTTCCTAGTACCACATAGCAAGGAAATCAAGGTTTGTAGAATTCTAGAATGCTAAACCATTCAACTGTGCCCAACTTGAAACTGATATGAATTCAAATTTATCATCCTGCCAGAGTAGACCTGCCTTGATATCCCCTCTTATGGCTCAGGTTGGCCTTCATGAAAGATCCAGGAGACTATGGAAGTAAGTGTAATTATCCATACATAATTCATACAGTTCCAAGATGGTGATGAAATGAACTCTGAAACTATTGAAAATGAATAGATCTAACACTTTCTTAATTTGCTTCCTGAGTAGAAAATGGATGCAACCTAAGAAGACATATGAGGAGAAAGAAGAGTCAGGCTGGAGCTCCTTTCTCACCCTCACAGGTGCCCCTTTCCCTTTGCTTCCTGCTCTCAGGTTCTACCTCTCTGGCCAGGCCTGTAGTCAGATTCTCCCCACAAGACTCCAGGTGAGGAATTGAAGATGGGGGTTTAGTCTATATAAGAGTCTGAAATAAATAAGAACTTTTGTGATTAAACTTATGCTATCTTATGTCCTATGCCTGATTATACTAAAAGACTTCCTCAGCCTTGAATTATATTTTGAAATATAATGATATTTCAGAAAGCAATGTTGTCCCAGGAAGAGATGGGAATTTGAGGGGGTGAGGAAAGGAGGTTGTGGAGGTCTCCATAACCTGTGATGAACTGGTAGGGAGGAGCAATGGGCAGCAGAGACTTCCCAGTATCTCTAGACCAGCACTGGTCTTTTCTAACACTAATGACAAACTATGAGTTGAGCTAGCATTGACACACCTCTTCTACCACTCAAAATACCCTAGTGCACCAGCCACTTGGACTGAAGTTGGCCAAGATGCTATGGATTATTCTCCACAGTTGACACCTATGTTTGTCCTAAAGTGCAGCCCTGTGCAATCATCCCAGATGGTCTCTTTTCAGAACTCAAGGAACTGTCAGTTCTTTGACACTGGGCATGGCAAGGGTGTTATGGAAGCCAAAGTCCTACAGTGTCACCCAACACTGTGATTATGTTGCCAATTGGAGAGGCTGGGCAACCTAAGCAGCCCCACAGCCCCTTCTTCTCTGATCAAAGAGCCTCGAGGTTTCAGTCTGGGCCACTATGACTCAGTGTGGAAGTTGTGTTTTCCTGCCCCTACTGCCTCCATTTCTGTTTGGCCCAAGCACCAGGCATTTCATGACTTCTTGACTTCATCATTTCTGTCTTGCTATCAACATTCAACAGCACACATGGTCAGACAGCTTTCCAAAGAATTTGATTTTTCTCTTAGAAATCCTTGTTTATATTTATCCATTACCCAGGAAATGCTCCAACCTCATCCTCCTCTTAGGTGAACTTGCTTGAGGTCCCCATTCAGTGAAATACACAGGTGAAGCATTGGGGGTAGAGATGTGAGTTGTTTATTAGAAGGAAATATCAATGTATAAAATTAAAGATTTACCATATTAGTAAATTAATAAAATTAATAAACATTACTATATTAATTAAGTGATATGCCAAATTAATAATTATATTAATTAACTGGATCTTTCGCATGTCTAATTCTAACAAGTTTTCTGACTACTTCCTAAAGAGGTCTGTCTCAAGGAAACAAATTATGTGGGAAACTGTGCTTATAAAACCCATGGTACTAATAATATAATCTGAACTTTATTACTAAATGTGACATATTTGACAGTAACTGACAGATATGAATGAACTTAATTAAGTATTAATAGTGATAAATCAAGGCAGGGTTTAAATATATGATTGAATATGACTTTTCTATCAATAAAATTCTGTGATCTTGCTGTCCTCAAAGGAGATAAATTTCTATTGCTTAGGACAGTATAGTGCCTACTTCATAATGAGGCTTACCTGTCATCAGACAGCACTGACACCTTCAAACATGCATGATGGTTCATTAACATAGGTAAGTAGTTTGTTCACACACTCAGGATTGACCTATTCATTTTAAGAATGTGGAAAATATTCACAGAACTCATGGGAAAAGTAAGAAGGCCTTTTGAACTCAAACTATCTTAAGGGTGTGTGTGTGTGTACTAGTCTTTACATATTCCAACTTATAAAGCAGAGTACAAATGCTCTAGATGCAGAGACCACAAGCTAGTGATCTTATAGGCAAATTCAGTTCACAGACATGAGGACATATTTTGTTTGACCCATAGTGTTTTAAACACTGGGATATTTGAGGCAAAAAGTCTGTATTTCTCATTTCATTTTGGTAAATCAGGCAATAGTGGGTATCCCACATAACAATGGTTGGTTCTAAGTAGGAGCTATTCCATCTAGGTACAATACCCTTTGCTTTGACCTTCCCTGTATTCTACTCTAGTCTAGCCCACCTACTCATTTGTATTACCTACTTGGCCCCTGGACCCTGTAGGAATTTGAATTTTTCACCTCTGTTCTAGAGGTGAAATTTCAAACAGTAGAGCACATAAGAGAATAACTAGTCATGAAAACTAGAGTATTCAAAGAAAATTTTATGCATAAAATATTTAATCTGGAAATTTAAAAGTTAAGTGGACATGGGATAGTCAAAAAGGAAAAAGAAACATTCTGTGTTAAGGTCAGTAGGATAAGTGAAGACATCAAGGCATGAATAATCATTGTTATTTGGACTTCAAAGATTTGGGTAGGCAAATAAAACTAACTTTTCACATGAATATGATAGAAAGTGTTTGTGTTGACTCCAATTTGGTCAGAAATTAGGATCTACCAAAGACAAGCAACACAGTGAAAAGTGGAAATTTATAGGTAATGGTAGGCAAATGACTGTTGGGAGAGATCACATTCAGAGACCAGTTGAATAGTGGTACAGTGATCAGGTGTGAAATAAGGAAGATGGCCTGGTCACAGGTTTGCAACAATAGGAAAGGGAGGGAGGCAACAGATGGGACATTTTGAAGAAAAAAGCACCTAGCCTTATAGAAAACTTTCCCATAATGTTTGTTCTTAGGTAAATTGATATCCTGACTTTAAAATATCAGGTATATTTGTTGCATAAATTGACTGGTAGTCCATTTTTAAATGAAATCCATTTTTTATTTTTTGCACTTAATTAACTTTTATTTGAATTAAAGCTACTTCTTTTTAATAATGTTATTTTCCTTTTAAATGTTATTTTCAAGTATTTGTCCACAAATAAATATATTAACATAACACTGATGATGAATTATCATTTTTAAACTATTTGCTGGTTGAGCACCATGTGACATATTTCTCCTCCCATTTTATGCAACAATTGAAGATAAATCACTGAAGTTGGTGTTTGCTAAATTTTTTATTTGAGCTAATACACCTCTAATTCTAAGTAAGTCTCAGGTTAAGCATTGGTCATGATTCAAGGTCTGGTTCAAGGTCCATCCTGTGTCTGGCTCAGATGCATCTAGCTAATGAGCGAATTTTATCTTCATTAAGATTTATAGGTATTTTAACCCACATATTAATTAAAATGCCTCCAACCTGAATTGAAATATTATGGTATCAACACATTATCTAATAAAACAATTTATACACAAAGAAGATTTTATTCTCTCATTTCAGAAGATCCGCCTCTAAATTTTAATGACTTGACTGGATGTCAGCCAGTGTGACTTTCACTCCACAGATATAAATCCAGATCTTTTAAAGATGATTTCACTAGATGTTGATGGTATCTATGCTAGCAAGTTCTATCTAAAACAAAGTACCCATATATGATGATTCTTCTGAATGTAAAATCAAATTTACATGTAATTTATGACAATATTTTCATGGTCATAGACTAATATGTGTATATAATAAAATTTTTAATTAAAGTTAAAATTATGATATATTCTATTTCAAGTCTACAAGGATAAATCTTAAATTTAAAATTTACAATCAAAGAAAATGTACAAAGTAAGACTAACACATGTAACTACATTTTAAAAATATATGTACATTATAACAAAATATTTTACTACCAGCAATAAGTTTCAGAGAAAAGCATGCATTGATTGTATTCAGTGATATATTTGAGTGCTTTCTCTGAAATTATCTTCTAAGTGAGTTGTCTGTCTTATTTTAAAAACCGATGTTCATTTCAAGAAACTGAGGATTGTATACCATGCACATCTTCTGTTAAACATTCTACTACATAGCTCTTGCTGAGTGTATAGGAAATTGTCAATCGATTGGATGTTCAAAGGCCTTTGCAGAATGGCATCTTTCCTACTATTAAAACTGGCAGAATTTGATTTCAGACTTTTTGATCATTGCTACCTGGAACAGTTTTGAAAAGTAAGAAACAAAAGTTTCTTTGGGTGGAGTACATTAGTACTATCATTTGAACTGTATCCCTAACATTTTTTTGTTTCTTATTTCCAAAATGCTAGTTGGTTCAGTAGTTTAAAAGATATGAAACCTGAATCCTTTATGAGTACAACCCCTCCCAAATTAGAAATTATACTCATGTTGTGGCATGTATCAGTACTTTGTTCTTTTTGATAGCCATGATTTTAAAAATCTCACTAGGTGTTAGCATCTTATAGATATATTTGCAATATTGGTTTGCTGGCTTGTCAGTGCCTCTACATGAAGGTGAGCTCAACAAGGACAGAGCCTTATTCTGTTAAGTTTACTGGATTCCCCAGTGTCTATAGTACCTAGAACATAGTAAGTGCTAAGTCAATGCACTCTGAATAAATTTGATGAATTACTAAAAATTAAAAAAATAATGTTTACTTTGAGATCTAGGACACTGTTCCTGCCAATAGTTTTCTTCAACATCAGGAAGAAGTGATATATATGTGAAAATAAAAAACTTAAGCATTTTGTGAAAACAATTCATCACATCATTCCCCTGAGATTTATCCCACTATGTAGAAAGTTTCCATGATACAAGTTGAAGAGGATAAAGGGACAGAAGTCAAGGTAGCCCATAAAAGGATGAGACCAACTACTCAGTGCATCAGAGAATCATAACAATGGTAATAAATCACTTATGATAAATTCAAACAACATTTACTTTTGGCAGGTAACTTTGTGCCAAGAATTTATCCTGCATTCGCTTTATTTATGATAAAACAAAAGTGACATTACACTTCGTCATGAAAGAATGCTGTAAGTGATGCTTTTAAAAATATATACACTGTTCTTGAAACAACATCTTCCTGATTTATGTTTATAGATGTTGCCATGCACATGCTAACACAGATGATATAAAAAAGAGTTGTGGTCATAAGCCATATGAATAAGCATTGATGCATTCCTCATTAGATTAGAAGTCTTAATACCTTACTTCCAATTTTTTCTTAACAGAAATTGATTTTATTCATCTTTGGAGATATTAATGATATCCTGTCAGGGGGATAAAATTCACATGACTTCAGATCTGTGGTGTAACATATCGTAATTACATATTCTATGCTAGGAGACCACTCTCACGAGAACTCTTGAAGGGTTCTCCTTCTAGTCCCACATTATTTTCCAACATGTAAAATTTTAGGCTAATAGTACCTAGACTTTATTGATTTTATTTTTGTGTTCGTTATAGAAAAGCATCTAATATATGCACAAGACCAAAAGGAGAAAAAAAAAGATAAATTTGATCTCCTGTATAATTTCTAGGTGCTGCTGGATTCATGTTAACTCATGCTACCAATTGTTTCTGAAATGCTCATGTGTTTCGTAATGTCTCCGCTAATTTAAAGACTTTGATCCTGCAAATGTTGATTTTTTTTTGTATTCATAGACTTCTAATAAATAAAAATAATTTTTTTCTGTAATGAGCTCTGAATCATAGGTCTTGAGACTTCTTTTTTGTTAGCATGAAGAATATGACTTCTTTGTGTATGCTGCAAATGTTGATTTTTATCTATGCATTATTTGTTTGATCCTGCAAATGTTGATTTCTATCTATGATAAGTTAAATGAAGACTGAGAAGAAACAGTAAAATATTTTAAGGTCTTATATCTTCTGTACCAACAGATATTGGACTGAAAGTTCTGGTTTTCCAATTAAATCAAGTTGTTTGATATAGGTCCTACTGTTATGTCCCTATCACCCTCCAAGTCTTTTCTGTATTATGGCATGTGCTCCATCCTCTGGCAATGACGGGTCCTCTGTACCACTGTGGTATTTTAGGAGTGAGGATCCTATCATAATCCAATGCTTGGATGAATAATTGAAGCACATCTGGCAGACTTATCCACTTTTCCTTTTATCAGATGAATTAGCTTGGGTTATTCTATAAGCACTCTGGAAATAGATTTTCTTAACTGTAAAATAAAGGAACTAAGCTGAAAAGAAGACTTCTAACTATTCTTCTGAGAAAGAGTAGAAGAGAAGAGGGGATAGAAGAGTGGACATAGCTATGGATTTTCCATTCTTACTAGGGCAGGTCCTCTTTGATTTGTTTTACATATTGAATTTTTGTTTAAGAAAATATTTTCAAAATTAATACAAGTTTGGAGATATCTGGGCTAGATGCTCATTAATTTTTAGCTTATTTTATTATATTATCTTAAAGCAACTTTCTGATCTGTAGATTATACAAGCAGAAAAATAAGATAAAAGTACTCTGAATGGTAAGATCATGCAGGGTTTTTAAGCGTTTTCTGTATGTTCTACAGCAAATAAACATTGCTATTATTATCCAAAAATTAATACTTTGAAAAACAGAATTAAAATACATTTTAAAAACCTGAGTTTTAAAGAAACTTTTAATTGAAATAAATACACATATATATCTATTTACACACACACACATATCTACATGTACAAATTAGAGAGAGAGAGAGAGGGGAAGAGAGAGAGGCTGAAAGAGCAATAGATATAGAGAAAAAAGTGCATATAATCATGGATTGATTTTTCAAAGCACGGCATTTTAAAACTCATTTTATATAGATTAGAACATAAATCATTACATATTTTATGTAAGCAAAATCAGTTCCAACTTGTGTTTGTTTCAGGTGCTTTCCATTCTTAGAAATTATTTTAGTACGTATTCTTTATATTTTTGAGTAAATATATTATACATTAAGATATTTAAGACCAATTTATTTTTTAATGATTCATCTTTAGAAAACCAGACAAAAGAAACATTTCTATTGGTATTAATTAGTAAATGAGAAATATTTGAGACAATTAAAAAAATTCTATAACTTAAAACAGAGGAGATTATTTCTATAATCCAGTCTAACTCTTTGAGAAATAATATATATTACACTTTTTATCATGTACTCATGTTGAACCTAATATTTTTAAATTGTTCCTAATAAGCCATTTTCTTAAATCATTCTGGCTTTTAAAGTAATCACTATTCAAGCTCCGATGAGCAGTGGAGCCAAAAAGCATTGTTTTAGTTTTTGCTGCTTTTAAAACCAGTTTGTTTTCCTGGAACCAGTCTGCCAAAGTCTTTTTGCAGTTCAGTAGTTAAGTGAGAAACAGATTTGCCATTAAAATGCACAGTCGTGCCATCTGCATAAAGATGTATAGAGCAGTAATGACATATCCATGTTAAATCATTAATAAAAAGAGAAAAGAGGAACGGGCCCATGACTGACACTGTTGCTTAATAACTGGAAGGAGAAGGAGAGGAAGACAGCCCTGTGAACAGTAACAGATTGATGTCTGTCGGAGCCATTTCTTATCTTGTGACAGCGTTTGGGCTGGAGCCATGCTCCCTACCTTCTGTACTCAAAGCCCATGGTTCACGAGGCCAAAGCAGTTTGAGAAATTAATAAAAACCATCACTTAATTCAGAAGTCCCCTTCAAGAATATATTCATTAATATTAGGTCGTCTTGAAGTGACATATGAAAGCCTTGGCAACTTCCTCAAAGTCTTCATGTGTGGAACTCCTGTGTATTTCCCTCATCAGCATCTTTGAACCTTCCAAATAGTTATTATTAGGATTAACCTGATACAAATAGGCTTTACTAACTGATTTCTTATTTTTTTTTTGTATTGGAGAGAGAGTTTCCTAAGTGAATTGGTACATGATATAAATTTCAAATGTTAGAAAATCTCTTTGAGAAGGAAAAGAACAAATAAATGAATTCTAACTTTAGTAAAGTTAGACTTTTTGTTCTTCTCTTTGATGGTGAAAAAGTTGTTAAACAACATATATTTATTTTTATATAATATTTGAAGTTCCAGAAGGAATTGTAGATAACTTCCCTTTGGTCCCTAGAAACTAACAAGTTAAAAGGAACTTTTGACCCAAAGGGGAAGAAAACTATATATATATATACTTATGTATGAAGGAGTTGATGACTAATTTTAGCTTTATCACCATGGGGACATAAATCTACCAGAGTCCTGGGAGTAAAAGGATTCAAATGGGATTGGTCTACTAAGAGTAAAAAATTATGCAAATTTGAGGACTTTCTCTTTTTTTTTTCTTTTTGACAGTCTAAACTCCCCTTCTACTGTAATTATTAGTTATCAGTCATTGTTGCATAGTTCAACATTCAATAAGATATGAAACTGGGTAACAGATCCTTTTTGCCTATACTTCAAACATTTCCTCTGGGTTCTAAATTGACATGTGCAATGGGAAGATTAAGGGGTTGCAGGTCAAAGATCCAAGTGTTAAATTCCTTGTACATTGGGTGGTATTAAGAAAGTCAGCCTCTCTCTGCATCATAATTTTCTCCTTTCAATCTAGATCCCTTGTAGTCCTTTCATTCCAGGATTTTGTTATAGTAATAGCCATCATCCCATTGTGAGGATGAAGCACACATCAAAACTTTCCCCTGAACATTGTTGAGAACTTTACAAATTCTTGGTGGGCTCCATAGAAGTGCAAAGCACAGCTGTTTGTAAAAGGGAACCATTGGGATTTCCTTCCTCAACCATTTACTCTGAGAGAGCCCAGTAATGTGCCAGGAACTGTGCTGGGCATGGGGAGGCAGTGAGAAATAACACATGCTCACTTCCTACCTTTGTGAAGCTTTTGGTTCAGGGGGCACATTGAACAAGGGAAAAAACAAATGTATAAGTGTTATATTAACTGATTGGGAAAAAGGTACAGGAGTTAAGAGGAACTAAACATGACTGGGTTTTAGGGAAACCCTTGAGAAGAATTGGCTTGAACTGAGACAAGGAGTTTACTGGGAATTGAGTATAGAGCTTAGAAGTAAAGAGTGCCAAAAGTGTACAAGGCAAAGGAAACAGTAAGTACAAAGGCCCTGGGCATGCTGGAGAAACTTCTTGAATACCAGTGTCACACCCCTGGGGGAACTGGAGCAGCAGAGGTTGAAGGTTTGGCAGGGGCCACGCTGTGAATGACCTTAGAGGTCAGAGTATAAATATTGTTTTGATTAGTTGGTGAGAGATAGCTCTATGACACATTCTCAGGGATTCAAGGAATACCTTTCCACTCCTGTGATGGATTCATTGCACTCTGAGTGAGCCCTCTAATGAAGGAGCTGCTTGCTTACCAGTATAGGGAATTCTGGGTGAATCTTCTGATCACTGTAGTGAATAATAATAGTAAGCCATAAGAGTCTGAGA
The DNA here is from genome assembly GCF_902686455.1 of Sciurus vulgaris. NCBI lineage: Eukaryota > Metazoa > Chordata > Mammalia > Rodentia > Sciuridae > Sciurus > Sciurus vulgaris. Next base: position 151,593,686 of record NC_136463.1, read on the forward strand.
ATAAAGAATGCTAACCTAAAGTTGTCATTTCTAGGAAAGAAAATACAAATTAACAATATTTACTGATCAGAATATTTCTAAACTATAGAATCTTCTTCCCTTTATTATTATTTTGTTTAACTAGAGGCCAAATATAAAGGCTTTCCCTAAACTACTTGTAGATTCCAAGTTCTGAAAGACTCTAGATCCCTGCTATTCAAAATGTCATTGGTGAACCTGCAGCAATAGCAGCATTGGGAGTGAATTAGAAATGCAGAATCTCAGGTCTACCCCATTCCCACCGAATCTGAAACTGCATGTTATCATGATCTTCAAGGGGATTTTTGTGTACATTGAAATTTGAGAGTGTTACTCTAGGTCCTGGGAAAAATGAATTTAAGATAATTTATAAATTGGGCATCTAGAGTAAACTTAAAATTAGCTTCTTTGTAGTTAATTATCATTTTAATGTTAAAATGTCCTTAACACTTTCATAAATTCTAAGTTAATTATTGTTATGGAAAATGTTTCACTAGGAAACAATTACTCTAGGCACAGTGCCAAAAGTTTCAAGGTTTAAAATTTACTCAAAACACAACAAAATATTTTGAGTGTATACATATTTCCTTGTAGGGCAGAAATAACCATGCTAAATATCAACTATTGATTACTGAAATTTCCTGTAAGCAAACTATGTTCCCCATAGTTTGCAACAATTCAACAGTTATGTTCTTTGTACTAAAATTATTGTCAAATAATCATTTAGTCCATAAGACCCTCCAGTTAAAATCAGAACTATTTATGGGATTCATGTTTGAAATTTCCAAGAGTATTTGGACTTATTTGGAACTCATGTTTATATAATAAAAACACATTCTTAACAATTTATTTAACTAAATTTGGAGTGAGAAGCTCTCAATGGATGTATGAATCATGGGAGGCTTGCCAGATGTTTTGGAGTGTGGAATTCAAAATGCATTAGCAGCATGGCATGTCATGAAGTTTGATGCAAAACATTTCTCCTCCCTTTGCAAAAGCCTTGTTCAGTTTCTATTGGAAGGCATGAACCATGGTGACAGTTCATCGCTCTAGGGAAACATCTAAAATCCATAAGTAGTATCTACCCAGACAGTGGAAATATGAGGCAATTGTCTACATAATCAACATCATGAAAAAGTCTGCCCACCCAGCCATAACCAGATAACCAAGTCCAAAGTGATATTTAACCTGTTAGGTTTATTTCATTTTTCAATGCCTAACATACTGTAGAAGATCTTCTGTCCCTTGCTTCATTCTCACCTCCCCCAACAGAAACTTTACAGAGCAAATACAATCAATTACAAAAATCTTCTGAAATATCACATAATTTCACCACCACAGGGGTAAGAATTTCTCTGCTTTCTCTAGGATACTACTGTGCTCTTTATACATTTTTTCATTTCTTTCCTCTAAATCTCTCCCTTCATCTTTCCATTTTCCCCTAGCATCTTATAGCATCAAGTAGTGGGCTTTCATTTAATATATGTAAAGTGAAACCTAATCCCTCACACATCTAAAAATAAGATTTTTCTTTTGACCCTGTCCTTTCCTAAAGGGACTATTCATTTTTCCTTCTTTTCTTAGTATTGAACCTCTTGAAAGAGAAATCAACACTCTCTAGCCTTATTTCCTCCATAACCAGTCCTCTCAAGTCAACTGAGTTATCTGTTGATAGTATCCCAAATTACCTCCATATTCTGAAGTTCAAGGGTTAGTTTTTAATTACTTGTTATGCTCAACCTCTCTGTAGGGTTTACTCAAAATTCTCTGCTTCCTCCTTCCTCAGATTCTCAGGTACCGCTCTTGCCATCTCTTCCCAGACTTTTGACTTTATTTTTTCAGTTCTAGCCACATTTCCAGAATTGTGTTCCTTTCCTCTCTTTTCTGTTCCATGATTAACTTGCTCTCTGATTTCCCTTCTGCCTTTTCTTGGCACTAGTTTTATGCATATCAGACCATTTTCACAGAGTTTTTAGAAGTTTGATCCTTAAAAACTGTTTCTCTTTTACCTAAAAATCCCCTAATGGTCCATTATTTATGAATAAAAGTGACTCCTTTACTTAAAATGTGAATTATCACAAATGGCATTTTATAAATATTGAAAGGCTTTTGGCAATGTGAATCATGCCTATGTACCAATGTTGGGGAAAATAACATTCTCTGAGGGTAATACCTGACATTTATTGACTTTACATGTTTTTGGTGTTGCGCTAATTGCTTTAAATGTATACTTTAATTCTCACAATAATACTATAATTTGTTCTCATCATTATCTTTATTTCCTGGTCATAAAATTTAGTGACTTGTTCATAGTCACATAGAGATTAAGTGCTTGAGCCAAGGTATGAAATTAGGTACAATTCAGACTCCATGATTTTAACCAGACTCAGTATCATCAGTCTCTAATCTTGCCAACAGGACCCCCTTTTACTAAAGGAATAGCATACCAGGTCCTGTTCTGATCCTTCCTATAGGGTAAGGAGTCTGTGTTGCAAAGGTACATGGCACCCCGCACATGGGTGCTCTCACCTAAAGAATGCTTGGAGTATCTGAAACTGGAATTGACTTCCTGACTCAGTGCTGATTTCCAGGGTACAGGTAGGCCTCTTTGGATAAAGACCACAGTGTTAAGGGTTCAAACCTCCTTAAGACAGGTGTTGCTAAGGTGCTAGTTGATGTCCATCCAAAAAAGCTGTACTTGAGGGCTCATGTGTTGGATAGGGGTGGGACTGGCCTGAGAAAGGAAACCAATTGCAACTAGAATTGGGGTTGGGATCTCTCTGCTCTACCATATTTGGGTACAGAAATTCAAGAAACCTAAGGATTCTAAAACATGATCTACCAGGTAATAGGTAAAATTTTCCAAGGAGGAAGACAGAGAATATTTTATTTTATTGTTGTTTAGCCTGCTTAAAATTTTTCAATACTTATACCTATGATATACAGACCTCAATTTATCTGCTTGTCCCAGGTATGGAATTATTAGGTGTAGCCCTGGTTATTGAGTCTAGGTGTTTTTTTCATTTTTTTCCCCTTTTCCCACCATCCACTTAAAGCTACAGTAGATTGAGCATCACAAAGCATTTTTCTTTTCTTTTCTTTTTTTTCCATGCATGGAACAGTATTATATAACTAAGTAATTTATTTTGTTTAGATATACGAGAATCACAGGGAGCAATCATTTTCAAAATTTAATGTATATAGGAACCACCTAAGGTTTTTGTTAAACTGTAGACACTGATTAGGCAGGTGATGAATGGGGCCTGAGAGTCTGAATTTCCAACAGGTTCTCCATAATGCTCATCTTGTCTGTTTTTGGATCACATTTTGAGCATCAAGGACCTATAGCACTTGTTTAAAATGCAAATTCTTGGGCATCACCCTAAGAAATTCTGATTATAGAGATCTAAATGGGACCCAGATGGTGAGCAAAACAAGAATTTTTAAGAAGCAACCCAGGTGGTGCTGGTAAGGTAGTCTGTAGCCCACATGTTGAGAACAAATGCTTTAGAACATGCTTCTCAAACTTTAAAGTACATATGGATTCCTAGGGATTGTGTTAAAATGCAGATTCTGATTTAGTTAGATGCTACATTTCTGGTAGGCTCCAGTGAAGCCTGTGCTGTAGACCTTGTAACCTCTCTCCAAGCCCAGGCTTCAGGGAATCATCTTGAGGTCTCCTTTTCTGGGTCTTTTGCATACAGTCTATTTATTTGTAAAAATAAGGGATGAGAAAGTGATGTGAGATATAATGTCTATGGACAACATCTGCAATCCTTTATTTCACAAGTTGCATACAAATAATCTTCAAGGTCTTTGTGTGACATCCAGTTTGCCAGTGGTCATTTTTGTGAATTTCTGCGAGTTATCCAGAAAGCTGGTAAGACAAATGAACAACTTAAGAGTGCAAAGGTAAAATGAGCACAGAATATTATAAAAACATTTCAGAGCGGCCCTTCTAGATCTGGGGTGAGATGTAGGGGGCTGGTGGGAGGGGTCTGTTTTTATGTCCTTAACTTTAGAGATTTCTCCTCATTGTTTTAAGTTATACCATGGGCCTTGAGAGGTGCTGTGTTCCCTTCTTAAATGACAGAAAAAGTAATGAACAAAGGTGAGAGAGTTGTTTCACAGCATTAATGATCTCAGTTGAACTGTCTGGCATTTATTATTTGCAGTATTTCTCACATTTAGACTTGGCACAATAGTGTTAGTAGATTGCATACTATGGGCAGAAAGGAGCTTTGGAATTGAATTTATTTCTTGCAAGCTAAAAAGTTCAGACTGATTTATACATGTACAAAGGAATAAGATTCAATGAGCCTTGATGAGACAAAGCTGGAATAATTCAGAATCAGGAGGCTGAAATATTATAGGCTGTTTGTTCATCTCTGAAATCTCATACTGTTATTTAAATTCCTCTAAGTTCATTAATCCCATTTAATAGCAGCTGATGCAAATCTACTCGGACTTTTGGGAGGGAAAAAAATAATGAGCCATAATGCCCTCATACCACAGAAAATAATACAATTATTTTTACTTTGCAAGAGGTCACAATTGAAGAGTTTGAGATTTTGAGCTGCCATAGCTACAAATTTAGCAAAAAGTAGGCATTTAATGATAGAGTTCACTTTGGTGGTTTAGGTTTTATTTTGAATTGTTTGTTTTGTCTTAAAAACACTAATGCTGAAATGTTGTCTCAAATCTTTATTTTCAAATCACTTATTATATTACCATAAATTACAGGGTTCAGTAAAGGCCAGATTTAAAAGAAAGCACACTTTACTGTCTCATTTTGCTATAAATAACCTGACACTTTATGAAATAAGAATTATCATAAAAGTTGTTCTTTTTTTTTTTTTTTTTCTTCTATAACTACAGTTGCAAGCACTGAGCCAATGGCCTTCCTCCAAGTAGCTCAGTGGACTAGTCCAAATATAGGCGTATAATGGGTAGAGGTTAACTGTAGGAAGTCTGAGAAAAACGGTAATCTATAATTTCACCACAATTATAATGTTTCCCTTAAATAATAGTTCAGTCTTTGGGGTGAGTGCTAACAAATACCTTTTAAAGATGCTCTTATTACTTTCATTGTTTTGATGCTTTGGCACTCTCCACACATGCCATGAGAAGCAGTAAAAAAGACCTGGGCTGTGACCCACGGTGGTTTAGAGGTTGAGGGTAACAATCAGGCAGAAGCCTTCAGCCCATCACAAAGGGTGGAGTACCGTGTTATCTGGAAGGCTGGGCTGTGCCACATACACAGGAAGCAAAGCTAGCAAGTTAAGAGACTTCGTCAAGATTAACCAGGCCTCCATCAAAGCCCCACAGAGGAGAACATGTTTGCTCAGTTGGGATGAGTTAGAGAAAAACCTTTCTTTTTTCCAGTAAAGAAGTAAGATAACTCAAAAGGCTCCAACTTAGTGAGGTTAGGTGGAAATCCCTTTTTTTTTTTTTTTTTTTTTCTGTTTTATACCCTGCCTTTGTGAAATAAAAACGTAAAGTAAAGCTGTCTCTTGGGTAAAGGATCCAGTGGGGTCATACAGACAACAGTATGGGCACAACATAGGTGGAATATGTTCCAGGTCCCAAGAACCAAAACAAAGCATGTGAGCTGTACATTAAGAACAAATGGTGAATAGCCAGTAGAATGAACATATCAGCAATTTTAAAGCTTGAGATGTATTGTTCCCAGACTTCAAAATTTATTGTCATCTAATATCTTGGGGACAAAGAACAGTCTGGCTGGAGGAAAAGTCCTCCCTGGATCAGTTGGCAAAGGGAACAGTAAAACAGACAACTGTCCTGAATAGATTTATTGGTATATTTCAGGAGCGTCCTTCTTCTGTCCCCACTGTCACACACTGTACTATTATGGATTGTGATTAGGGATGGGATCATGCATTTTGCCAAGTTTAAAACCCACACAAAATTGTAGGGTTAGAGTCTGGAACAGAACTCCAGTTTCTTGGTGTGGAGTTTTTCTACTTATGGCAAAATGTGGCTTCCGGGAGGGTGAGTTAAGATGCCTCAAAGGGAAAAAATTCTTCCAAGGAAACATTTTGATAATTCAAGTGTAAATAAATATAAATCCAAAACACATTTTTAATTAAAGGGAAATTGCTTAGAAAAACACATTTATATCCACTCCTCTTCCACACAACCTCATTCACAATCCCCTCCAAATAAAGTTCAAAAGGGGTAGCTTTGGAAAGAGAGGGTTTATAAACCCACACTGGATTGCCTCTTTCAGTGAGTGTTTCAGAATCAGGCTCTCTGGATACACATCAGATTTATTAAACTAGTGCTAAAAAGTGTTGCTCTAAATCACAATAAATCATGTTAAATAAAATAGAAGTAACTGGTTATAAAGCCCATGTTGTCATTTTTCCATATTGAACGTGCTGAAATTTTTGCACTTTCATCTTAACAACATACTAAGTGATCTTTCCACAAGTGGGTCTTTCCATTTCCGAAGTCTCTGTACTTTAACAGTCACAATTTCTCTGCATTTTCACCTGTTCTTTTACCATTCCATCATATCCAGGACACTTGAATTACTGTATATGAAATAGAAAAATTTAGTTGAAGCTTTATTGTTTTTTCTTTTAGGCTCTCTCTCTCTTCTTGTGGCTTTTGTGTTGTCTTATAATTGTTTCATAAAATGCTTTCAGGCCTATCTTCTCTTTATATAGATATATAAAAATACATATAATAACCAACCATTCAGAAGGAAAGAAGACAGGAACAATGGGAAGGGGGAAATGTGAAAAGCAGTATTCAGTTACCCTCAAACATTTGTAGTATCTATCCATGGCCTAGTATTTTTTTTTTCTTTAAATCTGGCTTCAAAAGGAAGCCCAAAGACACTGATAATAATCCTAGAGAGCTCTCACCAGCTGTCTACAAGGACAAGCAGAATTTACTATTTGTTTCCCTATTTATACAAAAAGGCTAGAGGAAGTTTAGTTTGTAGAAATAAAGTAATTAGAAAAAGCACATAGAAGCAAGCCTTGAATTTTTATTCTCAGGAGTGTTTCTACATTTTCTTCCCCTATCCCCATACAGACATCTGTATCCCCTATGAGATTAATCTCAAGAGCAGAGGATATCTTATTCACTTTGATTTCCTCACCATCTATCCTTAAACCTGGAACTTAAAAGAGGTGCCCAATAAATGTGTTTCAAAAACTTTTTATTAAAAAAAAATATGTCTGCATGAGTGTGCACATGTGTTCCTTTTCCAGGCCCCACAATGACAAAAGAAATTTACCCTCCTTGAAATTCCCCATAGCATAGAGGGCTATAATGAGCAAAAGTACTAGAGGTATATATAAATCCCATTCATACATCACATTTGTACTTACACAAATGCAACTAACAACTGACCCAAATATTACAGGATCTAAATACTCATAATCACCTTTGTCATGCAATTTATTACTGTTTTCTTAGTATTCACAAGGATATCATCTGTTTAAGACAAAGTAGATTTGAGATCTGATTTTTGTTTTAAGTATTAATGGCACATACTAGTAAGAATGAGCTTTAAAAATGAACTAAGAACTGATTTTAAGTAGAGCCCATACTTGTTTTTTTTCTAATTTGAAACATATAATCCAAAGGCAAAAGTAGTAAATATGTGATTTATTTATCTGAACTTTTAATAGTTATCCTTATGTATATGCAAATCCAAAGAAACTCAGTGAAAGTACATTTTGGGGATCTCGAGACTATACTACCCCACACTGAAAATATCATAATTAAGAAATCAAAGAGTTATATTAAAAATCAGAGTTAAAATCTTTAAATTCTAAGTTTTAATCTGCCCCTTCTTTGTGGTGGGGGAGCCTTTTGTATTATTTTTAAGTAAATATACAGTATTTGACATTATTTGCAGAGAAGTTTCTACTTTTAAAGCAAAACCCAGAAAACACTATTTAGTGTTGGTTGATGGTCAATGCTTACCATCCACTAATAGAGAGGTAATTTAGCAATAGCAATGAAGACTTAACTATTTGTTTTTTCTTTAACTGAATTTCTTCTCTTCAGGTTAATCATTAAACACATTGAGTGGCATAATTGAGGGAAAATGAGATTTCCCAGGCAATGAATGGTTTTCTGATAGGTTACAAATGTATTCTGAACAGATAAGCTACTGTATTTTCAATTGGACAATCAAAATATCATTTTACTTCAAAGGAAAGGGAGCAATAATTGAATGCCTTGACTGACTTCATATTTATGGTTATTTTCTCATTATGGAATACAATTGGACATAGTTTTATATTCCTATGAACTGAATGCATTTCTTCTGCTCACGAAATTCACTTACATGAAGAGAGGTATTGTATGGCAGATAAATGAAAGGCATATAAGAATCAGTTCAATGGCAATAAACAATTCTTGCTAGGTATTTAGTCACCCTCTCAATGGAGTAAAGGCTATCTTGGTTTTATCTTTTCTTGAAAACATTTCCTTTGCCCCTTTAGTTTAGGTATCCACATATTTGTATTTAAAGGCATTTTACTTTTCTTTAAAGATCCTGAGGAATAGGGGAATACATATAACGCCAATTCTAAAGATACAAATATGACCCAAGGTGACACAAACAATTTTTAAATGTTATTTGGAAATTAAGAACTTTATAGTGCAACAAAATAGCAGTCAATTCACCAATTTGTTACATTGGTGACTGTAGGTGTTTGGAAGCAATTTAGGGAAATGAACAAAACTGTAATTCAGCTGTGAAGCCCCTCCTCTAATCATGTGTAGTATTCCCTGAGCCAAGAAGAGCGCCCTACACATGCTTCTGTAGACACAGGATGTCAGAGGTCAGCTTTCCCACCTAGCACAAATTTATGTCTGAAACCCGACTTTAATAAGTCTCATTGTTTCATTATTTAACATTTATCAAATACCAGTGGTGCACTTTATGATAAATTAAGCATCAACTGGTCTCAATGAATCCCACAAGTTGTTTTATGGAAAAAGCTAAGTCAGACTCCTAAGATGAGCATAAGAATCAAATCGATGTTACTCTCCAAATACAATGCTTGAGGTCTTTGTTTAGGATTCTTCTGGAATCTAGGATTAAGTAAACTAAATTATGCTCCTTCCAAATCTTTTGATATACCTTGCATGTATTATAACTTTCTTGGGTTTGTTCTCAATTTATGCTTTTAAGTCCTAGAGCTCAAGAAATCTTTCTACTGGGGAACAGTTTAGTATTAATGCAGGAGAATAAAAATTGGAAACTATGAACATTCATTTTGGTATACAAAAGACAGGTTTAGAAGGGCTTCATAGGAACAGTTCATTCCTTCAACAACATCTCTTGAGATAATGCTATTGGAGATGAACTAGTTATTATTTCTGGCCCCCAAAACACACAATCTAAGAGGTGGGATAAACAAACACATAAACAGAGGATTGCATCACAGCTTCAGAGAGACAGGAATTACACATCTGGGTATCCCAACAGTTGGAGTGGGTTGGGAGTAAGGAAAGGAAATTCTTCCCTAAGCAGAATGTGGTTAGGTTAGATCTTAAAAGATCATGGAAATGAGTTTGTTTGAAGGCTGGAAGGAGAGTGCCCACAGAGAAGGAAATGGTGTAAGTCAAGGTGAAGAAGCAGAGAAGAGCACAGGGCATATGGAAATGGCATAGGCTGGGACAGCAGAAGAGTGATCCCAGTGAGGCTATAGCAAGGAGGGAAATTCTAAAGGGCTTTGTAGATTCTTTGTACACTGACAACACTGGGGACTGTTTGAACACATTTAAACTGGTGAGTATCATGAAAATTTTTACTCTTTAGAAAGATTTTAAGAGGATTTCTGCAGAAGAGAGTACTGAAATGACCGAAGATTAATAATGGGTGCTTTAACCTACTTTGAGATATCATGGTGATTTACTTCTTTGGGTCTAAAGGCACCACTGTTTGGGTGGGGTTTTGAAAAGATATGAACTGCTACCACACCTTATTGGAATGTGTCCCTATTCAGTCAATGGACTTCCCAGAACCACAACAGTTCCTGCACCAAAGCAGACATTGCTCTCTTCTTTACTGGATGGCCCTCATCAAATGCTATTTGGCAAGTCACTTTACTTCCCATTTCATCATAAAAATCACTGCCACAGTTTCACTATTGGGATTTACTAAATACTCCTTTAATGCCACCATATGCCATCAGTAATCCTGGTTCTTCAACAATGTCATTATGACCAGTAGCTATTAGTAATATTTGTTTTATGATTACAACATGCCAAGCACCATGATGAGCACACACATGCATTATTGTATTCAATTCTCTAAAACGGTTATGAGTAAATATCCTCATATTCCCAATTTGCAATAGGAAGACACTGAGTCTTAAGAAAGCAGTGTGATCTGCTCTCAGGCAACACCAGGAAGTTGCATACCTAGGGAAAAAAACCAGAGTCCTTTCACCCCAAAGCAGCTGCCCTCCATAATCTCTATATTCTGCCTGTTTGAACCAGTTTCCACTGAAACTTTTTCACTTTTATCTCTTGCTTCTAAAATATTTCTCTTTTCACTATCCTTCAAGTGAAAATATTGCAGTATCTGCAAGAACGTCTTTAAAATGAACTCTTTAAAGTTTAGTTTGTTTTGTTTGTGTCAATTGGCTTTTTCAAATTCTCTCTTTTGTTTTGTTGCAATTTTGGCTTTACTGGTACTTTAAATCAGGACGTTTCTTCCTGTGGAGTCCACACAGGCCACTCTTGGGACATCCTTATGTTACAGCAGAGGCTAAAAATGGAAAAGTCAGGGTCCTTAACTGGATTCTGGCTTTATAATTGCTTCTGCGGTGCTCCAGCCACATCCCCAGATGTGTGAGAGAGACAGAGCGGGCAGGGAGGGAAGTGAAATGTTAAAACAAGGCTAAGCAAACAGTTTGCCCAACAGATGTTAACCCAATTCATAATTTAAAAGTTCCTATTTTTTGCTCACTACTCAGACAATGAACATTTTAATTTTTCCTCCAAACACTGCTTGTGAATTAGGTTCAGAAAGCTTCAGTCATTAATATTTCCATCAAACTTTCTTCCTTGTCAGAGGTCAGAGAAACAAAAGGGGCATGTTTTCTTTTTATTTGAAGCCTAGCATTATTACAAACTCTTGTTAGGATTGAAACAATTTGTTTAAATGTCCCCTTAGTTAATACGGTTACCAGGACTAGATTTAATCAAGATTGAATAACCTATTGTTACAGCACAAATCCCACTGGAAATGCAATGCCCTAGAGTTATATTTATATAATTTTAAACAGAATAATTGAAATCAACTATGACCAGCTCGCCCAACCCCCAAGCCCCTCTTCACAGTAACCTTAGTCCCCAGATGGAATATAGGAGACATTAAGAAGCCTAGTGAATTGAGTAGAAGAAATCGTATGGTTCGCTATTAAGGTATGACAGCAGAATATTTATAGGTATTTACAATGAAGAGAAGAAAAGAATATTTGCATACATTTATAAAACTGTTTTTACAAATCATTTAGTTGGCAGAATTCAGACTATACATGTGTCTCCTAAACTCCAGCTCTACATTCAAGCCATGAAAAATTTGCACCCCCATATGTCCCCACAATTGACCTCATACCTCAAGTCCCACAAACAGAACCAGCTTACGGGGGCAGGAAGTCAAAACTGCCACAAGCGATGATAAGAATATTGGTAGTAAAAGTAAATGTATATCAGAAGAGCAAAAATATCGCAAGCCTCATGCTTGTGCTGTAAAAGGGCAGTAAGTAAAGAACAAAGGAATAAAGAAAAGAACAAAGAAAATAAAACCCATGAGAAAAACTTCAGAACCATCCAATGTAGGAGAAAGCTCAGGTGTTTTCTAGGGAGAACATTCCTTCAAAGGGAGACCGATCTTGTATTTTTTTCTTTCTTCCTTTCCTTTTTTTTGGTGGTATCTGAATCATTTTTTATAGGTTAAAAATCATGTACTTAAACACTAACTTAAATACTTAAAGGACTGACAGAAGAGAACTGAGTTACTGGGTGGGGGAGTGGGTGGTGTGAGTATCCTATTTATAATTGCAGGTATATTTACCACAGCAACAGAAGCAGGATTCTGATGAAATGCTGCTGCTGCTGCTCCTGATTGAAAGACATTTTGCAGAATCATCAGTTTGAAGGCCTGGATGTGACTTTAGAGACTAAATCCTCCACGTGCTGTATTTTGCAGATGAAAGAAAAACACCACTGATTACTAAGGATCAAATATTTTAACTGAACATATTTGTATATTTCTGTTCTGGATTCTCTGTTGTCCTTTCAATTATGTGATAAACCTAGGTATATCACAGATAGAGTACTTAAATATTTAAATACTTCAAGCAACATAAGTATTTGACTGAATCACATTTAAAAATTTCACTTTAAAAAGTTTTGTTCAACCATATCAAATTTCTAGTTTCTATTTTTCCCTGTGGGAAGTGTCTCATCTTTTCCAATGAAAATAGCTTTACTTTGGAATAATTTGTATCTTATCATTTTTTTAAATTTTGCCTTCCAACAAGTGTGTGACTATGAAAGCATTATTTTTCCCCTCCCATTCTGAATGTTTGATGGGAAACTATAGTTACAAAGAAATACATGAGAAAGCATGGGGGATGTCTAGAAAACTATGGCATATGCAACCTTTGTAACTAAAGCCGTATGTATTGTGTTTTAGTAAAATTATTTTGCATCCATGAAAAATATTTACAGGGATAAATATTTTAACATTGATTTTTATTTGCAATATTAATGAACTTAACTATCTGTGAAAATGAAACTGAGTCATCAATGTTATATATACACTCTGTATTAGTTATTAAATATTAAATATTACTACTATATACTATGCCAGATATATACATATATATACATATACATATATATATACATTAATTAGAATGAAGATATACTATAGTTTTTGTTTTTCTCTTTTCTTCTGGTAATTTTAAGCTTTAAGACTATGTCTCATTATGACTACTGTAAATGTTGAAAGACTTTGGAAATCTGATGATGTTTTTAATACCGGCCAATAGATTTAAAAAAAAAAATTATGACATTTTCCTAGTGATATCAATAGAGAGAAGGATAATACCCATAAAACCAAACTGGCGTTGAGATATTCCACGCTAAGCCTACTTTTCTCCTCATTGGGATCTTGGGCAAAAAAATTAAATCTTAATTAGGCAGCTCCTATGAATGAGAGAAAACAGGGCACACTTTCACCCTCCTTGTAATATGTTCCAGAAACCAAAAACAAACAACCAAACAAATAAATATTTAATAGAGAAGTAAATAAACTGTTCTGCTGCTGATTCCCTGAACTCGGCAGTTACTGAAGTAGAAGAAAAAAATGGGTAGCTCAGTGCAAGAGAGGGGCACACATACTCAACAGAAAAAAGCCACATGATTAGAGACTTTGTTACTAATTACAATTAAACTGAAAAATAAACAGTTGCTTTTTGACTGGATAATCATGTGTTTAAAGGACAAAGGCTGTCCTGAACGATCCTCCTTGCTTATTATTATTAACTTAGCAAAAGACTGTTTTAGACAATAAGCCCTATGTTCACAATGAAAGTGAAATAATTATAAAAGATGCAAAATCAGCTTTGAAAAATTCTACTTTCCATGTCCTGGATTTATGAGGGAAAAGTGAGGTGGGAGCAGAGAGAGGAGGGAGAATAAAGGAAAAAGTATGTTTTAGATCATCTGTAAGACCTGATAAGCAATGGAACAGAGCATCAGGTTAACATTTAGAATTTCTTTGCATTAACCAAATCTAATTATATGCAATTTTATTTTATTTTTTGGCCAAATACCTGAAAATCTAAAGAATGCATTTTCTGTATATCTAGGGTCTAAAAGCCAGTTATAGATAAATTGTGCAAGGAGAAAGCAAAATAACCATTATTGTGTGTGTGTGTGTGTGTGTGTGTGTGTGTGTGTGTGTGTGTATGTCTTTAACTTCTATACATTATTGATTTTAACAATTATTCAGGTAGTACATGAAAAGGTATTATTGATTCAGTAGATGGCAGTCTTCCCACTAAGCGAATAAGAACCATTGTAGAAATCACATTTTAAGAGAAGGAAAACTGTATTTTAAAGTAAGATACAGTTTTTCTAATGCTGGTTATTAGAACTACATTTAGTTTGAAAACTCAAGTCCTGATGTTGATGTAAATCAATTTAAATTAGTTCCTAAATCAATGAACAAGTTGGCGCTATCACTCTAGTTGTTAGAAGAGAAATGACAAGATGGATTTTCCCCTCAACTCTCGGAGGACTCATTTGCTAGGTAAGAACAGAAACTGATCTGTATAGGCCTCTAGAAGTTGAACTCAAGTTCCATCACCCTCTCTTACCTCACATCCCCCCAAACAAAAGAACATGCAAATTAAACCAAAAAAACTTTCTTTTTATGTTGCTGTGCTCAACCAGAATTTATACATAGATAATATTGAAAAGTTTGGTAGCCTTTCTGAAGAATGACTTTGTCCTGACACTTACCTTATAATCCTGAACAGGTTACTTAGACTCAGCTCAACTCCTTCCTTTGTAAAAGCAGGGACAATAAAACCACCCTCACAAAATCACCATGAGGATTAAAATGACTTGTCCTAGGCATTTAATAAAACTTCCTTTTCCTTTCTCTCCTTTTCTTGCCTTTCCTTTCTTTTCTTCTTAAAACCAGTCTTAGAAAGCTACAAAAGTGTATATTCATCTTTGTACACTTTTAAAGTGAATTAAAATTACTTTTTTTCTGATAATTTTAAACTATTTGTTATGAAAATTGGCAATATTCTTTAAGGGATGTGGGACCCAGACCCAGAATCCAAAATTGGGGAACTTATCACTATTTGAAATTGAATGCTTTTACTTTATTGCATATGCACAGTATACAGATCAATTGCATATGCACAGTATACAGATCATTCATTATGTTTTGTACTATGTAGGAGCTTGTGCATCAGAGTTAATCTTAAATGAAAATGACATTTTTTTCCTATTAAGAATATGTAATACAATGTTTAGTATTAGAAATGAAAAATTAAAACTAGATCTATTCGGTGGGATACCAAAAAATGCCTTGTAAAAAGAAAAATTCTGACTATATCTGTTATCCTTTTGTACTCTTTTCTCTAAGTACAAGGACTTATGATTTGTACTCTGGTAAATGCAAATTATCATAAAGCAACAGAACCCCTTTGCTCCTAGATCCACTAATATTTTGTCAAACACTATTGTGAATTTAATATCAAATGAAGAGTAAAAATCATTTTATACTCAATGTCCATTTCTTCAAAAAATTTAAAAATAATTAAAAAAATTCTTTGCCCAGTGAAATGTCCCAGACGATCAATTTTGGCTTTGAACTTGGACTTAGGACTCCTATGGCAGGGGGTACCTGGGTAGTCTCCATTCCACAAGTCTCTTCAGGGTCTACCTTTGATGCCTTGACTCTGGAGAGTAGGGAACCTTACTGAGAAAGCTGATTTACACTACCGAAGGACGATCCTTGTACTACGTAAACAATTTGGATAGTTAAAGAAAAGACAGACAAAGCTGTTGCTCTGAGGGTACAGCATTTATTACAGCCAATCTTGATGGGAAGGACTGGGGAAAAAGATCAATTGTTTTACATCACTGCAGTAGCAGTGGTCCTGGGCTGCCTGGCACAGACCTGTTACTTAGAAATACAAGCTGAGTCTCCTGTGCTGTTTGGATTTCTACCAATTCTGTATTGTTTGTCAGAGAGCTACCTGCTTTAAGGAATATTGTCATGATTTTTTTGTTTGCTTTTTCTGGGGTTTTGATTTGTTTTTCTTTTTTTTTTTTTTTTTAAGATAAAGTAAATAAGAATTAATACAACTTTAAAATTTCATTCCCTAAAAGCTTTTCATGTAAATTCTCTTACATCTTCAGGATTTTTGCTTTTAAAATAAACTAGCACATATTTTATAAAAGATAAAAAAGGTGGGGTAGGAGAATGTGAAATACAGATCCAAAAGGATGATGTTCATTCATGTGCTTTCCAAAAGTCAAAAGAGAAGGGGGAATTGTGTAAAATAACCAAGGAATAGTTATTAAATGAGAGAAAGGAAGCCTGCTAGATGAAGTGGCTTTCCCTATGATTGGCATCTTTTTACTTAGTAAATGCACTTGACCCCACCTCTGCTACATTGCTATGAATACTGGTATAGTTCAAATGTGTGGTGTTAACAACATTCAAGCTATAAGTCACTGAGAATGGCGAGTTTCTTGAATGTGAAAATGCCTCATCTCATTTTTCTCTAAATTCTCCACCCAGAACTGAATGCCTTACATACTGCAGGCTTTTGAAAAATAGCTGCGGAAGGAAGGATGGAATGATAGTCATTGATCACCAATTTATGGGGATTTAAATTAGCTCAGGATAGAGATTGTTAATCTGCAAAATCAACATCCTGGTATTGGTCTATAATGTGAGTTGCTTAACAATCTCACAAACACTTTTCTGCCCAGCTATGATGGGCAGTCATTTTTATTCACTTACTTCTGAAAACCATCCATTGAGATGTATTTTCACTACCCTCTATGAACCTCCTCTCCACTTAAAGTCTGCTGACACCCATTGAGTAAATTTATCCTAGCATGTAAACCACCAGATCATTGCAGATACCCTTCCAGCATGCAGATCTATTGGCAATCGACTCCAAATTCCAATGGTTTTGCCCAAAGTTGGGAAAACATTTGATTATATGCCATTCTTAGTCTCCAGATAATAAACAGAGTTTGGTTGATGTTATATTGATATATAGTATTTCTAGCTCAAAGGTAGCTTTACTCACCTGACTGCCAATTAGGGTCAAGGCCTTTTTTTTCATAAACCCAATATCTTATTGTGGCCATTATGCACTATAACAATGAGTGATAGCAGGATGTGACTTAAGCCCATACTTTTAAACAAGCACAAGAACAAAGAAACACACCCAAGTAAGCACTGGGAGATAACTAGCGCAGCAAAGACACCCTTGGAAGTTTCTGATTCAATCAGAATGGACTTGTGATTATGGGTATGATCTTGTGATCACTTGATTTTTTTTTTTTTTTTTTTTGTCTCATCCAGTGACATGCACTTTCCATCCCTTAAGTTCTGAATTAGACTACTTTTACAAAATGGCCAAATTTTTGATCCATTCAATGCATCTAGCCTTTCTGAACCCATTTTGTGAAGTATGTATCTGTTATTCTCAGACACAAATTATTAGTCTCAGTAAAATTCTTTTTTTTTTTTTTGTCACAGCACTAGCAATAGTGCTGTGGACCAAGGAAAGCATTTGGTGTGTCATGAAAATGTAGCTCATAGTTTCCCACATTTCCCATTGAAAACAGGTTAGAATAGTACTCTTAACTCCTCTTTAGAGTCTCAAGGTGTTTCTTTCTTTCTTTTTTTTTTTTTTTTACTTGTAATTTCAGGGCTGTCTCACAAATATACCTAGTATTTCTTATGTTGGACAAGCAATTTTATGCATGTTAATAACCAAGAACAAAAAAGAAGAGGCAGATAATTTCACAATACTCTGAGAACTGAAGATGCATTGTGTTGAGGCAAGCAAATCATTCTGGAGAAGGTGAATTAAAGTGATATATAGAGAAAGAACACTTGATATCATACCTAAACACTCTTTTCTGGGTTTTAGTTTTTTTACTCTGTGTCATAATAACATGATGTATATGATCTATGAATTGAGCTTAGATCAAATGCTCCATTATCTACCCTTTTGGATTTCAAAGATAATTCATAGATTTATGGTACTGTTATTTCTACCATTGACTTTCCTAGTTATTGTGGGTTATCGAACAGTCAGGCAGGCTGAAGTTGGAGACACTGTCTTCACTTGATTCTTTCCCAAATTAGAATCTGCCCCCACCATGGTCTTCTGAGTTAGGGCTGTGGGCATCCCACATTGCTGCTGTCCTCTAGCTATAAGCTTCACAAGTTGACTCTGAAGGACCAGTGTGGATGCTCTAAGGGCCAATCATTTTGCCAAGAGATCACCTGTTGTCAGTGTGGAACTTGCCATGGCTAAGCAGTCAAATGGCATCTCCCGTCCAGAACACTATATAATTCAACTTATACATGGAATGAGTGCTAGCTATGGAGTTGAAATATATTACTCTTATGGAATTGTGGTTTGCAAATACATCATAAAGATTACTCACAGGCAACGTATAATAGAAATTTGACTCTACTCTTTTTGCAAATGGTTTATTGATACAACTTCATTTCTCTGGTGTGAAAGCAGATTCTCCCCTATCAGCCTCATCATCAAGAATATGCACTAATTGAGCTGGGTGTGACGGCAGCAAGGATTCCAGGAGGATCACAAGTTCAAAGCTCAGCCTCAGCTATTTAGTGAGGCCCTCAGCAACTTAGTGAGACCCTGTATCAAAATTAAAAATAAATAAATAAAGAGGGCTGAGGATATGACTCAGTGGTTAAGCATCCTTGGGTTCAATCTCCAGTATCAAGAGAAATATATGTATAATATATGTATATATATATTATATATCACATTTTCTTTAATGAAAATTACTTTAAAATTATGTCTGACTTCTTTCATCATGTCATGAATTTGTACTAAAAATGCAATTATTAAGTAAAATTAAGTAATAGTAATAAAAAAGATAGCTGACTATTGGGAATCTCAGAAATCTGTGCAAAAAAATAGAAGTGGCAAAATAAGGCAACAATAGAATCACTGTACATGATGCATGAGTAGTCTCAGCAATAGGCCTTGTACTAAGGAGAGAAAAATTACGATCAATCATTATCAAGACCATTCTTGTTTTCAGTTTTAAAATACCTTTAAGAAAACTGACTTGAACTTAAAATTTATTACTCTCCTGACACTTAAAAACATATTTTCACATCACTTCCCTATTTGCTTTATCACCTTTTTAAAATGAAAAGTTGAAGATTAAAATTTTATATACTTTTATTACCAAGTTTCCAATATATGTGACATCTTGTAAACCCTATTACTCAGTACCACACCCATGGCTTTTTCCAGTTCCAGATCAGTTCAGCTATTATCATAAAGACACAGTTAACTCGGTGCAGACTATGAATGGTTTTTGTGTCTTGTCATAAGATAGTTGAAATGATCTCAAGGGTTTTTAGGTCACAGAACTCCACACTCCATTTTCCTGAACAACCTATAAAATTATCTCGGGTTCTTTTCCATTGGAAAGCAAAATTTATTATAATACTTTATATGTGTTGGCTTTTCTTATTTGCTACACACTTCAGTTCTTTTCACCAACAAAATCTTACCTATTTTATTAATAAAAATGCTAAGTTACTTCTGTAAATGTGTAAACTATTTTATGAGTTGAACTCTTTCTAAAATCTGAGCCAAATCAAGGAATCAGCTTCCAGGATTTCAAGGAGGAAGGGTCCAAATATTACACTATGACTAGGAGCATTCATCTATTGCATGAAAACTTATACTTTAGTATCACATTACTTCAATTTGGTTGATATTCATAATTAAGAAAATACTTTGAGTCTAACTGAAAACAAGTATAATTGAATGCTCCCATACAAATAGGTAAAAGTAACTGAAATGTACAGTGCTGACTAAAAAATCTAAAAGTTGTTAATAAAATTGAAAAATACAAATCAACAAACATGGTGTTTGGATGTGAGGTGTTCCCTCAAAAGCTCATGTGTGAGACAATGCAAGAACATTCAGAGGTGAAATGATAGGGTTATAAGAACCTTAACCCAATCAGTGAATTAATCCCCTAATGGGGATTGACCAAGAGGTAACTAAAACAGGTAGGTTGTGGCTGAAGGAGGTGGGAATTGGGGGTGTGCCTTTGGGGTACGTATTTACTATTTGGTGAGCAGAGTTCCTCTCTGCTTCCGGATCATCATGTGAGCTGTTTCCCTCTGCCACATTCTTCTGCCATGATGTTCTGCCTTACCTGGAATCCCAAGGAATGGGAGCTGGCTGACTATGGACTGAGACAAAATGTTATGAAACCATGAGCCCCCAGATAAACTTTTACTACTCTAAAATTGTGCTTGTCAGGTCTTTTAGTTACAGCAGCAAAATAGCTGACTAAATACATGGGTTTCCTAAAAGGCATGAAGTTGTGTGTTTTATGACATTTTGTTTACAGCTCCAGGCTCAGAGCTTCATACCTATGAGATGTTATTAAATGCAGTTTATTGCATGAATGTTCTCCCACTAGATATCCAAAGGTTCTATAATGACCTTCTCCTAGAGTCCTGGGTACTATTGTATCTTCTTCAAATACAGACATGGGAAGGGAGAACTATCACTGTATTTAAGTAGTTCTCTCCTCTCATACCTGGCAAGTTTCTCTTCTTTGAACAGACTAAAAACATAATCCTCTTTGAGACTTCCTTTCTTTTGAATAGTACTTTTTTTTTTTTCTCTGCAGAGACCACCAGCAATAAAGTTAGTGTTAGCAGTTTGAATCCTGGTTAACCTCTTGGTGAATAGGTAAAGCACAATTTATGTACCTCGAGGACTCTAGCATAGTGGCAGAACTGTTTCAGGAAATAGAAGGACCAGTTTGAAGTGGCTACGTCAAAGGAAGTGTCGGTATTTGGAAGACATAGCAATGCCCAGGAAAGACACTCTGGTGGGTCACTCGTTAATCTGTCAGCAATGGGCAGATCTTTTACAGTTTCCCTGGTGTTGCACTCCACTAAGGTAGTGGTTTTCAACTTGAACTATACATGAAAAATACTGGGGAGCTCTGAAGATGAACTTAGTCCTATAATTTCAACCCAATTCCAACTGACTCAGAATATCCCTGAGCACAGGCATTGTTTTTCAAATTTCCTAGGTGACTCTAATGTTCAGCCAGAGTCAGGAACCAAACAGCTGAGGATGCCAGAGCAGAAATAGAAATGGCACATAGAACCATTTCTGATAAGTGTTCTTTTCGAGTACAAGTAAAATGAACCTCCCTGGACCCAGAAACAGGGAGTGAAGTAGTGGGAAGGAGGAGCTGGCTAAAGGAGCTTCAGAGTCTACAAGTGCAAGTTCACAAAATGTTAAGCATTCATTTGCAAAAAGTAATTTTGCAGATAGAAGTGTCACAGGGTCAAGTTTTAAGTTATGCTAATATATAGAATGCTGAGGAAATGTAGATTTTTCTTTTAAAATGAAGTAAATGGTGGAACTTCTGGGCTCACATCTGCTGGACTAGAACAAAAATGCTACTCTTATGCTTAATACTTGTGAATTTCCAAGTTTACAAGCAATTCTTTAGATTGGGTAAAAAGGCTCAGTTTCTCACTGAGCCTCCATTAACTCCTAATGATTTCCCTGAAGAGATAGATAGGTGGATGGGTGCAGTGCTTCCAGCCCTGCTGGCCTCCTGTGCTTATGTCTGTGTCTGGTGACCTTGTGATCCATTTTTTTATTCAGAGGCCATCTGCTCTTCACTGAGACAGCTTTTCATCAGTTCTCACTGAATGTAGATGTGAAGTGACTGTGTCTATTTCCTGACTTCCCTGACTCAGAAGTTCCTTCCTCAGGTACCTCAGCCTGTCTCTCCACTCTTCTCTACCCTCTTCATAGATAGACCTTCTCCATGTTGGCACTACCAACCTTCTTCAAGAGTTTTGTGTCAGGGAGTATGTGTCCTTGACCTTCCATGTTGTACCTAATACATCCTAATACACCAACTTTTTAAGGCAAGTGGAGGTCTGAGGACTTTCAGGGACAAAGTAATATATTTCATTGGTGAAGAAGAAAGAGAAAAGCATATTAATAAATTTTAAGCTGACACCCTCATGGCAGAAGCAGCTATTTTGGAAAAACAAAACAAAACAAAAACAAAACAAAACAAAACAAAACAAAAAGATGTTGCTTATCAGTTGGGGGAAAAGGAGATTTCAAAAAAGGGAGAGCTTCCTTTTGGTTCAACCACCTGTTTACTGTTCTTTATTAGGAGCCTACTGTGTGCAGCTAATCTTAATAGTCCCACCAGTCTGATACAGTAATAGCCATTTTCATGGCTGTCCTGAAGATTAAAGGAAGGAATGTAAGAAAGCATCTTGCCCAGTGTTTGTCATGTAATAGGAACCAGCTTTAGAGCAGGGTAAAAGTCAGAGTCATCTAGTTCTCCAGCTCAGTCTTTTTGTTTGATTGTAACTGTTATTGTTTCTGTTCTTGTTTGATGGTTAGGACCGTACATCCTATGTCAATGCTAAAACTTAGTGAAAGCTGACCTAACTGGTATTGCATCAACTAGATGTTCTCACTCCCTGATCTTTCTTTACATCTGCAAGATAATTTATAATTATCAGTTTGGTCCTTCAAACTGGTTTGAGAGGCCTTTGGAACCTAAGAATAATTGATTTCTGTTGGGTCTCAGTTGGTATTAAATATATTGACTCTATCTTATTTCCTTGAAAATTGGTAATAGTTGCAGTAATTTAGACCAACCAGAAAACGACCTGACCATGTCAGTTAATAAAGAATTTGCTATATAGAACACTATATTTTATTCATTTAAACTGGCTCCCATGAGGCAAACTCCCTCTATTTAAGAAAATTAAGAAAGTTGTGACTCAGGAGCTGACTAAAGGGACTGGTAGTCTATAGAACACTTGCCCCCTGAGTCACCAGTTCAAATGTGACCCCAAATTGCAAACATCTGAGTGTCATTTGCTAGCCTCAGCCTGATCACTGCAGGAAGAAAAGCCACATCACATGCACAGCAGTTACCACCACAATTGCCTGTTGTTCTCAATGGAGAAGCAAGCTAAGTGCACCCCAGAACATTTTTCTGTTCTTGCACCTCAAAGAACAGTGCCCAAATATAAATCAAGCCCCAAGATTTACTTTCCAGAGTCATCAACTACCTTTTCGTTGTATTTTGATTCTAAATAAGTTTCAATTAGCATTCAAGACACAGATATTTTGTTTCATTGAAATGTCATTGGCTAGCGAGGATAATGTACTATATACACTAATAGCCCAATATCATAAATATGAATAATAATAATTATTATTAACATTCCCTGACCTTTTATGATGTGTCAGAGATTGTGATAATCTCTTACATAGACTACATGATTTAAAATGTAAAGCAATCCTGAAAGTTAGCTGCTATGTTTTTTAAGTGAGATGCAAGTAACTCAGGTACATCAAAGATCTGAGTCTAAGAGCAGAGCTAGTTAGTGGCAGAGACAAGATTTTCGCATCTGCTTTTCTGATTCCAAAGCCATGCTACTTCTTATGTGTTCATGCATTTCCCACATCTTACTCCAGTTGAACTTTCTGGTTTAGTTATTTTTCAGACATTTTGGATGGAATGTTTTGCCAAATACAATATTAGAAAATAAATTTCTAACTGGCAAAATCAACAAGTCATTCATCCCATGGCAATCAAAATCTAAAGAAATTACCTAAAGATGGATTCAAGAATTAAATTTCCTTCATAGCTTTAAGTATTTTTCTTATGGCTAGAGCGATGGAATGTGCAATGGCACATTATAAAATGGTGGACTAGAATCCCAATTGATGTTACTGTAATTCAAACTAAGGTTTTCATTTAGAAGAAATAGTCTTAAAAGTGAAACTGGAAAGAAAAATTTTAATCAATGGACCTCATCAACTAAATAAAGATTATATGTCTCTTAGTTCAGAATGGTCATATATTTGAGTTCAAAGATTCAAACCCCTTTATATTAAAGCCTTCCCTACGTAATTCAGCCTAATAATGAAATTTGGTGGTACATGGGAACTGTGACAGCACATCTTAGCTAGGAAAATCAGCACAGGCAGTACGGCAAACAAGTACTTAGACCAACAGCAACAACCACCAACAAAAGAACACCAACAGGTTTATGAGACATGGGACATTAAATTTAATAGGTCATAAACCATGATTAAATTACAAACATAATTTCATTTCCAAGTTCACAGTGAAGAACCACACCTGTTAGGTTTAACTACATGAGCAATACCCATAAATATTCAATGGGGTCAGAAGGATTCCCAAGTGCAGGGACAATCCGAATACAGGAACCTGAAACAACCTTGTTGGCAGTGCCAGGAAGCAACTGCAGGATCAGTTTTGTTTCATCCTGAGAACTCTATAAACGTAGTGTCAGACACACTTGCTAAAAAGCCATCCTACTTTCCCTTCCAATTTACTTGCAGTTAGAAAAACACTTTGTTCCTCAAATTCCAAAATAGTAAATATATGCATAGAGCCTATGATTGGTATGACTTCCCAGATGTTTGGACAAAAATTTGAGAAATATTTTTAGATCAGAACAGTTTAAAGAGATATTCCTAGATGTTATAGCACTCAGAGAGCAGTGGATACCATTTGCCAGATTAAGTCTAAAATTATCTTGACAGCTGATGACCAGTAGTAGTCTGGCTAGGACTCACAGCTAGTGGTGTTTTTTTGTTGTTGTTGTTTAATTGTATTGGTTTCAATGGAAGCTCTAAGTACACAGTCCTGATATAGTGATGATCCCTTCAAGCTGGACACTATTATTGACTATGCATAGTCCACTAGTTACCATAACCACTTTCTGCTCTCCTTTTCTTATATACATTACCTTCCTCAAGAATTTTTTTATGTCCTCCCTGATGTTTTTTGTTATCCATGCTTCATTCAATAGCACATTATATAGTCTCCAGGTGTTGGAGTAGTTTCTGTTTTTTATTTAATCATTGATTTCTAATTTCATTCCATTATGATCTGGATAGAACACAAGGTAGTATCTCTATTTTTTTTTTTTCTATTTACCAAGAGCTGCTTTGTGGCATAACATATGATATATTTTAGAGAAGGATCCATGTGCTGCTGAGAAGAAAGTGTATTTGCTTGTTGGTGAATGGAATATTCTATATATGTCTTTAAGTCTAAGTTATTGATTTGTTATTGAATTCTATGATTTCTTTGTTTAGTTTTTGTTTGGAAGATCTATCCAGTGGTGACAGTGGTGTGTTAAAGTCACCCAGAGTTATTGCGTTGTGATCTATTTCATTCCTGGAATTGAGAAGGATTTGTTTGACATACATGGATGTGCTATTGTTTGCAGCATCAGTATTTACAATCATCATGTCTTGCTGATTTATGGTTCCCTTAAGCAGTATGAAATGTCCTTCTTTAACCCTTCTGACTAACTTTGGCTTGGAGTCCACTTTATCTGATATAAGGATGGAAACCCTCACTTTTTTCTGAGTCCATGTGTGTGGTAAGATTTTTCCCATTCTTTCATGTTTAGTCTGTGGATGCCTTTTTCTGAGATGAGTCTCTTGAAGGTAGCATATTGTTGGGTATTTCTTTTAAATCCTATCTGCCAGTCTATATCTTTTGATTGATGAGTTTAGACCATTAACATTCAGGATTATTATTAAGATATGATTTGTATTCCCAGTCATTTTGGCTTATTTTTGGTTTTTAACTTGCTTGGTTTCTCTTTTGATTGGCTTTTCCTTTAGAGTAGTTTGCTGAACTACATTGTTGTTTTTCACTTCTTCCTTATGGAATATTTGGCTGAGAATGTTCTTTAGGGTAGGCTATTTGTAATTTTTTTAAAATTAATTTTTATTGTAAACAAATGGATACATCTTGTTTCTCTGTTTGTACATTAAGTAGAGGCATACCATTTGTGTAATCATACATTTACCTAGGATAATAGTTTTTGATTCATTCTGTTATTTTTTTCTCCCCCCCACCCTCCCTCCCCTCTTATCACTCTATAGAGTCCCTCCTTCCTCCATTCTTGCCCCCTTCCCACCCCCTATATGTATCATCATCCACTTATCAGTGAGATCATTCGTCCTTTGGTTTTTCGAGATTGGCTTATCTCACTTAGCACGACATTCTCCAACTGTATCCATTTGCCTGCAAATGCCATAATTTTATTATGCTTTATGGCTGAGTAATATTCCATGGTATATATATACCACAGTTTCTTTATCCATTCATCAATTGAGGGGCATCTAGGTTGGTTCCACAATCTGGCTATTGTGAATTGAGCAGCTATGAACATTGTTGTGGCTGTATCTCTGTAGTATGCTGATTTTAAGTCCTTTGGGTATAGGCCAAGGAGTGGGATAGCTGGGTCAAATGGTGGTTCCATTCCAAGTTTGTAAATTTTTTTTAACTTTTGTTTATTATGGAAGGATTTTATTTTATCTTCATATCTGAAGGTTAGTTTTGCTGGGTATAAGATTCTTTTTTGGCAATCATTTTCTTTCAGAGCTTGAAACATGTTGTTCCAGGCCCTTCTAACTTTTAGGGTCTGGGCTAAGAAATCTGCCGATATTCGTGTTTGTGTTCCCCCTATATGTAACCTGATGCATTTCTCTCAGAGCCTTTAAAATTCTATCTTTATTTTGAATGTTGGGCATTTTCATTATAATGCACCTCGATGTGGATCTGTTTTAACTTTGTACATTTGGTGTTCTATAAGCCTCTTGTATTTGATTTTCCATTTCATTCTTTAGGTTTGAGAAATTTTCTGCTATTAATTATTTCATTGAATAGGTTGTTCATTCCTTTGGTTTGTATCTCTGTGTCTTCCTCCATCCCAATAATTCTCAAATTTGGTCTTTTCATGATATCCCATAGTTCTTAGAGGTTCTGTTCATGATTTCTTACCATCTTCTCTGTTTGGGCAACTTTATTTTCAAGATTAAATGTTTTGTCTTCATTGTCTGAGATTCTGTCTTCCAAGTGATCTAGTCTGTTGGTGATGCTTTCCATTGAGTTTTTTATTTGGTTTATTGTTTCCTTCCTTTCAAAGAGTTCATTTTCATTTTTTTTCAGAATCTCTATCTCTTTGCTGAAAAGATCTTTTGCTTCCTGCTGTTGCTCTTTCAACTGTTCATTGAAGTGATCATTCATTACCTACATTTGCTCTTATCTCATCCTTTGTTTCATGAATCATTTTAATTATGTATACTATGAACTCCTTTTCTGACATTTCTTCTACCATGTTGTCATTGGATTCTACTAATATAGAATCTTGGTTTTTTGGAACACTTTCTTTCCTTGTTTTTTCATGTTGTTCATGTATCTTCTCCTCTAGCAGTGCAGATCTGGGGCATTGCAGTTTCCCCCATATAGGCGTATAGTGACCTTACAGGCTTCCAAGATCTCTTCTTTAATGGGGATATCAATATTAGCAATACCCAGTACAGACAATATGCAGCCCTAAACCAGATAACCCCTATAAAGATGTTAACAATATTGTCATAATAAACAAAGAGGATAAGTTCAATTTTTGTCTACAGTATAACAAATAGATTTGCAATGAGTTCTACAGTTTCTAATTGGTGAACAAAGAGGATGGGGAGGGTTATAGGATGTAACTGTTAATGGGATAAGAAAAGTGTATACAGAAGTACTAAATCAAAGAAGAATCAAAAGAAATTGGTCGTTAGCATGAGAAAAAGGAGAATGAGACTCTGAGGAAACAGATAAACAAAAGGAAAATAGAACAAGAAAAATAAAGAAATAAAAACTTAAAAATTTTCAAAAAGAAGAAAAAATCTACACTATAACAGTCATATACTATTCAAACTTCTCAGTCTTCAATAGCTTGATGCATAAAAGGTAACTGACAATGAGCTTCCAATTTCCAGCAGGCATCTCAGGAAGGGATTTGCCCCACCTAAAGATGGCAGTTTCTGCTTCCAGGATAATCCAAGATGGCTGCACTGGCTTCCAAACAAGTTGGCAAATGGGGAACTGCAGCGTGAGGCATAGGTGCTGAGTCCATGTGTGGTGCAATCGGTTAGGCCGGGTCAGCCCTGGAGGTAGAGTGTGGTCAAGCCAGGGGTCCTGCGGGTCCTGGCTCTTGTCCCCAAATGGTGGCAGCCACATGTAACCAAACCTGTGGGTACTGTGACAGTGGACTTCCAGGCAACAGCAGGTAACTGGTGATCTGCTGATGGTCTGCAGGGGGTCTGCAGGCTACAGGTGGATGATTGGCAGGTGGACCTCAGTTGGTGGGTGATAGGTAGGTCTACATTACCTTCCTGGGACCATGTATTTTCAGCCTCTGAACAAAATAAATGGCCCATCATAGAAAAATTTGTTCTATTATTTAACATCTTTCCCAGTTCTATAGTCTCAAATGTTTATATTTTCTGCCAGCACGTATCTTTCCCTGTTCCCTTTCCCACTTAAAAAATACAAATAAATAAATCCCCTTTAAGCTAATGCAAAAGTAATGACCTGATATTTTCTTTGGAAAAATGTAAGAAATAATCAAAAGAGAGAAATTAGGAAGGAAGATCACTTGCATCAGAAGGGTTTAAGGTTGTTTTTTAAATGATCTTTCCAAAAAACTAGTGTAATAATTATTAGACTGTATGTCTTCCTAGTGCCAAAGCATAGACTCACAGAAAGGCATTGGTTCAAATTTTTAAATCTTAAAAAGCTGAAATAATAGTTCTCTAACAAAGTGTATTACTTAGTATAAGAAATTCATTTGGAGTGAGTTCAGAATTATATGACTTTCTGAAGTTGGACTGAAACTGATTGTAGAATCTTTTTGATGAAAATGAGTTGAGTGTGAAATGCAGTTTTACTGAATATTAGATATTGGGCTGTTATTTTATAAAATGTAATCTTCTATTTTATTGTTATATCTGTTCTGCAATTTAATATCAAAATTTTTTTATTTGTTCCAATTAGTTATACATTACAGTAGAATGCATTCTGAAACATCATACATAAATGGAGTATTACTTCTCATTCTTCTAGTTGTACATGGTGTAGATCACACCACTCATGTAGTCATATATGCACATAGGGTATGAATGTCCAATTCATTCTACTATCCTTCCTACTCCCTTACCCCCTCCTCTCTCTTCACTCCCCTGCCTAGTCTAAATGTTTACCTAATTTTTAATGACAGAATTGGAACTGAGATCCAAAGAAATTAAGGTACTTGCCCAATGTCACACAGCTACCAGTGCTTGGCATGTTCCCTTAGTTAAGTGATTATGGATAGTTTAAACAGAAGAAACTAGGTCTGTCATTAAGCATTCTAATACTCTAGTATAGTTTTTTATTTTGACAGAGGGAAACAATGCTGAGTACTAGAAATTAGAATTAATAATAATACAATCCATTTTTCATGATAATATGATCTCTCTTAATTGCTGTCCTGTTGCCAGAATTCTGATAGACCAAGGTGAGACAAATTTGAGGATAAATGATGTTCATACCTCTTATACTTGGTTGCTTGTTTTCAATTCAGCATCATTTCTATCCCCAAAGAAACAGAAGTAGTATGGGCAATTTTTGGAAATGTCATTGAAGAAAAGTGTTATCCTCTTCTTCGTACTTCCTCCTTTCTGCTGGCTGGAAAATGATGGTTAGAGTTCCAGGAGCCATTTGGGGTGTCCATGGAATTTGGATTACTGAAGACTCACATATTGGAACAGAAGTCTGAAGAGACTGGGTGCCTGAAATTGTAAGCCAGAGTTCCAGAACTAGACAGCTATCTCTAGACATTCACATGAGATGGAATGAATGTTTTATTTTATTTAAGTCATTGATATTTTGACATTGTTGTCATTATGAGTACTAACCAATTTATTAATCTTACCAAATACTTTTCAGACTATTAAGTAATGTTGAAAGATGGAAGAGAGAACTTAATGGTACTGACAAGGGGATGAGCTTGAATCACAAGAACATGAGTAGGAATATGAGCAACAGTTTTACCACCTATTTAATGCCTACATAAAGACAAAAAAGATTTTTTAAAAAATAATTTTTAGCAGTAGATTGACACAGTACCTTTATTTACTTATTTTTTTTTAATGTGGTGCTGAGGATTGAACCCAGTGTCTCATGTGTGCTAGGCAACCACAACCCCAGTCCCCAAAAGATATCTTAACAACTGATTATTCTTGTTAAAAAGGAAGCTGAAGTAATCTTGAAATGTATGTAACAGAATGGAAATAACTAGTATGATTTGATCTTCCTCCTAAAGCTGATATTTTGCTCCAATGTTTATTTATTGATAATTTATCTATGTGCCCTATTTCCAGAATAAAATTTTAGTTAGCTTAGTGACATACTTACAAGACAAAAGAAAATACATTAGAACATTAGAAAACAAGGGCATATTAGGGAATAATATGCAAGAGAGAAGAAGAATTTGTACTTTATGGAGAAGTTTATGAAGATGAAGAAGATGAAGATGAAGGGGGGAAGAAAGTGGGAAAGGTGAAAAGAAGAGAGAAACACATGATGAAGGAGAAGATGATTAAGACCCCAAATAAGCGAAAAAAACAACCGTTCAGTAATGGTTGGACTGCTCGTGGATTTGATAGTTGTTTAAAAGGATAATGATGGCTGTGATTATAAACCTCAGGACACCTACACACCCAAAGAGCCAAAGAACAGTTCCTGTGACATTCTGCTTTTCTCTTAGTCCCTCTTGATAATCTACCACCAAGGTTGGGGACTTTGTTCCAACAAAATTGTAAGTGTTGTTGGGTTTTTCGTTTAAGACTGTTGCTGTAGCATGGGTAGGTGTGATTGGTGAGTCAGCTGTCCAATGCCTTCCAGTTACACAGATATTGTAACAGTATTTTTACTTCCTATATAACACAAATGCTTTGTAAATCAAACCTTAATATTTTGAGAAAAAATAATATGCAAGATGCCTAGCATAAACTGTGATTTGTTTGCTCACCACTGTATTCCTAGAACCTAAAAGTTGCTCAATAAATATTTGTGTAATTAATGTGTAAATTCTGGGTAGACATTTGTTGGTTTTGCCTGTCCAACTTTTTCCAGAAGAAGCACTTCATTTGTCTTTGAGTAAACCCCCCTTCATGGAGTATATGTAGGGCCGAAGGCACCTCTGACCTCGAGGCAGGCTCCTGACATAATCTCTACTGCTCAGAGCCCTGTCTGGAACTTTTTCTGGAGTAGGGCAAAATTCCAACCCTCAGAGTTGTTGGACTGATGAAATACAAGCCAATCCTGGGTTCCTTTTATTTGGATATGAATGTGATCCTGTCTGGAGCTATTTAAATACGTGTACTTTTCAGTTCTCTAAACCAATGATTTTTGAAGTAGGGTGATTTTTCTGCCTGTAAGGACATTTGGCAATATCTGAACCTTGGGAAATGATCCTATTGACATCTCCAAAGCAGAGTCCAACTTTAGCTCCTGAACATGCTAAAATGCACAGGATAACCTCCACCTGCATAACTAAGACTCATTCAGCCTCAAATATCAATAATGCTGAGACTGACAACTTTTCTGTGTCAACCAATATCACCTTTTCTCAAGTCAGTTTCATTTGAGTTCCATCACTTGGAACCAAGAGTCTTGGGTCCTACTGAATGGATCTAAAATTTGAGTCTTACTTCTTAGCAGCTAGGTTAAAGCACAAAATAGAATAAGATTATTTCTCAGGAGGTGCACAGAAAGCTATCCCTAGCAGCAATACTTAAAATGAATGTCATCCATGAATCCTCATAAAGGAAATAGAAACCTAGTTTTTGTAATTATATTCTGACCTTCTTAGAATTGACTAGCACTAATAATAGTCTCTAAATAAATATCATACATTGCCAGTCTTCAAGACCTTATTTCAATATGATCACAGAGCCACCATGTCTGTGTGGATTTGTACACTATACAGAGGTGCACTGGCAGGCAACCCCTCTTTCTAATTTGTCCACCCAGAGAAAGTGCCTTTTCTAATTTGCATAAAGACACCCTATAAGCTAGTAGTAGCTTTATATGTTCACGTGCATAATTCCAAAAGAAGCAGAAAATGTTTCTGATCTGTAGTCATAATAAGGTTATCACCCCTAACTTGTTCAAACGAAACTCTTGGAATAAGGTTTGCTCCATCCAGAAGGATAAGAGCTGCCACTGCAGAGATTAACAAATGAGTGTGTGTCTCAATTGTCATGTGGTAACATGTACAATATGTTGCTCAGAGCAACTGATGACTTTGGGATCTTTTTCCATAGCACTCAAAATGCAAATTTTTCTTCTGTTTTCTGTTAATATAATAAATAAAAGCTCTTATGTAGGAAAGTATTTTTATGCAAGAAGACTGTCAGTTTCCCAGCAGGAAAGTCTTGAAGTTCTTTCCCTCAATGTGTCACAAAATTGACATAACCATGGAAGATATGATCACTAGGTCAAACAGCATGTTGGATCAGATGAGGTCTGTGTCAGGAAATGTTTCTGAGTGATGTAGTTAAGGGTTGGAAATGATATAAATGTTAACAAACTTTATCATTTTTTTCCCAAAATTCTATAGATGTTTCACATTGCAAGGTACTTACAGGCTTAGTCTGTAGGTGACAAATATTCAGTTACCGTATTCTGTTGCTTTAACTCCTTAGAAAAGCAATAAAGCCTAGAAAAAAGTAAGTTAGTATTATATTCTTGTGAGTTTTAAAATACTGACTTGGTTTTATATCTTAAAAAGATTCCCAAGAACCTAGAAATTCTCTGCTTATTAAGTATCAATGTATTTTGGCAAAGAAAGACTTAATGAACTTACAATTATTTTAGAACCAACAAATCCAGACGTATTTTTAATTTACG
The DNA here is from genome assembly GCF_902686455.1 of Sciurus vulgaris. Classification (NCBI taxonomy): domain Eukaryota; kingdom Metazoa; phylum Chordata; class Mammalia; order Rodentia; family Sciuridae; genus Sciurus; species Sciurus vulgaris. The sequence continues at coordinate 151,626,341 of NC_136463.1, forward strand.
TCAGCCATGTAGATACATTGAACCCAATTTTAGGGTTAGAAAATAAGTAAGAAAAGACTACATACTGTATGATTTCAAACGTATTATACTTTGGACAGTAAAAGGATCACTGGTTGTCAGGGATTGAGAAAAAAGCAATGAACAGATGGAGTACAGGACATTTGTAGGATGGTGAAATAATTCTGAATGATATTATAATGGTACTACATTTGTCAAAATCCATAGGATGTGTATTGCCAAGAATGAATTTTAAAAGTAAACTACGGACTTTGGGTGACCATGATATGTCAATGGAGGTCCTCCATTAAACCAAACGTACTGCTCTGCAGGACATCAACAGTGAGGAAAGGTGTGCATATGCAGGTTCGGGGTGTATATGACAAATCTCTGTATCCTCCATCCAATTTTGCTATGATCCTAAAACTGTTCTAAAGAATAAATCATATATAGTTTTAAAAATTAGGATTTATTTTTAGGTTACCAAAGATGATATGAGCATTAAATCTTTAGGAAAAAGATTTATTCAAATTTTATTTTATATTATTTATTTATTTTTGATTTACAATATATATTTGTGTATACGATAAATGCAAGTGTATACTATTATACTATAAATATATAAGTATAAATATATACCATGAAAATATTTATGTATACACATACATGTTAATTTGGAAAATAAGAATATTTGACTATCTTAAAACCTAGTGTGATTATACACATCCACATCCCCCACCAACACACACACACATACACACACATACAGCACACATGGAATTGTGTTGAAAAACAAGAAATGTATATTCTGTGAACCAGAAACCTTGAAATGAGGGGAAGTAATTGGTGTCATATTGAAAATGATGCCACGTTTTACAATCTGTGAAGTAAAAAGACCTAAAGTAGGTAACGGCATGTTCAAGATTGCTGTAGTCCTGGAGGGGACTATGTAGTAAGCAAAAGGAACTCTGAGGGTGATGTCAAAGATGAGTCATTAGGTATCATAATAAGAGTAGCCTATTGAATTAGGCTGTTTTCCTCCATTTTTACAAAGCTTAGGTTGAAGTTGTTTTTTTTTTTTTTTTTTTTTTTTTTTTAACCTGGGTGTCTGGGTTGCTTGTCTCTAAGATGTGGACTTCTAATAGTATCTCCACCTAATCAATCCATCTATGCATCTAATAGTAAGTCCACATTTTCCCTAAAAATCATTAAAAGCAGGCTTTGGTAACCTTTATGACATTCAAACACAGGACCAGGGGAATCTCAGTTACAAGTGAAAATGATCAAATAATTGAGTGAAAAGAATACATAGAAAAATTGGAATCTATTTAAAAGAACAGAAGAACTAATACTGATGAAATAAAGTCAATAGAGCAAAGAGGGAAAGAGATATCTAATTATAAAACTGCAAGAATGTAGTACAATAATGAAAAAAGTCAGCTAGAAATTTTAGAAATTAGAAAAGAAAAACATGATGAAATTCTATCAAACAAAACTTCAGAATATAGCTTCACTGATACAAGCAAAATATAATTTTACAAAATTAAATGTTGAGCTAAATAAATACAAAAAATTTTCAGATTATGTGAGTCCAAGTGCTAAACTGAATGAATGAAAAAGATCAACCCCTAGATATTTATATGATGACATTCAAAACAGCAAGAATAAAGATGGACTAACGAAAGCTTCTTGAAATAAAAATGATCTGAAAATAAGAAAAATATTGGAAACAATTTCCAATGGCAATAATTATTTTTAGAGATTATTGTTATAGAATCAAGGTTATGAAGAAAACAAATTTAAACCTGCAATTCAATACACTGCCAAGCAATCATTCAAGAGAGGGAAAGAAAAAAAATTTTTTCATCTTGCAAGGATTCAGAACATGTATTATCTAAGAAATCATTTTGAAAAAGTTACTCAAGCATATATTATAGCACAATAAGAATTTAACCTGAGTAAACTTCAGATTACAGAAATAAGAAAACAATAATATATAATTTTAATATATTTTAATGAATTCTTTTCAATTATAAAACTCAAATAATGTATAATTAAAATCCTAGACTGTATCATCTTAGGGCATGGGGTAGTTTGGGTGGGCTTGTGAAATGAGAAGAGGGAAATAAACACATGATAAATTTCTTATTTTGTTTTGGAAAATGATGTAAAGTTACATTAATTGTAGATAATATTAATAAAATAAAATTTAATTAAAATTTTTAAAAACTTAAGGATAACCACTAGGATATATAATGGAGAAAACTCATTTAATAAAAGAAAATATTGAAATGAGAGAAAGCATAAAATATTAATGTATAATGCTCCAAATTTTTATATTAATTTAAATTAAATCCATTTTTAAGTGACACAAAAATTGTACATATGTATGGGGTATCACATGACGTTCTTCTGTCCACTTTTTTCTTTTGTTCATTCAGAATTTGACTTAACCCATTGGGTATCTCTGGGTGCCAAGCACTCACTCATGTCAAATTACTTTCTTTTGACCTTTCCTGGTGTGATTTTTCTATATGTCCAGCTTGCTTCACCACCTGTTATTCCTGATCTTTGAATGAAATCCCAGTTTCCTTCCCCAGAATTTGTCAGAAGGATGGTGAACCAGGCAGCCCTGGAAAGTTTCAGTTTTATTGTTTCAAGTTTTGGTGAATGATTTGATCCATTGTTTACTTTTCTTAGACTTTTGATAGAGATGCTTTTAAAAAATATCAACGATAATGATGTGTCCTTACTCAGAAGTTTATTTCTAAATGTTGAGGTTACATGCTTGATAAAATAATAATTAAACTTTTTTGCCAAAATTATTAGAAAAATAACAATAAAATTGTGACATTTTAAGTTGCACTATTTCACAACCTGACAGCAAATAAGGAACAGGTGCTTTCAGGATAGGAACGTAAAAGAAAACAACCAGTTTCTATGCAGGCCATTGCTTTGATCTTTTCATGTTGCCTCTCTTAATCATCAAGGCAAGGAACATTTACATCTGTATTTTTCATTTAAAATGATCTCATTGGTATTGTGATTTTAAGCCATTCTTCTCAGTCTGAGGACTGAATTAAATTTTTAATTTAAAAATGAGCAATAATTCACTAAGTCTTCCTCTATATTGAGCAGTTTCCAGAGCCACATGTCTTTTTCTGGAAGTCTTGCTGTGATAATCTTTGCTTGAGTTGGAAGTGTATGAATAGGAGCAAGGCAATATCCTGGATTAATGGGGGTTGTTCCTGTGAAATCAGTTGCTAATACATGTAAACTCCAGACTGAAACTAAAGAGCTGCACTGAGCTATCACTACTGACAAATTACCAGATGAAAATGGTGGTATGGACTACTGAAATAGTATTAACACCAAAGAAAAAATAAATAAATTTTGAAAGAGGCAAAGTATAAAGGAATTATGCTACATAGTTGCAAAGAACATGTAGGTATATAAGACAGATTACACAGTGATTATTTTCAAATGAATTTGTGAAAAAGAAATGTACACGAAAAGTCAATTTTAAAAGCTACGTAATACCTGTTGCCAGCACTTACCCACACACAAAGGACAAAGGACAAGGACAAGAGATTTTAATAGGTGAACTTAATCAAACATTTTACAAAACAAAATATCAATACTACTTAAGTTATTTTAGGATATACAAAAAGAAAAAAATTTCAAATTTTTAAAAAATAAAATATATAATAATTATAATTAAATAAGTAGAAAAGTCTGAATACCTGAAAACACAAACCAAGTGTCACAAATTAATTTCATTGATGAATTTTGACGCAAATGTGCAAAATGAGATTAGCAAATGCACATCAATCAAATAATAAAAGAATAATACATCACTAAAAAATAGATCTTTGCATGTTTAGGGATATTATTAATATAATTCACCATGCTTAGAATTCAAAGGGGAAATCCATGTTCATCTTCACAGATTTCTGAAAAGCAGTTTATAAAATGAAATGTTTAAATCCTCAAAACATCCTATGGAACTAAATACAGTAACATGCAAAGGTAAATAGTCACTCAATTTTAAAAATGAAAAGAGAATAAAGAGATATGGGGGGTAATAGATATGCTTCTCTTAATTATGCTGATGGTTTCACAGGTATATACCTATTTAATAACTTGTGACATTGTGCATTTTAAGTCTATGTAATTCATTGTACATCTTAGCTCAGTAAGGTTTTGGAAAGATCTAATTTTTAGAAAATTTGATAAAATATTAATATACCTTACTTAATAACCACTAATGTCAGTAAAATTCAGACACACTTGCTAGGCCATTATTATTTAATTATTCCAGAGGTATTAGCAACAAATTAGATGAGGAAAAATGATATCAAACTTAAAGATAATATAATTGTTTACCAAACAAATGGAAAAAGAAACAAGATGGAATAGGAGATTCACAGTTATTATATCTAACTGTATAATATAAAAATCAATAACTGATTTGTACACAAAAGCTAATGTTATAAAATATAATGGAAAACCATATTTGCAATTATAACAAAGCAATGATATACCTAAGACTATACAAAATTATAGAAAAGATGCAGACTGATAGGAAAGCACATAAATTTCTTATTTAGGACAATGCCAAATCATACATCTATCAGTTGTCTTTAATACATAAGTTAATGGATCGCATTAAACCAGAAAAAAGGGTTTTTTTTTTTTTTTAAACAAATGAAGCTTATTTTGAAGTTCTTATAAAAATTTAAAATACATGTGGTGTCACATTGAGGAATTTAATCTATGGATATATTTTCATATGTGTGAAATGGCATATATGTTGGGTTATTTATTCTCACATTATAATTGCAAAGGAGTGTAAACAGTCTTAAATAACCATCGAAGTAACCATTGGTTAACTGTATTTTGTCCGTTTACATAATGAAAAGCTATGCAACCATAAAAATGCAAATATACTGATATGAAACAATCTCCCAAATATATTAAATCAAAGAAAGCTAACTGGAAGCAGAGTGATGATAATATGACACCTATGTGTCAAAAAATAAGTCTATCCATATTCTTTTGTAGGCATAGAATAGTTCTGAATGGATATGCAAAAAAAAACCTGTTAATCATGGTTGCTCCTGGTCCTGGGGAAGAAGGATTTGGGGGAGGCATAGTATATACGTATTGATTTGTACCTTTAGAATTTTCATTGGATGTTTATTTTCACAAAGTAAGTAGTAGTAGTTTAAAGAAGAAATTACATAGATTTCAATCCTCACCAGTTGAGGGGGATACACATTTTCTGCTTTGGGATAAAAAAGGGGGGAAAATAATATAACTAAACAAAATAATGTTTTACTGCTAGCAAATTATACAGTAAAAATATCCTAAGGACAGAATATGAAAAGTGGTATTAAAAATCTACAAATACTACATAAAGCTATGAGAACACAAAAAAGAATGGAATTAATTCTATTCTGGATTTGGGTAATGTTCCTTGACCTGTGTCTCGATGCTTGAAAAGATGATGGTAGGGGGAGTCTGAGCAATTGGAAGCATGAGCCAAAGGGTCAAAAATGCATTGTGTATATAAGTGACAAGTACTTGAGCTAGGCTATAGCACGTGGGGAAGAAGGCAAAGTGGTTGGAAATAAAAAAATAAAGGTAGTTTTCTTTGTCATGTAGAATCTTAGATACCATTCTTAGAAGAGCCTGGACTCATTTTCTTGACTTCAAATGGATTTTCAAAAGTCTATCAGGGTATAACCATCGCCAAAACAAACCATATTTTTAGGTCACAAAGCAACTCTTAGTAAATAAACAGTTTAATATGATGATTCTTACATCTTTTCAGATGGTAATGGGATGAAATTAGAAATCAACACCAAGAAAACTTCAGAAGTTATATAAACATGTGGAGGTTGAAAAATAAACTTTTGAATGGTTATTGGGTGATAGAAGGCATCAGGAGAGAGATTTAAATATTCTTAGAATCAAACAAGATTAAAGATACAATATATCAGAATCTGTGGGACATTCTGAAGGCAGTTCTAAGGAAAGTTTATAGCTATGAGTGCCTACATAAGAAATCAGAAAGATCCCAAATAAATAACCTAATTTTGCATCTCAAGACCTTAGAGAAACAAGAAAAAGTCAGTTTCAAAACCAGTAGAAGGAAGTACACAATTATGATCAAAGCAAGATTAATGAAATAGAAAATAAAAAAATACAAAGGATCAAGAAAACTAAGAGTTGGTTCTTTGCAAAGATAAATAAAATTGATAAACCCTTATTCAAACCAATGAAAAGAAAAACAAAGAAGATCTAAATGAATAAAATTAGAGATGAAAAAGAAGCTATCACTACATATATCACAGAAATCCCCAGGATAACTAGGAACTATTTTGAAAACTTAAACTCTAATAAATTGGAGAATCTAGAAAAAATAGATACATTTGTAGTTATTTGTGACCTGCCAAAATTGAACCAAGAGAATATAGAAATCTTAAAGAGACCAATAACTAGCAATGCGATAGAAGCAGTAATAGAAAGTCTTCCAACAAAGAAAAATCTGGCTATTTTTTTCCTCATTGGATTCTCACTTGAACTCTACCAGACCCTTAAAGAAGAACTACTGCTATTGCTCCTCAAATTATTCCATGAAATAGAAGGTAGTGGAACACTTCCAAATTCATTCTATGAAGCCAGTATCACACTCATATGAAAACCAGTAAAGCACATGTCAAGGCAAAACAAAACAAAACAACAAAACACTGTAAACCATTATCCCTGTTGAACTTAGATGTAAAAACCCCTAATAAAAATTATCAAATCAAATTTAACAACATATTAAGAAGATCGTACATTATGACTAAGTTGGTTTCATCTCAGGGATGCAAGGTTGATTCAACATACATATGTGAATCAATAAATGCAGTTCATTACATAAATAGAATTAAAAGAAAAAAAATCACAAGGTTATTTCAATAGATTGAGAGGAAGCCTTTGACAAATTTCAGCATCCATTCATGATAAAAACCTAAAAAAATTGCTGGGGTCCAGGCCTAGCAGCAATCGGGTGTTCGAGGTAAATGAGAGGAGTCGGCGTGGTGGAGAAACAGCACACAGAGACACTGAGTGTTCTGAGGCTGAGTCTGAATCTTTATTGTTCACAGAGTCTTTTTGTATGTTTTTTCTTTAGTATCGATGACATCATTTTATGGTTAATACAAGGAAATGTTAAGTAAAAAATCTTCAAGAGTATAATTAATGATCTTATTCAAGAAACATGTTTTTACTGTATGATAGCTTAAATGAAAAGAAAAATGGTTCCCAGCAAGGTAAAGGACACTGTGCTCCGTTTAGTTTTAATTTCCCTGAAAGAATACGTCATTAAGTTTCTATAGAAGTTACTCCTTTCAAGAACTCTAATATTAGTTATTAACAGTGGAATGTTTTTGTTATTACTAACAGAATAGAGGAATCAGGTTATAGTTAATATTTATTCTATTTCATGTACTCAATGATGGACTGAAACTCTAACACCTAGGAAGAATACAAATTGTATCTATGCTTAACCTATTTATTTATTAAGTGGGAAAAATATCCTTAAACTTAATCATAAACACTAAGAAAGCAATGAAGACCAAACACCACATCAAAGCTCAGAGGAATACACTCTCACATTTGACATTCAGAGAATTTGTATACTAAAAGAAATCACAGGCTCCTTACAAATTTGAGCAAATCATAATTGCTTATTTATGATTTCATCTAATATTAATATTAAACTTTATTGAATGTTATTTTGTGTCCCAACACCATAAAATCTCCCCTGTATTCTCTATAATCTGAATCTAAGGATATATTGATTATTAGTATTAAAAGCAACTGTACTTGGAGACATGCCACACCTATGGCCCCCAAAAGGGAGGATGATCTTTCAACAGAACAGTGTCAAGTGCTGAATCCTCTACTCCAGCAGAACGAGTTGGAGTGGTAGGAAATTGATGCAGCAAAAAACGAGGTATAGAAAGAACTTACCTCAATATCTTAGAAGCTATATATTAAAAACCCAATATCAATACCACAGTGAATAGGGAAAAACCTAAAGCATATTCTTTGAAATTCAGAACAAGACTAGGATGTCACCAGTTCTATTCAATATAGTACTTGAAATTCTAGTCAGACCAATTAACAAGAGTAGGAAATATAAGTGGTATAAACAGGAAATGAAAAAGTCAAATTATCACTGTTCACAGATGAAATAATCCTATACTTAAAAGACCTCAAAAGTCCCACAAAAGACTGCTGGAGATAATAGACAAATTCAGAAAGTCACAGAATACGAAATCAACATATGAAAATCAATCTTTCCTATACACCAATGATGAATTAGCTGAAAAATAAAATCAGGAAACAGTCCCATTCACAATAGACACACACACACACACACACACACACACACACACACACACACACACACCACTTTAGGAATAAATCTAACCAAGAAAGTAAAAGACCTTTACAAAAAACATTACAGAACACTACAGAAAGAAGTTAAAGATGATACAAGAAAATGGAAAGACATCCCATGGATAGGCAGAATTAACTGTTAAAATACCAAAAGCAGTCTACAGATGCTAAGGAATCACCTTCAAAATAACAGTGACATTCTTCATAGAACTAGAAAGAACAGTCCTAAAATTCATTTGGAAAAATGAAAGACCCATAATAGTCAAAGCAATTCTAAGCCAAGATGGCAATGCTGGAGGCATCACAATACCTGACTTCAAGGTAGAGTACAGAGCTCTCCTAACAAAAACTGCACGGTACTGGCATGAAAACAGATGCATAGACTAACAGAATGAAATAGAAGACACAGAGACAAACCCACAGAGGTACAGTCATCTAATCCTTGACAAAGGACCTAAAACAGATTGGGGGGAAAAGACTTTATAATAAATGGTGCTGGGAAAACTGGCCATCCCTATGTAGAAGAATGAGAGTAGATCCCTATCTCTCATCATGCACAAAGGCAACTCTAATGAATCAAATACCCGGGAATTAAACTAGGAACTCTGCAACTTCTAGAAGAAAACATAGAGTCAACACTCTACCATACAGTTGCAGGTAATTACTTCCTCAATAGGACTCCTAAAGCTCAGGAAATAATACCAAGAATTAATAAATTTTGGGATGTCATCATATCAAAAAGATTTTGCATAGCAATGGAAACAAGAGCATAATGTGACAACCTAAAGGATATGAGAAAGTCTTTGTAGTAAACCTTCTGACAGAGGATTAATATCTAGAATTTGTAAAGAATTCAAGAATTCTTACCTCCATTAAAATAATAACCCAAACTATAAAAGGGGAAATGAACTATACAGATATTTCTCAACAGAAGAAATATCAATGGCCAACAAGTATATGAAAAAATGTTCAACATCTTTAGCAGTTAAGAAAATGCAAATCAAATTTAAACTGAGATTTCATCTCACTTCAATTAAAATGGCAGCTATTCATAATACAAACAATAAAAAATGCTGGAGAGGTCATGGGGGGAAAAGGAACACTTTTACACTGTAGGTGGGATTTTAAATTAGTACAACCACTATAGAAATCAGTATGGAATTTCCTCAAAAGAACAGGAACAGAACCTCCGTGTGGCCCAACTATACCTCTCCTTAGTCTTTCTCCTAAAGAATTAAAGTCAGCATACTATAGTGAGACATACATACCCATGTTTACAGCAGTTCAATTTATAATAGCCAACTTGTGGAATGATCTAGGTGTCAATCAATAGACAAATGGATAAAGAAAATGTGATGTGTATACACAATGGAATTTTATTCAGCTGTAAAGAAAAATGAATTATGTCATTTGCAGGAAAATGATGGAACTGGAGGATATTATGTTAAGTGAAATAATTCAAATTTGGAAGGTCAAGGGTCCTTTGTTTTCTCTCATTTGTGGAAGCTAGAGAGGAAAAAGTAGGGGAAGTAGATGAGAGGAATCTCATCAAACTAGAAGGGAGACTAGTATAATAGAAGAAATGGATGAGGGGGAGGTAGAATGGGAGAAAAGAGGCAGTACCGGGGGAAAAATTTCAAAATTATATTGTTATATTTTGAGCATGTACAGATATATAATGATGAATTCCACTACTATGTATAATTCATCAACTACAATAGAAAGTATAGAGCAGAGAATTTTCTGAATGAAAGTTGTATTTGGGGAAGAGTATCAGAGTTACTTTAGTATTTAGAATTAACTAGCTCTCATTCATTTATTCATCATGGAAATATGTGTTCCATGTCTACTATGAGTCACACAGGTCCTATATAAAAACTATGAAATGTTTATGTACTCATTTGTTTTTCATAATGCTAAGTAATATATATTTCTTATAGGCAACTCTGCAAATATGCAGAATTACAAAGAAGAATGACTCATAATTCTGTTGCCTGAAAGATTAAGATCAAGATTCTAATGTGCACATACCTATTTGTGGGTGTAAACATATATTCAAATTATATCGTTGGGTTCGTTTTATATACACATATGCACATGTACACACATCCATGTAGTCTGCCTTACTTATTTAATTTTATACATCATAAATATTTTCTGCATTTTCAAAAATAATGAATTGTGAAAATTTGTGGAGAACTCAATCTGTGATAGATACTGAGAGACATACTTTTAAATGTATCATATCACTTAGTTCTTAAATCTATAACATCATTTAATTTCTTTTTCACAGATGAGAACAGTATACCAGTGGTTCAGGTAATACTGAGAAAGGGATCTAATCTCAGGTGTAAGTGAAGAGACTGTACTCTAAATACTTAAGTGCAACTTTGCCATCAGCCATGACTGTATTACCCATATAAGTCTTCATCACATGGATACACCACAGATTTCTTCGTTAGTTCCAGACTGTAAGTCGACACTGTTTCAAAGTATTCATTGTTGGAAATATTACTGTGGTTGACTGATCATATACATAAGTAATTACCTATTCCAAGGACATAGAGAAACAGATTCTTAGAAAGAAAATTACATGGTCAAAAAATATAAATAAAACATCAAACTTTATACAAAAGCAGGCTTCACCTCTGACAAAAACAAGTCCATAATGGTAAACCATACCAACAAGAATTACATATTATTTTTATGTAAAAATCAATGAGCAGCCAATATAGCACATCTTGTAGAGTGCCTGCCTCGCATGCTCGAGGCCCGGGTTCGAGTCCCAAGCACTGTGAGATTGTGCAAATAACAAACAAACAAAACCAACTCTGAGCCTCCCAAAAATCAATGAATTTTTATTATTTTAAAATGACTACACTCTCATTTTAGAAAAAAATGGTAAGACATAAAGAAAAACATAAAATATTCTGACATGATCTGATTCAGATCTAAAAACTTCACATTTTGGCTTTCTGCTTCTTAATTGAAATTTATATTTTTAAAAATTACATTTTAAAAATGTATTAATCTTTCCAATCTCACTTAAATTCCTTGTCAGGTTAGTGTATAACTTGTAATTTATTCTTCCTCTCCTTTTATCCCTTCTTGATCTTTTGATCTATGTTTTTTCATATATTTTGATGGAAAATGTTGAAAATTATTTTCTGATTCTTTAGAAAATTTGGAAAGTAATTTTTAATATTTTGAATTATTTTTATTTACTCCGAACTAACGTGTGCATAGACCTTTTGTTATTGTTTTTATTTTTTTATTTATCCTTGAATGAACAGATGCACACAAATTTGATATTTCAGAATTATTGAATCAATGGCTTATGCTTCATCTATTTTTTTCTCATTCTTCTTTTATTCATTCATTCAACAATTATTTAGTCTCATATTCCAGGTATTATTCCAGACAATAAAAAATAAATAGCAAAGTTCTTGATTTTATGGCATTTATTTTCTACTGATGCTGAATAATGCCCTTTCTTTGAATTACTAAGTGGACAATTGGTTGATTTGTTCCATTTTGAGGCCAATTTATAATTTTTGCATACATGAATCTGGCATAGTTTGGTTTTGTTGAAGTTGTATTATTCCACTCCCTCATTTTTCAACATATTTAATAATTTAATTTGCATACATGCAATAATATTTAAAGTTCAGTCCAATCTGGATCTTGGGTGGCTGCCTCCACTTTCAAGATTTAACTATGGAAGGTGCATCTTACAACCCAGAGGTTCTGGCTTCCCTTTCCCCTTTCCTGCACCACTGACTTTGTGAGATGCAGTCTTTCTGTGGAAATCACTAATGGAGGAGGAGTATCCTGGTTATCTCAGAACCCAGCTTCCACAGAAGATCACATGCCAATATTAAAGCATTTACAGATGAAAACAATGTACAAGGGATACGTGGTTCAGTGAGTAATGGAGAAGAGGAGACAACCAGAGGACACTACATAGAATGGGCTTCTAATGACAAAATATAACTGTGTCATTACTGACGTGATTTTAATAACATGTACTATGCCATCATATGAATGCATACATCATGGGTGTAATTTGTTTCATTCATTTCAAATTACTGGTCTGAAATCAGAATTTTTTCAAATTACGTGTTAGTATATCTCATGTCTTATATATGAGTTAGCATAAGAGGGAAAATGTTTTCCTTCCATTTTTTAAGCTAGAGGTGATCACACCATGATAAAAAGTTCTTCCAAGTCCTTGGCTCTTCTCAGTTTAGCATCATTAACTTCAACTTGATGGAAACCCCCTCAAAATTATTTTCAGGGTTTATCCATAAAACTTCAATTTTGGAGCTGTTGAGACAATCTTTTCCTGTGTCTTCAGAGGTATTTAAATGGGATTTAGAGAGAAATTGGTTAAGAGTCTGCTAGCTATAGCAAGATAGAACATTGATATAAAGCTACAATTTGGATAAATTTTCCTTTCATTGAAATACGCTTATTTCATTTTACCACTCTTAATGTCATAGTTTCCTATTATGTAGTCACATTACACCAATTTCCATTATTCAAACTATTTCAATTAATGAGAGGAAAGTTAATTTTTCGTGGGCATTGTGATGCTCAAATATTTAATTAGAAAATAACCAGGAGAAAAATAAAACAATTATTTAGTATGGATTTGATTTTGCTGAGTACTACTTTTCAATTCTTACCATTAAACTGGTTTACAATATTTAAACCAAGGGAATAGGTAATTACACATGACTGGCAAGAAATGTAGGCAGGCATTGACTGCAAAGTTCATATGCTTTTCCATATACTATTCATAGGCTCTCCAATTATGTGAAAGGGAAAAAAAAAGAGTAGTTTGTATTGTCATATAATAAAATATTTCATGGAGGAATGTTACAGAATAAGAGATTTAGGTTGGGCCTTTAGACATACAGAAAACTGAAACAATACTGAAAACTGAAACAGAATCTTTGCTAAAAATTAGTCAATTGGGCTCTTCCATTTGGTTATATCTCCTTAGTGGTGATTTTAGGTCTCCTGGAGGGTCATATTTTCATATTTCTTTCTCTTCTATAGGCATACTTGGTCTTAAAAATCAAGTGAGAAAGATCTTAAAACTTGCTAATTGAGTTTTCTTTCCTCATTACTGTCTTTGTGTGGTCAAGGACATTTATATAGGGTTAAAAATATAATGAAACTTCAAGGAATACATACCCCTGATGCTACCCTATGTTCAATGAAGTTATTACTGAAGGCTTGTTTTGTATGTGTTGTTTTGTTTTGTTTTACTGTTATAAGGTAAGTTCTACTCTCCAGAAAGTTCTGGGTTTTATCATTTGATAATGTCACTGTAGGCAGTTGAAACAGCCTGCAGAATTACTGAAAATGGAATTTTGTTTGTTTTATTAAAAAAAATTCTGAAAGTTCTCTTTATCCAATCAATGGCAATGTCAAAGATAAAACAACTGTGAGTTTAATGCATAAAATAAAGGCTTGAAAAAAATAATAAAGGCTTGAAAGGCATACATTCAAAGACAGGATCATTATTTAAGTGCCAATGAGATTACACACCAGGACCGAAATAAATAAGCCATCATCAGTGGTTTGAGTAGCAAAGATTGTTTTCTCTGGGGAAAAGGCTTGCTTGCTGCCACAGTCTTCCAAACAGTTTAAAAGAATACTTGAAAAAAAAAGTTACATGTCAAACTTCCCAGCATAAAGACATATGGGAAACAAAGTAACTTCAGACTTTGCTTAGAAAAAAAATACATATATATATATATGTATTTATATTTATATATATATTTATATATGTATTTATATTTATATATATAAATATATATATATATGCTTTTTTTCTCAAGTCAATTCATGTGAAAATATGCTTTTGGTTAGATTACTTTTGAACATCCATAAGAATTACAGGCATATAACTCCCAACATTGGCACACATTGGTGCAGGAAGATAGATTGACCCTCTAACATCCCATGAAATAATTTAACTTGAAAAGTTTTAGAAAATCTGTAAAAAAAGAAAAAAATAAAATAAAACAGGCAGTGAGAGATGGGAAACAAATTGAATCCCTTGGGGGAAGTTCTTATGTATAATAGGAAGTCTTTTATATTTTTTACTAAATTATAATTTTTATCTAAATGCTCTGATACACTCTCAGTAAAAATCATGGTATATGCTGTGAAAAGTCAAAAATCATTCTTCCCTTTGGAAAACGTATCCTGGATTAGTTCAGAAGTATGAGTGAGAACTCAAGGATTCTTGCTTTGCATTTTTAGCCTGAATGAGTGATAGGATAATGAATTTAAATATTAATTTATTAATTTTTCCTTGCTGCTATAGAAAGTCTTATGGGGGGAGGGTTTCTTCCCCCTGACTCCTCTCCATCAGGTGAGAATTTTGATCCAAGATGTTAGAAGAATAGACTGAAAAACTCAACTTGGGGACTCTGCTAAGCATATTTTCCTACCCCCTCCAGGTCCTCCTCAAAACTGGTTTCTAGGAGCTGAGAGACTCCTTCTCCACTGTGTGTAATTTCTGTGTAGTCACTGACACTAATTCTGCAGTTTTTGATGTTGATGCTTTTGCTGTTCATGCATGAGTATGAAGCAATGGCATCTACACCAGCATTGTCATTCCCTGGCCACAGATATTATCAGATATCAGTCATAAAAGTGTCCTGCTTTCAGATACATTCAAACAGGAAAAGATGTGCACCTTGGAATCTTTGAAAGACAGTATATTTCACTCCTATTTTCCCCCACCCCTGGTACTGGTGGTGCTCAGTTGTTTCTCTTACCTACTACAAGAACGTCTGCTTCATGAGGGTAAGAATCTTCGTTTGCTTTAAAGAGAACAGTATTTTTATGAAAACTAGCATCATCCCAATAACTAGCTCTGAAGTCAATGAATTAATGAAAGTTGTTACAAGGCAAACAGCCATTAATGTGGAGAAAATTATGATAGAAACATAGCCATAAAGGAAATAAAATATTTTGTAATTCACAGTACAGGAAAATAAATCTGAAATCAGGCTTCTCTGACTCTTATTTTTTAGTGATGGAATAAAAAAATCAAAGTCCCCAAAATGAGAAACGCATAATGCTTTTATAATGCAGAGAAATATTTTGTTCAAATCAACACATATTTGAGTATGGACATAATTACCACTTCCAGATAACATCTAGAAAAAATATATTTTTAATGCTTTATTTGCTCTTTGTTCTCTTGACATTTTACAATGAATGAAAAATAACTTTAAATTCTTAACGTACGTCATTGGGGAGAACTTGAACATGTTCTAAAGACTAATTTAAATATGGGAAGGAGGCTACTACTAGAGAGATTCAAGTGGTTATACTTGATTTATAAATAGGCTGTCCTAGATAAAAAGGAGCCAGGAATCAATGTGCCAGATAAAAGAGACCAGATGCTAAGGAAAGTAGCCCTATTTTCTAGAAAGGCCTCTTCAATAGAAAGACACTGTAGGGGAAACTT
This sequence comes from Sciurus vulgaris, assembly GCF_902686455.1. Taxonomy (NCBI): domain Eukaryota; kingdom Metazoa; phylum Chordata; class Mammalia; order Rodentia; family Sciuridae; genus Sciurus; species Sciurus vulgaris. The sequence goes on from NC_136463.1 coordinate 151,642,293, forward strand.
CACTGGGTCTTCTGAGTCACATTTCCAGGCACTACCCTGCAAATTGTGAACAATCAAATGTTCCACATACATATTTTGGTAGTGGTCAAGATTTAAATACTTTTTGTTTAAATATATTTCATGAATAAATGTAAAAGCCCCTGTATTTTCAATAGCATTCTAAATTCCTGCATTTATCTGGAACTCTTGTTTCTTTAGAAGGAAAAAAAAACAGTTCCATAAAGGTGTAGGATAACATACTCCCTGAAAGGAAACATTTGCAAAAATATATCTCTGTAAATATCTTATAGAAAATTCCTTCCAAGATCTAGTTCAAGTTACACATTGCAAATCACATAGCAAAGCTTTTTCTTTTCCTTATGGCATCCAGTCTCTTGATTATTAGAGATGATGAGCCCTTGCTTGAAAGTAGAAGCTTAAATCAGTGACTTTATTTTTATTGCCAAACGGAGATCTGAATTCATATAATAAGAGAGCAGTGGAGATGAGATATGACAGAATTCATTAATGTGCCAAGGATGTGGCCAACTTGTCTACAACTAGTTAAAAGGCAAATACACAGATTGATCATTTTTCTTTCCAGGACTGTACGTCACAATACACATGGCCTGTTTCCTAAAACCTTCTGTCTAATGTTTAATAGATTGATGGAACTTCAAAAACAGCACTCCCAACAATCCTGCTAGACAAGAGGGGACATGGAGATACTAGGTTAGTATATACTGTTTGCAATCTGAACTGGGAAGAATTAGACCCTTTACTTCACATCTTTCCCAAATCTTTGCATTCAAAAGGAGCTGAGACTTGAATTTGAGAGTTTAAAAGATGACAGACAACATAAATCTTTTTGATTGGTTTTTATTTTTAAAAATATTTTATTTTTAGATTTCTACAAAGAGTTACTAGATGTATCAATCTGGCCTGCTTGTCAAAGATTTAAAGGTCAGCTTTAAATTTTCTCTTCTTCAAGAAGTATCATGGAATGATGAGTAGGAGTCAAAATCCCTAAGCTCTCACTCCTACTGTGTCTACTTTAGGCAGAACATACAAGCCCCGTGAGTCCTATTGTCCTTGTGTCTAATAGACTTAAGTGCTTTTCAGGAGTGCCTTTAAGAGAAGAATGACATTCATATCTAGGTAAACTTTTGAAATAAAGTTATTCCAAGGTAAGATGTTATCTCCAAAGCCCAAACATAAATTTCAGGGGTCTGAGTGAAATATCATCTTTCTGGCTTTCCAGGTTCTATGAAAGAAAAATTGGTGCGTGATCTGAAATGAAAATTCATGACTTCATTGTTAGTCCTTTTTGTCCATCATTTTCTAAATATTACTGTTTAATTCTCCCTGCTTCCTATCCCTTGTCAAGCCAATTTTATCTGTTCTTTGTCCATGTACTCCATTGTCTATTTTCAGAATTTTAAAGATTCTATCTAGAATAAATAAAAAATAAATTAGGTAAATTGTCCTGAAGATTTAGATCCAGAATCATTGAATGCACTGCTGAGAAATTTTTGCAGTCTCCTGTCTATAAAAATGCAAAGAAACTGATATGAGTTGGGAGAATCCCCACTGCCCTCCATGAACTTGAATTTTAACTTATGATATTAGACAAAATGAAAGCTGTCAACAGAGACTGGGTGTCTTAATTTCTGGAGATGACTTGAGCCACCCAGAAAGAGCCCTGTCATTACCTTTTGTTTTCTGGTAACCAAATATTTCTTAACTTGTATAGAGGTTAGTCACAATTTTTCTGATGTCACATATCATTTCCTGAATGGTTTGCATTATCAGATTTACTGCATATTATGTGTGCTTTGAACTGTGTACACTGAAATGCATGCTACTATGGATTTTAAATTATTTATATTATAAAAGTTTCCATAATTTCCAAAGTTATTTTGACTATATTACCTCATTTGATTTTTTCAACTACTCTCTAAGACAGGTAACACATTATTGCTCCCATTTTAGAAATGGAGACTCTTATCCACAAAGAAGATAAACAACATGTTCAAGATCCCATGGGTAATAAAAGACAGAATAGACCTACAATCCAATTTCCTGACTGCTGTTTTAATTCTCTCTCAATTGTATGCCTCCATTCTCCTCCTCAGTCCATTCAGTTCTTTCATTTATTCATTCATTCATTCCTTGAGGTTGGCTTCAGGTTATCCAATGGCAGCAAAGTGGAAAATGCTGCATTCTAGCTCTGAGATAAGTCATAATAGTTTCTGTGCCTCATTTTGTTCACGTATAAAGCATAAAATATGAAAAATTTGAATGAGATGATTCCCAAAATTGAATCCATGGGCAATGTAGTACAGTAGAGAAAGCACAGGCCATGTGTTAAAACAAAGCAAAGTTTGAATCTTGGTCCTCCCTTTTTCTGTTTTCTGACTTGGGAAGCATTATATAAACTTTCTGTTTATCAATTTTATCATATGTAAAGCCAGAGATGCTAACATTAATTATGAAGCAATCTTGTGAAAAATAAGTAAAAAGAATATATGTAAAAGAATTTGCCAAATGGCAAGCACTCAATAAATGTCAATTATTTCTTTCAGTGCTAACACTTGTCATATTCTAAAGGCATATACATTATTTTAATAGCAGTTTTATCATTATCTATAAAGACATTTCTAGCTTTACTAACTTCAAAAGGAAATCATTCAAAATATTAAACATTTATATGATCAAAAATGGCTTCCTTAAACATAATATTTTTGGTATTTATCTGTAGGACCCTGGCATTGATTATTTCCCCAGGATTTTACTCAGAAGAGGACTTGAGATTTGGTGTCAAGAAATGTGAAATAACCTAATATGCTCATTTTTTCTTTCTAATAGGAATATGAAAATTAAGTAGAAGAATTCTATATATCAGAGCAGATGGAATCTTATTACATAGGCTTATCTTTAAACCAGTAAATAAAAAGAAGCAGGTCCATTTAGAAAAAAGTATTAAAGATCTTCAAAAAATGGATCATAGATAGTGGGTATAAATAATTCTGCTTCCCCAAATGTCTCATTAAAACTGGAAAGTAAAAGTGTATAATTTATTTTCAAAGAATGATTCAGTCTTATTATTAAACAGTGGCATCTTTGGAAAAAATTAAACCACAATTGTCACCAAAGAAAGGGGTAAGAAATCATAAAGCTACATCACCATGCAGAGCAACTCACCAGGTACACTGAACATGTTTTTAATAACGTTCTGGCACGGTGAAGTCAAATTACAGAGAAAAACCATACAGACAGAATAACCATGCATAAGAAGCTTTCTCCTTTTTTGTCTTTCTAAAAAGTAAGAAGCATTTGGGTAGCTTTTTTAAATTTTAAATTTTTATTTTTAACATATATTAATTTGAAGCATCATTTCAGGTCCAGGTGCCATGTGGAGAATGATTGATGTCCCAGGGATGGGAAAAGAGTGAATACTGGGAGGCATCCAAGTTATAAACATCTAGAAATCATGGGAAAATACCTATTTCCTCTAAGAGTAGATCCACACAGAGAATCTAATTCTATTTTTGTTTGTTTGTTGCTTCATACATCCAAAGTAATATTATAAGCAGTTTTCAAATAAACATAATTAATCTTTGACCCTATCAAAATAACTACCCAATTAGCTTATCTATATTTTTGTTTACTGAAAAAATTAAAGCCATGTTTAATGTATGTGATTCAATACTGTTTACATTCTAAATGTGTCATAATTCAATATAAAGGAGGTTTTTAAATTGTTTTGTTTTATTTTATAAAAAGTAAAATAAAATATACTTCAGAAAATATTAGAATGTAAGTTTTAGAAGAATGAAAGTATATTCTCATAAAGTCATTCTTTTCAAAAGTAAGTATACATATATATTTTGATATAATGATTTGAAAATAGTATCTGGGTTTTGTGGTATGCTGCCTAATAAAATAAATTAATAAACATGACTAAAGATATCAAAATAATCATTCAATTTTATATTCCAAACTTTTCCCCTCAAAAGCCATCATTCTGACACCAATTTGTGAATGCTCATATGAGGTTCAGATTCACTGAGAAAAGTCATCCTTAAGATATTTTCCTTCTGTTCTCCATTCCACATATGGTTTTGTCACATAAGATTGGTACTAGAAAAAGTGGTCAACCTCATGGAAATCTACTGTAAATCCCAATTGTAAAATGCCACAATTTCCAAAAGTTCCATATCCTACTTTAGGGCAAAAATGTGCCTCTTTGAACAGATTCCATTTTAGATAAGATGGAGATGGGCCCCACTTTTATACTTAAAGTTGCTAAATTATACAATAATAGTAATAAAGCCTCACATACAGAAGAGTTTCTACAAAGAAAAAAATTAGTAAAGCACCAGAACCCAACTCCTATGGGCAGTCAAGTTTCAACCTTCTTTTTTTCTCCTTAATCTAATTCCTCAAATAATAATGTCAGGAACTTATTAGGCTTCTCATCCAGGGTCCTAACCCCAGTGAATAATAATAACAACACAGATACCTAAAACATAAACTTGAAGATTCTAAACAAGCTTATTTAACTTCATTTATATTAATTCAAGGCAGATCAGAAATAAAGGTAAAGGTATGCATAAATGATGATGATGTAACTCCTTAAAAATTTCAATAACAGTCTTGACCTTCAAGTATTCCTATCAAGATAGGCCATGGTATGATCATGCCAGGATTTAAAGGAGGAAAAATTAGGCAAGTCATAAACTTATAGGTCTTGTGCTTCTTTCATTATCCTCTTATTAATGGTTCACATATAAAGCCCATAGTGCATTAGTCCAATTGATTAGGGAATGGTATCAATGAGACCAGATGATCATTTTTCCCCTATTTGGAGATAAACTTTAGCTATATTCTGTGCTTTGGTTAGCATAAATTAATCCTGTTAGAAAATTTACAAAAGCGTATAATTTGCCCCCCAAAACATAACATAAATTGGTCATCATTAATCTATCACCACTGGAAAATAATACTAGTAGTAGGACAATGGTATCATTTTGGGCACCATCCAATACATATTAGGCCATGGTAGGAGTTGAAAAATTGGTTATCTCAATTTTAAATGTATTTTTATTGAGTTCTTTGATATATTTGCCACAATTGTGGTTCTTTATATCAGTTTTATCCAGAAAAGATATTTTATCCAGGAAGATATCATTATATGCAAATTCCTGCTTGTCTTACATAGTATCCCTGTATAGAAAGTTTTCATTCAAAGTACTCAATTCAGCACTATAGTGATTCAATGATTCTCAAAGTCTGTTCTATTAATAACTCAAAAGAGCACTAGAAAATCATTGCAAAATTTTGCTCAATAAAGTGATGTTCATTTTTTATTCACTGATTTATTCATTAACTATTGAGTGCATATTATGTGCCAGTATTTTCTATACAGTGATAAAAATACTTTTACAACACACACAGAAGATTCATAAACACATCTACTCCTACCAACCATAAACAATCATAGTATTATTATATTACATATCACCAATGAAGGAAAACTTTTCTTGAGTCAAAGTGTGTCCCTAGCAAACTATATCATGCTATTTTGGGAAAGGGATTAAACCTTACACATTACACACCAGAGCTGACAACCGCCATTAAAAAGAAAAAGTCTCTAGTTACACAGCTCTGGCTTCTGTTCATTTTGTGATTATTATTATAAGTCAAAAGTCTATAGCAATAAAAATGACATCAACAGGAACAGCAATAACCATAATATGCACCAAATATTGTCTACAACTGTATTAACAGTGCATATTCATTGCAGGAAGGTAGGCGGGAAGCTTTGGGGACTAGCTGACTCAATAAAAGGCCAATAAGGAACAAATCATAGTAGCCTTTCAACTTCTATCAGGTCACCTGGTGCCCAGAGGAGAAATTAAAATCTGGTTTACAACCTGAACAATGAACTTCAAGTTATGGATAAGAAGATTAGTCCACACCATGTGGAGGAAAGAATAGTTTTTAAAAAGAAAAGAAAAGCAAAGAAAGAAAAACTAGACCACAAAGAGATCATGTCACTTTATTATCATGGACCACAGTAACAAAAATCCAGATTTTGCTAAAGTGAGCAGCATATTAGGTCAATAAAAGACAAATCTGAATGCTTGAGCAGCAAACATTTATTGTCTATGGGAGAAGGAAATAACATTAAAAAATAAGGATGTGAAAGGTTGAACGCAACGTCAGAGTGAACCCTTATATCCATCATACTTAGACCTCTTTAAATCAAACACAGCTAAGCATTTATCTACAATGAACTTCAACTCACTTATGTATAATTACAAAGATATAATAATATAAAATATATAATGTACATCAATACAATGTACAAAAAATAAAATATTAGAATCATACAAAAGCAATTCCAATATTTTCTTTCTGAAAAGTATTGCATTGCTTACCCCTGGGTTTTGGATATAAAACAAAGTGGGAGACCACTTTGTTGAATAAAAATTGGCTGAAGACAAAGTCATGGTCAGAAGTAAGAGCAGCATAGTGAGTATTACTCAAAAGCAAATTTCACAATAGGGTCTGTTAAACTGGTCAATACAAGATAGTATTGAAAATCTGTAAACAGAAAGATATTGGTGTATTAGCCAAATCATACTAACTCCATAGCTATATTCCTAAAAATGACTGAAGATGAGATAGGCCTAAGCTTGAAAAAGATAAAAAGAATCACATGTATGTTCTCATGCAAAAAAATCATACATACTAATGATGCACAAAATAAAAAGTTTGAATTCTTGACACTCGTGTTATTTGCCTATTAGAACAGTAATAAACATATTAAATTCTTAAAATTCTTAGAACTAGGGGCCATTAACATTTACCTTTCTTATTCTTTGTTCTTAGGTAATCTAAATAGAGATTATATGAAAGATCATTTTGAAGAATCAAGTGAATACCTGTCAGCAATTGAGAAGTACTTATTTTTATGATGAAAACATTTACTATTTAAAATCTTTTTGATGAAAGCAAAAATTAAGCTGCTCTTTTGGAGGCTATTTTGCAAGCTAAAAGAAATAAAATTACATTTGTTTCAAATATTCTGAAACTGATTTTAGTTTGCTGGTTCTGTCCAGCATTTTCCATTTTACTTGAATTAGTGAGGTTTTCCTTATTAAAAGCATTATCAATGCTTGCATTGATATCACCCTGCAAAATTTAGTCATTAATAACTTAGGTTTTACTAAATATTTGACCATAAGAAAAATAGCTACATATTCAAAAGATATGTTTTAAATACTGACTCATTATTGACAAGCAAGTGTTATTTACAGTCATTGTCCAAATAAATGCCTTTGTTTTATCATGTTCCTAAAAGTACATGAAATAGAATTGAAATTGCCACATTTTTATGAGATTGAGACCAAGTGAAGTTTTATGAGTCCCTAAAGAGAAAATGTATAGGAAAGAAATTGTACACCCTACAGTTTTAAGTATTTGATCTTAAAAAAATTACTCAATAGTTGTATGGCCTGAGATTAATGCAAAAATATTATGGACTGAGATTTAAACCAAATTGGTTGTGTATGCATTTACTTATCACCCAGTAGGCATGGCAGAACTCCATCTTATTATGTTTAAAAGTATAAATCTCAAATTTGTACGTCATATGGATGGAATGCATCCAGCAATAAATATGCAGTTTAGAGGAACCTTTGCAATGCTGTAGAATAATTTGGACAGCTGGTGTTATTGGTTGATCTACAAGGTTTTTGGTGTTCTTATCAATCTGCTCTTTTACACTTAATTTAAATTTAGTATAAATATTCACTGTCAAAAAAATTAAATTGGGGGAGAATGATCTCACATTTTAACTCAGGATACAAAACCAGTATATTAGCAGAAGTACATACATAGGTGAGTTTTTATGGTTCTAACTGGTACGGAGACAAAGAAAGCTATAATTTGCTTTTGTTTATGCAGGCTTAGATGAAAGTTTAAAATGAAAAGGTTGCCAGTTCTGCAGTATACATGCTCTTTTTATTAGAGAAACTTGTTAAATCACTAATAACACATAGCATTTGTTGAGTGATTTCTACTTTGCAAAGAATTTTCATATCTATAATCTCATAAGAGCCTTGGGAAATTGGAAGTTATTAAATATAGCAAAGGCACTTATGGTAGATAATTTGGAGTATTATGACCCAGGCTTGGATTGATACAGGTAAAGAAGAAAGTTCCTAATCTTTTGTCTTTCATATTCTGGGAATCCAGATTTTTGCAGCATATTAGTATATGCTTTATACAATGAATACTAAGTGAATTTGTCCCTTTGTATTTGTCCCTGGGCATTTGTGATAGTTACACTGGTGTGGCTCCTGCAGTCCTTAGGGAGAGAGTCTTCATGAAGGTTCAACCACACTGTTTCTGCTCATTCCACCCAACACAGCAATGCCCATCTGTGTGGTTATGGTCATATTAGACTTGGCCCTACTTGTGACACTAGCTTAATGACATTTAATTTCTCATCCAACAGGGCTGTACAGGTAAGTGTTTGTAAAGTGACCACGAAGACTACATAGGAAGAGAACAAAAGAACGAGGCTTGCAGTAGGTGTTATGTGGATTCATTCTGTCAAGCTCAAAGGAGGATGGAATTTGGCCACCTGGGACTTAGAGAAGCAAAATGTAAGATGTGTAAAAGACAAGCCAATAGAAAACTTTTAGACATTATCTTTCAAATAACAAATGAAGAGCAAGCTATTTACAAATCTGAGGGCAGGTAGAAATTTGAGAGCTCCCATCAGGAATGTATGAAAGCTAAGTAGCATACAAAACCAGAAAGTATGCAAGGCTTCAATTTTTATCAAAAATTAAAGCAAATTTCTTACCAATTACCTAAGAAAGGTGAGAAATTCTTCAGGCAGGGACAGATGAGATTATGGACATGGAATATGACTTCTCATCCCACAAAAATATATCTGTGAATATATGTATGTGTGTATGTATATCTCACTGACACATCATTCAGCACTAAATTGAGTTTATATGTCACAGTAGGGTGAATACTGAATACTTATCTGATTAATATTATAAATCTATAGGGAAAATGGGGCTGGGAGATAATGGGGTAGTGCATGTGTGGTGGGTACAGGAATGGGGAAGCTAACTCCTATTTCTCCTGTCATGAGAGCTCAAAAGATAATGTCTATAACAGAATATTCAAGAAGTTGAATAATTTTGAGGAAAAAAAATCTGCCCAGTAATAATTTAGTAGAATGCTCTTGGATTGCCCAAGTGTATAGAGTTTGTATTTTCCATCTAATGTTTTTAAGGATTCAGCATTTTAAGGGTCATTTTAAGCAAACAGGAGTTATTCCTGTTTTTAATTTAGACTAAATAAAGTAATATTAATGTGAATACTAAATAATGAATGTTAGAAAAGGAATTGAGAAAAAGGTCAGTGCCTATAAGATAGCAGCTTGGCCTACCAAAGCATAAAATACACATGGGGATTCTGGGAAAGAAAAATTACTTAAAGAGTGATTAAATATCTAGCCCCTTACTAGAAAACATTACTTATTTCATTATAAATAAATAAGACAAATGACTTTTTTTAGTATGCCCTTCCCCCTCCAATTTGGAATAACTCTTCAGAGCCTATATTTAATTTATATATCTTACCTTTTATAATATTTTATTTATATATCTTACCTTTTATAATATTTTATTCCCTTATCTAATTTTCTCTCTCTCTCTCTCTCTCTCTTTTTTTTTTTTTTTGCTTTGTATAATGTATTTCTTGCCTGACCAGATGGCAGTGAATCAGCCAATAATCACGGAAGGCACATCGTAATACATTAACATCCTAATGACTTATTGCAGATCTGTTTCCAAAAATCAGAATCAATAATAAAAATACAGAGTTGACCTGGAAACAAGATTGCAAGATCTGAAAATATCCTGGTATGGCATTCTCATTGTCCATCTGTAATGGAAGCTGCACCTTGTTTGCTCTGTTTCATTTCCCAAATTTCCCGAACAGAACTTCAAATTTGTTCAGGTTATAACCTTTCCCCCATACAGCACAAGTGCCTCGTGGGAAGCTGCCTCAACCTCCACTCCAGAGGTGAGACTATTTGTTCTAATGGTAATCACCTTCCCAGTGATTAGTTTATAAATGGACAGATGATAGCAGATCAGGCACAAGGAGAGAGATTTGCTGGCAGCTTCAGAGAAAGTTTTTCCTTACTCTTCTGTTATAGTAATGAGATGTCTCCCACTGTCCCTCTGCCCTTTCAATCAAAGGTGAACAACATGTAAGTGGATCCAATTGCTTTTAGTACCAATCTACTCCTCAGAAAGTGAACAGGATGAAACCAAAACAGAGGAGAAATTCAGAAATGTGACTTGATGGTAATATTGGACCACTGGGTGAATAATCTACAGCCCACTCACAATTCAAACTTCCTGGTACATGTGCTAATGGTTTCTTATACTCTACTCTTAATTAGATTTTCTGTTACCTCTGAGAGAATCCAAACTCACTTCAAACTGACATTTCTAAGAATGATTAAAAGTTATATACCAAAAGAAACTCAATTTTTACCTTTTTAATCTCATTTTATATAATTTCAGATTTATGCAATATCAGAATTTGAAGCTCAATTAAACCATGTTAATTACCACTACTTGTGTGTGCCTGGATGTAATCATAGACAGTGTTATGTGTATGGAGTTGCCCAGCATGAGGAAGTAGAGAATCCAGAACTAAGTGAAAGCATTCTAGACAATATAGGCAGCAAGGGAAGTTACAATGAATGGTTGATGGTCAGGAGGCATAGTCAGGAGAGGAGAAAACTTGAATCAAGACTTGCAAGTCAAATTTTAGGCATACTCTAAGGCACTCTAAAGCACATTACCACTTGGACCCATTAATATGTCTACTAAACATGAAGTTGTAAGCAATTTTAAATAAAAAAGTATGAATATCCACAATCCATTAACTTTGTAATTTTCAGGTTTCAGATGTATTTTCTAAGAAAAGAAATTCAAATAGTTTAAAGAATCAAATAATTCTGTAAGATTTGTTAAAAGAATTATACTTCTTTATTTTCTTTCTTTTCATTTACTTTTCTCTAGAGATAGTCACTTTTATTTCTTTTAGCTGATTCTTTTCTCCAAAGAATTTAATTTTGAAAATTTTCCTTTTTAGACATCATCTCTTAGATTTTTCAACATGTGTAAAGTTAAGAATTTAGCTTGCCTCATTCCCTCACCACACATATATTCCCTTAGCATCACCTACTTTGTCTTCCCAACAGTTATAATTTTGATTAAATTAATATTCAGTATTTAAATTCAAATTACTATATTTACTCAGATTGGAATCATGAACCAGTCGTGTACTGGTAAAATGGCTCTCTGAAAAACAAAAACTTAGAAAGTTTTGATTTATATGATTTGTTGATTTCCATGGTGTAAATACTCCTGCCTTGGCCAACTTCAGATTACTGAGGTCTTTAAATGTAAAATTTGGAAGAAATGAGCACATTCAGTTCTCATGAATTCTTTTTCTTTGGGTTAATAGTTGCCAGCTTTGTATTTCTCTGGTCCATTTACTATGTACTTATAAATAATGAAATCACAAGCTCCCCCAATCACAAAACTATCTTCCCAAGACATACAAAATGTGAGATATTCTAAAAAAATTATGTTTTTGGAAATGTCTCTCCTGTTACTTCCAGGTTCCATTCTGGTTGCCTTCATGCCTGGGTTACCATTGTCCTAGAACATCCATGTACTCTCATTCTGAGGTTGTCTTTCCCCAAATTCTTGGATTCTCTAGTTCCTGGATTCTGGGTCTTTCTCTTTTTTGATCTATTGCCTCATTTTGATAGAGCTCTTTATCTGGCAACTTCCAAGAATCTGAGATTTTGCATATGTATTCTACCTTCACACTTGATTGATGGTAGAAGTGGCTCTATAACTCCAGTTTGGAAGGAATTTTCTTTAGAATGGTGCAGGCTTTGATTCATTCAGCTCTTGTTTACAGTATGGATGTTGAGAAGTCTGATGGCATTCTGACTGCTCATCCTTTTGCATGTGATCTGCTTTTTCTCTGCTGAAAACAAACTCTGATGACTTTTTCACATATTAATGTTTGGAAGATCAGATACCTCCATTCAAGGTATCACTAGAGTCATTTTACTTGAATTCTCTATATGGTTTTATAAATAGAACGATAAAATATAGAATAGTTTATACCCTAGAGAAAATATGACAGTCCTTAACTTCATGTACTCAGAGGGTGTAACACATGTTAAGGTGCAAAAAACAAAAATAAATAAAAATCTCTTCCAAGAGGAATTGATAAGGCACTTTCATTATTTCCATATTGTAAGGAGGGAGAGATTAAAGAAAAGAAAGTGCACAATCATTTGGAATAGGAAAGGGGGAAATGAATTTTCTGCTTGACCTTGAAGAATAGTTTCAAACAATGTTAATTGATTTCTATCATAGAGAAGGGTAAAGAAAAAACAAACCAACAAACAAAAAACCCCATAATACTACCTCACTGATATTGTCCCTTGATGTTTGAAATAGTAATTATAATAAAAGTAATAGATGACCCGAAACAGAAAATTTGAATGGGCATTAAGCAATATTACTTCACCCTTTCCACTATATTATCCCATGGTTCACAGATTGTAATTTATCCTACCAGAAGAAAGTTGATAGCATATTAAAAATAGTATATTAAAATATACTATTACCAAAGTTATGATATCATAATAGTATTCTGTCCCTCACTTCAACAAATAATAATGGAATACATATTAGGTCTACCTCAATCTCTTTAGTGGCTGCAGGGCATTTCATTGTATTGACCAGGGGTCAGTAAACTATGAACAAAGGGTGACATTTGACTCCCTGTTTGTTTTCATTTAGCACATAAGTAAAAATGGCTTTCACGTTTTGAAATGATTGAGGAAGGTAAAAAGGAAAATGCTATTTTTGCAGCATAAGAAAACTGTGAAATTCAAATTTCGGTGTCTATACCTCAAGTCTTATTAGAAGTACTTATTTTTATCAAATAATGAGTACTATATATCTTTCCACTGAAGTTTTGGTCCACTCTCTTTCAGTATACAACAATTTTAAAATGTGTTTTTCATGTAATGAACAACCCAAGAAATGAATTGAGTCCTATACTATTTGCTGAATTAAGTTGGAGTACGGTACCTGATTATTGGATTATTACTTGATGTATCACTTGTAAGCTCAAGGCTCAAACTATGGCAGTGGAAGACATACAGGATTGTCTGTTGTTTCAAAGGCATAATGTGAAGTGCTCATCATAATCTGTTTAAAAATCCTAAATAGCAAAAATGCTGGTCTCCTAGACGGAGTAATTCTAATTAACCTTATAAAAATGAGATTTGTACAGTATGTGGAAAATTAAGGATATAAACAACCATTAAAAGAAAAGCCTAATCACATTATAATAATTATGTTCAACTGACACAATAGGCAGTAGTCACATAGCAGTACCATATTTTAAATGCCATCATAAATAATATAAAAAATAGAGATGTTATATTGTGTTATTATTCAAAATACTCTTTTAAATTATTCTTTTAAATAGCCAAATAGATCGTTCTATTAACATGAGGATTTAAATGTGTACTCTGTATTTTCTTTAAGAAAAAAAGAACAAGATGGTCATTAAGCTAAGGGGTTTTACATACATCTTAGGTTAAAGTGAAAATAGGAACAGAAAAAATGGAAAATTCAAAAAATCTGCTTGTTTTGGTTTGCTGTTCTTCATAGTTAATAACTGATAATTCCAGTGATGAAAGTAAGCACAGTGGTTTAGAAGAAGTTGGACACTGGAGACAGAAAAGTTGAGTTCCTGTGTGACTTTTACAAGTTCCTTCCTCTTCCAGCATCAGATTCCTTATCTATTATAACGAGAGTGTCTACTCAGAGCTCAAAGGGTTATGGGTAGGTTTAAATGTGCTCAGGAACTTAGAGGCTCGCCACTGTGAGAATACAAAGCATCAAATAAGTGATGGCTATTTTTTCATTATAATTATTACTTCTCATTTTAAGTTTTATCCTCTGATGATTGTATTTTTGGGTGTAAATAAAGAGGAAGAGGGAATGAAAAACAAAGAGTAAAACATGATAGTTACATCCCCTCCCTACCTGCCTATTTAAGCACCAGCTTAGGGGAAATGTTAACATCAGCTGATTATTAAAACTATGTGCACTTAATGCGCATGTTATGGAGACTGTTTATAGGACACAAAACCAGAAGTCCTCTGAAGGTGCATGGCTAGGGGTTTTATGAACTTCCATCAGAACTACTGGACGTTGAAGCCACAAAGATTCCTACTCACTAAAAACCATTGTGAGTGTGACATATTCAGAAACATCTAACTTATGTATTTCTCCAAAGCTTTTGTTTTTACAATATACTGCTAAATTTACTGGTCTATTCACTGTCTTAAGGGAGCTATGTTTCCTAAAACACTTTTTCTATAAATATGTAATAGAGGAAGAAATAATTGTGCATGACTTTAAGACAATTTTGAAAATACTAACTAATGTGATCTGCTTTTCCTCTGCTGAAAACTCAAACTCTGATGACTTTTTCACATATTAATGTTTTGAAAATCAGATACCATTCAAGGTATCACTAGAGTCAATTAATGATAATCAAATCATTTTAAATTAATGATTTAATTATCATTAATTACTAGAATTACTAGCCCCCAAAAAGTCTGATATCAAGGTTGACAGTTTTAGAAAGTGATTTCTATAGATTCAGTTGCTAGTTCTGGATGATCGCTCCACTCAAATGGTGTTTTTACTTCATGCTATTATGATATGATAATTGTAGATATATTTTAAATTTTACATAGATTAGGTGGTTGGAAGAATTTCTTAATCATATCGAAGAAGAAATGAGCACATGGCAGGTTAAAATGAATGCCTCACTTGTTAACATATTTGTTTAATAATCATAGAACTACTCCATCTCTGAAATGCTGATTTGCTTGCTTTGAATAATATGCATTTCATGGATTGGGAAGCAGAAGTGAACCTCTTAACTAGAGAGAAAACCTCACCAGCTATCTATCATCATCACCTCAGTGTGGACTTGCTTCTCTTCTGTGAAAGCAAGTGTGCTAGAAACTGTCACAAATGGATAAAACTGTATTTCTTTGAAAAAAAATTACCTCATACCCATGTCAAGACTTAGTGTTGGGGACAGAAATAAAGAGAAATAAACCAAATATTTTTTTAAGGGAATGAACACTGATCTCAGAAACTATCAAAAACAAATTACTGAACTCCAATGCAACTTACAGAGTATGTCCACAATGTACATACAAAAAGAAAAATCAAATCAAGAATCAGTTATAATCAGTACAAATGCATTATCAAATATGGGCTAAAGATTTAGTCAAGGTGAAACTTCATTGGTTGGGGTTTGAATATATACTTAGAATAATCAGAACTGTATATGGATATGAATTAAGAAAATAAGTCAAGCACCTGTAAATTGAAGCAGGAGATGAAGTTAGCAGTTTATAAATTAATCTTTAGCAAATATGAAGTTGGTAGAAGCAGCAGCATTAGCTGACCCCATTGCCATAGAAAGATTTTTCTTGAGAACTGAAAAGTCACAAAAGAGAAATATTGAAGTAAAGAAAATGTCTTGAAAACAGTTGAAACTGTATTAAAATGCAAGAGAATGCCTTCATAAACATTTGCAGTCAAAGATGAGAAGAAGGATAGGATTTCAGGTAGCTCCGAGCAGGTCAGTGTGATTTTGATGGCAACACAGCAAGCTTTAAGGTTAAGTTATATTTATTCTACCATAAAACTCTAGGACTTTGAGGTACAAGAAAATATTTCTTTGACTTTATATAGTCAATAAAACAAAAAGTCAAGAGTAGGGCAAGACCAGTGTCACTGTTTCTAAAAGTGTTGGAGCTTTAGCGGTATTCATAAATTTGCAGTGCTTCAAAGTGAGGCTATCGCCTTTGCAAATATAAAGGGTTTACTCTATTTACCTTCAAATATGCTTGTCCTTTTGTATTTTTAAAAATATGGACTTGCTTTCAGATGGTGAGTAGCTTACATTTAACTGATTTTGATTTTAAACTCTATGTTTAGCAAAAGCTCTTTCTTATGCTCTTTTCACCAGATATCCTAGGCACAGTTCTCTTAAGTAGATGCTCCTTAATTTTGCATCAAATTGAAACTTGTAGGTATACAACTTTCAATAATTCCATGACCTAAGTCAGTGATGACCAGTAAAAGTATATTTAGAAAAACATTAATTTAGAGGAAACTCATTTATTTCCTAATGCAGAATTCAGTTATTCAAGGTGACCACATTTTCTTCCATTATCTCTACTCAAATTATCATTAATTACTAGAATTACTAGCCCCAAAAAAGTCTGATATCAAGGTTGACAGTTTTAGAATGTGATTTCTATAGATTCAGTTGCAAAATGTCTGTTTACTTTATTAAGTGCCTTGCTAATGTTTCATATGAAGTAAAAGTAATGGTATAAAGTGGAATATGTCTTGAGAATCCTAAGTAAATATTTTCACAGATATTTTTAAAAAGTTTCATCTTGTTAGAGAATTTTCTAGTTACCAATGACAATGTATTTCTTTGCCTCCCTGTTATTGTCCACAAAGTGTCTGTGAAGTGGTAAACATAGTAACTTAATTTTTTCAGATTCTTCCTAAATGGCATAAGTGACCTAGCAATAAATACATTTTTGATGAAAAATTTGTTTCCATAGTAACACATTAAGATGTCATTCTTTGTGATGATGTAGAATATAAAAGTACATAGTTAAAGGCTACTTGAAATATAACAGTTATAAATGAACATGGAATAATTGAAACATGTTGAGAGTAGAGCAAAAGTTTATCTCTAGAAAAACAACTCTAAAACCTCTGAGGCTCAGTTGCTAGATGAAAGATTGCTTCAGAATCTTCCTGGGCCTTACTGAAATGGAAGCAAGGTTGTACCCCTTGGCCAATTTTGTTTTTGGTGCTTTTCCCTTTATGATTCTATTTGGTGGGACAGATAGTTACCAGGACTTCAAAGAAAGATAACAAATTTGTTTTGTGGGTGTATCTGACATCAGAAGAAAAATATTGATTTTATCTGACAACTAAACAGGAAATTAAACTTAAAATTGTATTAAACTTTCAAAACATTATTTACCTCTGGAAAATTATCCAAATGTTTATATACTAACTTAGTATATATATGAATATTCTTTGACAGCTTTAATTATATTACTCCTTTATATTCTATGCTTTAAGAACTGTGTTTTTCTTGAGCACTTCTAAATGATATTATTTATATTTTTCTTTATTTTTCAATCTATATGTAGGATAAGAGTAATATAAGCACAGAGACTTTATTGTACTTGTTGCTATAGTCCCAGGACCTGAGTTCAAAATAAACTCCATCTCTTCCTCCCCAAATGTGTTCTCATTCATTTATTCCTTATTTTAATACCTTGTAAATGAATTGAGTATTGAATGAAAATTTTTGTTTTGTTAGCCCTGATGGTAGAAAGAGGATGGAATTGATGTTCCTGGTGGTGCAAAGGAAACATAATCATCCCTAGTGAACATAAGTTTATTTTTTCTTTAATATTAAAGGAGAAACATTTGGAATCTTTTATGTGTTAATATTGGCCCATCTGGGAAAAGATGGTAGACTGACAATGATAATAGGAGAGCACATCTTTTGACTACAAACCTATTGAAAGAAGAGAATTATACAAATTAACAAAGTCTCCATTACCAGCATTCAAGCCACAGAAATGGCTCATGATGATGAGTGAACCTGATGTCAACCGTGTTCCTGCACATGCAGCAAGGAATAAGAAGACTGGATGACTACATCAGGGATTAAATGCCTCCACACAGAAGTGACACATATCATTTCTGCTAATTTATTGGTGAAATATCTAATTTGAAAGAAATGGGAAGCACAAACTCTCCATGTGCTCAGAAGTAGAGAAGAACTGGATATAGTAAATGATGCGAGTATGTGCCACAGCACACTTCAGATAACAAAGCACATTCCTGCTTCTACTTGTCCAGAAACATTTGGAAGGAATAAAGGAGCACTTAGGAGGGAGAAAGGAGAATGGAAAACACAAAGTTCAGTAAATGCTCATTAACATTTCTAGCGCATAATTCTGAAATAGAGGTTTTACCTTCCACCAAACTGAATTTAAAAAATGAAGGAAAATTGTAAGAACTCATCTTGTATTTTCCCTAGCTGAAAGATAGATACAAGGGAACAAGAAACAATCATGATCCAAACTTACATAAATGAGAAAAATAAATGTTATATGAATTGCTGAAGAAGATGGTAGCCTCAGGAGAGAAAGCAAATTGGGCCCAGAGCAGGTAGTTCCCAGCTCAAAATTTATAGGATTTTCCTACTTTTGTTGCCCTTTCTTTATCTGGAAGAGGAATGGTAAGATATTCTGGACAGAAATGGATATGTGGATAGGGAAAGAGAACCTCTAAGAATTTGTTCAAGCAAGATTTTAAGGAGCAAGAATGTCAAGTACATGAAACTGGCTTCGGATAACTGTTTTGTCTACTTTTGGGATTACCTACTCTGAATACCCCCAGCTCTATCTGGAGATAAAAGATCCACCTAGCATTGTGGGAACAATTTTAGGACCAAAAATCAATAACGTATGACAAATATAAATTTTTTAAAAACCACAACTTACCCAAAAGAAACAGGAAATTAGCATTATATATTTTGAAGAAATTGAATCTATTTTATATGTTTTAATCTCTCCAAAAAATCTCTAAAATTAGCTGATGTTGACAGTAGATTCTATCAGACATTTAATGACAAAACAATACCATTCTTACACAAGTCTTTTAGAAAGTAGAGGTGAAGACAACATTTCCCAAGCTGTTCTATGAGACCAACATAACAAAAATTTGCAGAAGGCATTGCCAATAAATAAATTTATAGCCCACTATGTCTCATAAACATGGATCCATCAATACTTAACAAAGTATTAGCAAATCAATCCAGCAAAATATCAAAGGGATAATATATCATGATCATGTAAAGTTGATCTTAGAAGTATAAGATTAGTTTAACACATGAAAATTGTACTAAGAGAAAAAGAGAAGCTATATGATTATGTCAAGACACGTAGAAAAATATTTAACAGAGACCAATAGCCATTCATTTAAAAATGTTTAATTGAAAAACAACAATTAGGAAGAGAACCTCTTGAACCTGCTAAAGTGTACCTACAAAAGTATCTGTGGCTGGCATCATACCAAATGGTGAAAAACATTACACTTCTTTAAATTGGGGTAGTCAAGGGTAGGACATAAATAATTAGATATGGTTCTATTTTCAGACAATATTATTGTTTATGTAGAATATCAATTATATTCCTATCTACCAGCAGCAACCAATTAAAAGTGAAATAAAACACATTTATTATAATGTAATATATAAAATAGGAATAAATTTAACAAAAGATACTCAAGACTTTCTAAACTAAAACCTACAAAGTACTACTGTTGGAATTTAAATGCAACATAAATAAACAGGGACAAGTACTATTTTCCTAGATTGAAAGGTTAATGTCATTAAGGTGCTATTTATTTAAAAGTATTGTGTTGATGTTAATTTTCTGGTTATAAAGATTGTATTGTGGCGTTTCAAGATGGCGGCCTAGAGGGTGGCTGCATTACGTGTTGCTCCAGAACTCAGGATTCAAGAGAGGAGATATTGAGACGCTTGGGACCAACTCAAAGCAGCCGGGTGACTCTCACCCCCTGGGGGGGCATCCCGGATGGGACGGGGGTCCCGGAACGCAGGAAACTTTGTGAAGTAGAACTGCCGGCGAGACGCCCCTCCCCCCGCTGGAGCGCCATAGAGGAGGCCGTTCGGCACAGCGCTGGGACTCGGAGCAGCCACTGGGGCTCCGGCGGCTGCCCGGGGGAGGAGTGGCGGGGAGAACTGTGTGGACTCAGGACACCGGGGCCTGCCCTGAGGAGGAGGAGAGGAGCGTGGCCACTTGGATTCGGAGAGACTGCGCCAGAGCTGCAGGCGGTTGCCAGAGGAGAAGCTGCGCGGCGAGCTGTTTGGATTCAGAACGACGCTTCTGAACACCGGGGCCTGCCCTGAGGACGAGGAGGAAGAGGAGCGGCCGCTTGGATTCGGGTGACTATACGGGAACTACAGGCGGTTGCCAGAGAAGGGGCTGCGTGGCGAGCTGTTTGGACCCGGACCACTTCTGAACCCCGGGGCCTGCCCGGAGGAGTAGGAGAAGGAGGAGAAGGAGCGCGGCGGGTCCTTTGGACTCGCAGTGACTGCATTAGTGCTCCAGGCGGCTGCTCAGAGGAGAAGGCGAGTGGTGAGTTGTTTGGTCTTAAAGTGACAGCTCCTGAACACAGGGGGGCTGCCTGGAGGAGAAGCGTGGTGGGACGCTTGGTCTTGAGGGGCCACACCAGAGCTCCGGGTGGTGCCCAGAGGACCCGTGCAGCGGGTCACGTGGATTCAGAGCCACTCAGAGGGACTGCTCCTGAACACCCGGGGGGTTATCTGGAGAAGGAGGAGGAACGGGGAGGGTCACTTCAACTCGGAGTGATTGATTGCCCCGGGCTACGGGTGGTTGGTGGGAGGAGGAGGCACGAAGTGAGTTTCTTGGACTCCTAGTGACCGCACCGGCATACTGGGCGGCTGTCTGGAGGAAGAGGCCTGTGGCGGGTCTCTGGGACTCAGAGCGATTGTTCGGGGCCACAGGTGGCTGCTCAGAGGAGGGGCCACGCAGCCAGGCGATTAGGTGCAGAGCAGGGTCCCAGGATCTAGGAGGCTTCTGGGTGGAAGAGCCGCACAGAGACAGGCTTAGGGCGGAGCGAAGGTTCCAGGCCTGTGGGCAAATTCTCTGAGGAGGGGCAGCCTAAGGAGATTCATCTGCGAAGGGTGAGGCTCCCAGGCCCAGGAGGTAGGGCCGGGCCCCTGGAAACTTTGCAGAGGAAGGCAGCCCAGCCCAGGCAGTAGCTGTAAATTGAGGGGAACCTCTAGGAGGAAACTGACCAGCGAGACCTCCCCACCGGGTGAGTCTTCCCTGCTGGGTGAGGTTTCCCACAAGGACGGTAAAACCAGAGACTCAGGCCCAAACAGGCCTTGCCTCAGCCCACAGCCTAGGTCCCCTTTGGATGACCATTGGTCAACAAGTGGAGGCACCTCTGCCCACTAGCAGGGAATATACCCCACCTGAAGGCCACCACTCCTAGAGAGGCAGCTTCCTTGTGGAGCACCGCATTATCAACCTCCTCCAAGACTTCAGCCTACTGAAGGCTAAGAGGGGATATATATATAGAAATCTTCAGGGTAATTGTAAATCAACAGAGGAAATCTGCAATATCTCAGCGGTCCACTGATATCTGAACAACATGAGAAAACAAGGAAAGAAAATGCTGCAAACAAATCTAGATGTTACATCAATAAAACCCAATGACAGCATGGCAGAAGAAATGACAGAAAAGGAGTTCAGAATGTACATAATTAAAATGATCAGAGAAGCAAACGAGGAGATGAAAGAGCAAATGCAAGCATTGAATGATGAGATGAAAGAGCAAATGCAAGCATTGATTGATCGCACCAATCGACAGTTAAAAGAGCAAATACAGGAAGCAAAAGATCATTTCAATAAAGAGTTAGAGATATTGAAAAAAAACCAAACAGAAGATTGTATTGTGGTGATAGAAGGCATTTGCATCTACCAAAGCTAGATTAAAAGTTATGTGGTACTCATATTTTTGTGAATTTTCTATGACTTTAGAGAATTTCAAAATAAAAAGTTGATAAACTATTATCTGAAAATGGTTAGATACAATGTGGACCAATTGTAATCCCAGTAGACATATTGTAGGTATTCATAGACAGAGTTGTAGGTATTAAACTTATCTAAAATTTATGTGAAATGCAAAGGACTTTAACATTCAAATTAATGTTGAGTAAAGGAGGAGAGCCAGAGGATTCACACCACCTGGTTCCAAGGCATGCTGTAAAACTACAGTGATCAAGATGGTATGGTACTGGCAATAAGGACAAATAGGAGAATGCAACAGAGAAGAGAACCCCCCAAATAAATCTACATTTATACATTAATTTGCTTTTTTTTCCACAAAGTCATCAAAGCACTACAAAAAGGAAAGAAATGTATTTTTAGTAAATGACATTGAAATAATTGGTAACTGATATGGGAAAAGAAAGAAAAAAATAAACCCCAAGACCTTGCGTTATGTTATGTACAAAAATAAATATTAGATAGAATGCCTATCTAAACATAAAATAGCACCTAAAGCCATAAAACTTTTAAAAGAAAGGTAAGAGGAGCTAAATCTTCCGGACTTGGGGAAAAGCAAAAATTTCTTAGGTTGCAAAAATTGATAACCGTAAAAGAAACAATTGATAATTTAGACTATGTGGAACTCAAAAACTACTCATTAAAAGACATCATCAAACATCAATAAAGCTAAGTCAATCGATAGAGCATGAGAAAATCTTTTAAAAATATATATGTGAAAATGTAGTGATATTTAGGAAAAATAAAGAATTGCTACTAAACAAAAACAACCCAATGATAAATAGGCAAGACTTTTGAACTAGTATACAAATAGCCAGTAAGCCCTTTAAAAATGTTGCATATCATTAATCACCAGTAAATTTCATACCAAACCACAAGTAAATACTAATACACATGATTCTTAACTTTAAGTCTATTGATGTGATGAATTACATTTATTGGTTTCCAGATGTTGAACCAACCTTGCATCCCTAGGATAACCCCCACTTGATCATGGTGCACTATAAAGGTCTTGTAGAATTTGACTGAGAATCCATCTGGTCCTGGGCTTTTCTTGGCTGGTAGGCTTTTCTTTTCGTTTCTTTTCTTTTCTTTTTTTTTTTTTGTAAACAAATGGGATACATGTTGTTTCTCTGTTTGTACATGAAGTCAAGGCATACCATTTATGTAATCATAAATTTACATAGGGTAATGTTGTTTGATTCATTCTGTTATTCTTTCCTCCCCCCCCCACGCCTCCCACCCCTCTTTTCCCTCTATATAGTCCTTCCTTCCTCCATTCTTATCACCCTCCTTAACCCTAACCCTAAACCTAACCCTAACCTTAATGCTAACCCCTCCTACCCCCCATTATATGTCATCATCCGCGTATCAGCGATATCATCCGTCCTTTGGTTTTCTGAGATTGGCTTATCTCACTTAGCATGATATTCTCCAATTTCATCCAGTTGCCTGCAAATGCCATAATTTTATCATTCTTTATGGTGGAGTAATATTCCATTGTATATATATGCCACAGTTTCTTTATCCATTCATCAATTGAAAGACATCTAGGTTGGTTCCACAATCTGGCTATAGTGAATTGAGCAGCAATGAACATTGATGTGGCTGTATCTCTGTAGTATGCTGATTTTAAGTCCTTTGGGTATAGGCCAAGGAGTGGGATAGCTGGGTCAAATGGTGGTTCTATTCCAAGCGTTTTGAGGAATCTCCACACTGCTTTCTAGAGTGGCTGCAATAATTTGCAAACTCACCAGCAATGTATGAGTGTATCTTTTTCCCCACATCCTCGCCGACACGAATTGTTGCTTGTGTTCTTGATAATTGCCATTCTATTTGGGGTGAGATGGAATCTTAGGGTAGTTTTGATTTGCATTTCTCTTATTACTAGAGATGTTGAACATTTTTTCATATATCTGTTGATTGCTACTTCTTTTGTTGAATGCGCCCCATGAAATAAATCTTCCTCTAAGTACTGCTTTCATAGTGTCCCAGAGATTTTGATACGATGTGTCTTTGTTTTCGTTTACTTCTAAGAATTTTTTTATTTCTCTCCTGATGTCTTCTGTTATCCATTCATCATACAATAGTGTATTATTTAATCTCCAGGTATTGGAGAAGTTTCTGTTTTTTATTCTGTCATTTATTTCTAATTTTAATCCGTTATGATCTGATAGAATACAAGGTAGTATCTCTATCTTCTTGTATTTGCTAACAGTAGCTTTGTGGTATAAAATATGGTCTATTTTAGAGAAGGATCCATGTACTGCTGAGAAGAAAGTGTATTCGTTCTTTGTTGGATGCTATATTCTATATATGTCTGTTAAGTCTAAATTGTTGATTGTGTTATTGAGATCTATGGTTTCTTTATTCAATTTTTGTTTGGACGATCTATCCAGTGGTGAGAGAGGTGTGTTAAAATCACCTACTATTATTGTGTTGTGGTCTGTCTGATTTCTGTAATTGAGAAGGATTTGTTTGATGTATATGGATGAGCCAATGTTCAGAGCATAGATATTTATGATTGTTATGTCTTGCTGATTTATGCTTCCCTTGAGCAGTATGTAATGTCCTTCTTTATCCCTTCTGACTAGTTTTGGCTTGAAGTCCACATTATCTGAAATGAGGATGGATACTCCAGCTTTTTTGCTGTGTCCGTGTGCATGGTATGTTTTTTCCCATCCTTTCACCTTTAGTCTATGGGTATCTCTTTCTATGAGATGAGTCTCTTGCAGGCAGCAAATTGTTGGATTTTTCTTTTTAATCCATTCTGCCAGTCTATGCCTTTTGATTGATGAGTTCAGGCCATTAACATTCAGGGTTATTATTGTGAAATGATTTGTATTCCTAGTCATTTGACTCATTTTTGTTTTTTGACATGATTTGGTTTCTCCTTTATTTGGCTATTCCTTTAGGCTAGTTCCTCCCATTGCTGATTTGCATCGTTGTTTTTCTTCTCTTCCTCATGGAATATTTTGCTGAGAATGTTCTGTAATGCCGGCTTTCTTTTTGTAAATTCCTTTAGCTTTTGTTTATCATGGAAGGATCTTATTTCGTAGTCAAATCTGAAAGTAAGTTTTGGTGGGTATAAGATTCTTGGTTGGCATCCGTTTTCTTTCAGGGCTTGGTAAATGTTGTTCCAGGCTCTTCTAGCTTTTAGGGTCTGGATTGAAATCTGCTGATATTCTTATTGGTTTCCCCCTGAATGTAATTTGATTCTTTTCTCTTGCGGTCTTTAAAATTCTGTCTTTATTTTGTATGTTATGTATTTTCATAATAATGTACTGTGTTGTGTGTCTGTTGTAATTTTGTATATTTGGAGTCCTATAAGCCTCTTGTACTTGGTTTTCCATTTCATTCTTCAGATTTGGGAAATTTTCTGATATTATTTCATTGAATAGATTGTTCATTCCTCTGGTTTGCTTCTCTAAGCCTTCCTCAATCCCAATAATTCTTAAATTTGGCCTTTTCATGATATCCCATAATTCTTGTAGATTCTGTTCATGATTTCTTACCATCTTCTCTGTTTGGTCAACTTTGTTTTCAAGATTAAATATTGTGTCTTCAGCGTCTGAGGTTCTGTCTTCCAGGTGTTCTATCCTACTGGTTATGCTTTCTATGGAGTTTTTAACTTGGTTTATTGTTTCCTTCATTTCAAGGATTTCTGTTTGTTTGTTTTTTTTTTTCAGTATCTCTAACTCTTTATTGAAATGATCTCTTGCTTCCCGTATTTGCTCTTTTGACTGTTGATTGGTGTGACCATTCAATGCCTGCATTTGGTCTTTCATCTCCTCCTTCAATGCCTGCATTTGCTTTTTCATCTCCTCGTTTGCTTCCCTGATTGTTTTAATTATGTACATTCTGAACTCCCTTTCTGACATTTCTTCTGCTGTGCTGTCATTGGGTTTTATTGATATAGTATCTAGGTTTGTTTGGGACATTTTCTTCCCTTGTTTTCTCATATTGGTCAGATGTCAATGGGACTCTGAGATATTGCAGAATTCCTCTATTGGCTTATAGTGTCCCTGTAGATTTCCAGTGTATCACCTTCCTGCCTTCAGTAGCCTGAAGTCTTGGAGGAACTTGATAATGCAGTGCTTCTGAAGAAAACTGCCTCTAGCCCGCTACTGGTTCCAGGACTTGGAGCTGGCTCTGTGCAGAAAGGCTCTCACTGGATGGCCTGCTTCTAGAAGCTGGTCGTGGAAGGAGCCCACTGCCAGAGGGAGCAGGGCAGCCTGGGGAAGACTCTAGTTGCCCTGCCCTGCTCTGAGAAGGTGCCCCTGTCAGGGCCTGCCGCCTGGGCCAAGCTTCAGGTGGTGGGGGAGACTCACCCCATAGCTCTATGTTAGTCCGAGTCTCTCAGTGCCTCCCTTTCTTGAATCCTGTGTTCTGGAGCGACAGGAGATGCAGTCACCTTCTAGTTCGCCATCTTGGATTCCTCTGGTTGGTAGACTTTTGATGGCTTCTTCTATTTCAGTGCTTGAAATTGATCTATTTAGATTGCTTACATCTTTCTGATTCAGTTTGGGTGGTTCATATGTCTCTAAAAATTTGTCAATGTCTTCGATATTTTCTATTTTTTTGGAGTATAGATTTTCAAAGTAGCTTCGAATTGTGTTTTGTATTTCAATGGTGTCTGTTGTGATCTTTCCTTTTTCATCACAAATTCTAGTAATTTGAGTTTTCTCTCTCCTTTTTGTTAGTGTGGCTAAGGGTTTATCAATTTTGTTTACTTTTTCAAAGAACCAACTTTTTGTTTTGTCAATTTTTTGAATTGTTTCTCTTGTTTCGATTTCATTGATTTCAGCTGATTTTAATTATTTCCTGTCTTCTACTATTTTTGGTGTTGCTCTGTTCTTTTTCTAGGGCTTTGGGATGTAATGTTAGGTTATTTAGTTGTTGACTTTTTATTTTTTGAATGCATGAACTCAATGCAATGAACTTTCCTCTTAGTACTGCTTTCAGAATGTCCCAAATATTTTGATATGTTGTGTCATTGTTCTCATTTACCTCTAAGAATGTTTTTGTTTCTTCCCTGATGTCTTCTGTTATTATTGCATCATTCAATAGCATATTATTTAGTCTCCAATTATATGAGTTGTTTTTGTGTTATTTTATCATTGGTTTCTAATTGCATTCCATTATGGTCAGATAGGATACTAGGTAGTATCTCTATTGTTTTGTATTTACTAATGGCTTCTTTGTGGCATAATATGGTTTATTTTGGAGAAGGATCCATAAGCTGCTAAGAAGAAAGTATATTCGCTGAATGATGGATGAAATACTCTGTAAATGTCCATTAAGTCTATATCATTGATTGTATTATTTAGTTCTATAGTTTCTTTGTTCAGTTTTTGTCTGGAGTATCTATCCAGTGGTGAGAGCAGTGTGTTACAGTCCCCCACTCTTAATGTGTTTTGGTCTATTTGATTCTTAAATTTGAGAAGGATTTGTTTGATGTACATATATGCTCCATTGTTTGGGGCATAAATATTTAAAATCATTATGTCTTGCTGTTTTATGCTTCCCTTAAGCAGTATGAAATGTTCTTCTTTATCCCTTCTGACTAATTTAGGTTTGAAGTCCACTTTATCTGATATGAGGATGGAGACCCCTGCTTTTTCACTGAGTCCATGTAAATGTGCATGCTATGTTTTTCCCCATCCTTTCACCTTTAGTCTGTGGATGTCTTTTACTATGAGATGAATCTTTTGAAGACAGTATATTGTTGGGTCTTTCTTTTTAATCCAATCTGCCAGTCTATGTCTTTTGATTATTGAGTTTAGGCCATTAATATTCAGCGTTATTATTGTGATATGATTTGTATTCCTGGTTTGGTTTATTTTTGGTTTCTAACTTGACTTGTTTTCTCCTTTGATTGGCTTTTCCTTTAGGGTAGTTCCTCCCTATGTTGACTTGTATTATTGCTTTTTACTTCCTCCTCATGAAATATTTTGCTGAGAATGTTCTGTAGAGCAGGCTTTCTATTTGTAAATTCTTTTAACATTTGTTTATCATGGAAGGATTTTATTTCATCATCAAATCTGAAAGTTAGTTTTTCTGGATATAGGATTCTTGCTTGGCAACCATGTTCTTTCAGAGCTTGAAATATATTGTTCCAGGCCCTTATTGCTTTTAGAGTCTGGGCTGAGAAATCTAAATATTCTGATTTTATTTCATTGAACAGGTTGTTCATTCCTTTACTTTGTATCTCTGTGCCTTCCTCAATCCCAATTAATCTTAAATTTGGTCTTTTCATGATATCCCATAATTCTTGGAGTTTCCATTCATGACTTACCATCTTCTCAGTTTGTTCAACTTTATTGTCAAGATTAAATATTTTGTCTTCATTGTCAAGTTAACAATCATATGATTATTTCAATAGATGCTGAGAAAGCATTTGATAATAACAGCACCCCTTCGTGCGTAGAAAAAGTAGGAATAGTAGGAACATATATCAACATTGTAAAGGCTATGTATGCTAAGCCCACAGTCAACATCATTCTTAATGGAGAAAAACTGAAAGCATTCCCTCTAAAAACTGGAACAAGACAGGGATGCCCTCTTTTGCCACTTCTATTCAACATGGTCCTTGAAACACTTTCCAGAGCAATCAGTCAGAACAAAGACATTAAAGGGATACAAATATGAAAAGAAGAACTTAAGCTGTCACTATTTGCTGATGACATGATCCTATATTTAGAAGATTCAAAAAACTCCATTAGAAAACTTCAAGAATTAATAAATGAATTCAGCAAAGTTGTAGGATATAAAATCCATATGCATAAATCTAATGCATTTCTATTCATAAGTGATGAATCCTCTGAAAGAGAAATTAGGAAAACTACTCCATTCATAATAGCCTCAAAAAATAATACTTGGGAATTAATCCAACAAAAGAGGTGAAAGACCTCTACAATGAAAAACCACACAACATTAAAGAAAGAAATTGAAGAAAATCTTTGAAGATGGAAAGATCTCCCATGTTCTTGGATAGGCAGAATTAACATTGTCAAAATGGCCATTCTACTAAATGCACTATACAAATTAAATGCAATTCCAATTAAAATCACAATGATATTCCTCATAGAAATAGAGAAAGCAATCATGAACTTCATCTGGAAGAACAAGAGACTTTGAATAGTCAAAAGAATCATGAGTAGAAAAAGTGAAGCAGGAGGTATCACAATACAAGACCTTAAACTATACTACAAAGCAATAGTAACAAAAACTGGCATGGTATTGGCACCAAAGTAGACAGGCAGACCTATGGTACAGAATAGAAGACACAGAGACAAAACCACATAAATACAGTCACCTTATACTAGACAAAGGAGCCAAAATCATACAATGGAGAAAAGATAGCCTGTTCATCAAATGGTGCTGAGAAAAATGGAAATCTATATGCAGTAAAATGAAATTAAACCTCTATCTCTTACCCTGCATGAAACTCAAGTCAAAATAGATAAAGGACTTAGGAATTAGACCAGAGACCCTACGTCCAATAGAAGACAAAGTAGGCCTGAATCTTCATCATGTTGGCTTAGGATCAGACTTCCTCAATAAGACTCCCAAAGCACAAGAAATCAAAGCAAGAATCAATAAATGGGATGGACTCAAACTAAAAAGATTTTTCTCAGCAAAGGATACCATAAAGAACATGAAGAGAGAGCCTACACAGTGGGAGAAAATCTTTTCTACACACACTTCAGATAGAGCACTTATCTCCAAAATTTATAAAGAATTTACAAAATTACACCAAAAATACAAAGAACCCAACCAATAAATGGGCTAGTCATTATCAAGAACACAAACAATAATAGATGTTGGCATGGATGTGGGAAAAAAAGGCACACTTTTACATTGCTGGTGGAGTTGAAAATTGGTGCAGTCACTCTGGAAAGCAGTGTGGAGAATCCTCAGAAAACTTGGAATGGACCCACCTTTTGATCCAGTTATCCTGCTCCTTGGTTTATACCCAAAGTATTTAAAATCAGCATACTACAGTAATGCAGCCACATCAATGTTTATAGCAGCTCAGTTCACAATAGCTAAATTGTGGAACCAACCTAGATGCCCTTCAACAGATGAATGGATAAAGAAAGTGTGGTATATATACAAAATAGAATATTATTCAGCCATAAAGAAGAAAAATATGGCATTTGCAAATAAATGGATGGAATTGGAGAATATCATGCTAAGTGAAATAAGCCAATCCCCAAAAACCAAAGGTCAAATGTTTTCTCTGATAAGTAGAGAATGATATATAATGGGGGTGGGGAGTGTGGGGTATGAAAGAAGAATGGAGGAGCTTTGGATTATGTAAAAGGAAATGAGAGGGAGGGGTGTATGAAAAATGGTGGAATGAGACAGACATCATTACCCTATGTACGTGTATGATTACATGAATGATATGAATCTACATCATGTACAACCATGGAAATGAAATGATATACCCCATTTGTGTACAATAAATCAAAATGTAGTCTGTAAAAAATTTAAAAATAAATAAATAATAAAAAATACTAGTACACATCCACCAGAATGGCTAAAATTTAAAAAACCAATACCCCAAAATATGGTGAGAATGTAGAACAACTGAAACTCTCATACATCATGGGCAACAATGTAAACAACTATTTTGAGGGGGGGGAAATACCTGGTAATTTCTTATAAAACTAAATGTACACATAATCAGCAATTTGACTCCCATGCATTTACCCTAGGGAAATTAAAACATTAGCAAACAACTTGTAGAAAATTCATTCAAAATACTCAAACACTGGAAACAAAACAGCTCAGGTATCCCTCAAGTAGTATTGGTAAACTAACTGTAACACTTTCAGACAATGGAATTTCCTCATGAGGAAGAACAAAGTAGTGCCATAAATGACAACATGGATAAATCTCAAAAATATTATTCAAAGAGAAACTTATGAGAGTATATAAAATATGACTCCAACTATATAAAAGTGTAGAAAAGAAAAAGATAACCTAAAAATAAAAAATAAAAAAACACCAGGAGTTTAATGGCAAAGATTGACAAACATTAAAACCTTATTAATGGTATTCATGTACAGTAAAATATTTAGAAGACACTGAATTGCTATATTTAATTTCATATGAAAGTAATTGTTTTTTGTTCTAATTAGTTATACATGACAGTAGAGTGCATTTTGACACATCATACGTAAATGGAATATAACTTCTTATCCTTCAGGTTGTACATGAAGTAGAATCACACCAGTTGTGTAATCATATATGCACATGGTGTAATAATATCCGGTTCATTCTACTATGCTTCCTCCTCCAATACCCCCTCTCCTCCTTTCCCTCCCCTCTGCCAATTCCAAAATACCTCTATTCTTCCCTTACACCTCAAACTCCTTACTGTGAATTAGCATCTGCTTATCAGAGAAAACATTTGGCCTTTGGTTTTTTAGGATCGGTTTATTTCGCTTAGCATGATATTCTCCAACTCCATCCATTTACTGGCAAATGTAATAATTTCATTCTTCTTTAAGGCTGAGCAATATTTCACCATATATATATATATATATATATATATATATATATCACATTTTCTTTATCCATTCATGTGTTGAAGGACACCTAGGTTGGTTCCATAGTTTAGCTATTGGGAGTTGAGCTGCTATAAACATTGATGTGGCTGCATCATTGTAGTATGCTTATTTTAAGTCCTTGTGTATAAACTGAGGAGTAGGATAGCTGAGTCAAATGGTGGTTCCATTTCAAGTTTTTTAAGAAAACTCCATACTGCTTTCCATAGTGGTTGTACCAATTTGCAGCCCCACAAGCAATGTTTGAATGTACCTTTTCCCCCACATCTTTGCCAAATGTATTGTTGCTTGTATTTTTGATAATTGCCATTCTGACTGGAGTGAGATGAAATCTTAGAGTAGTTTTGATTTGCATTTCTCTAATTGCTAGAGATGTTGAACATTTTTTCATGTATTTCTGACCATTCATATTTCTTCTTTTTGTGGAGACATCACAATACCAAACCTTAAACAGAGCCATAGTGTTTGAATATGAAGTGTCCCTGAAAAGCTCATGTGAGAAACAATGCAAGAAGGTTCAGCAGAGAAACAATTGAGTTGTAAAACTCTTAACCCAGTCAGTGATTTAATCCCCTCGTAGGGATTAACTGAGTGGTAACTGAAGTGGTAGGGTGTAGCTGGAGGAGACTGGAATTGAGGTGTGACTTTGGGGTATATATTTTGTATCTAGAGAGTGCAGACTTTCTTTTTCTGCTTCCTGATGATGTGAGCTGCTTCCCTCTGCCACGCTCTTCCACCATGATGTTCTGCCTCATCTTGAGGCCTGAGGAATGTAGTCAGCCTTCTATGGACTAAGACCTCTGAAACTGTGAACCCTCAAATAAACGTTTCCTCTTCTATAATTGTGCTGGTCAGATCCTTTTATCCGCAGCAGCGAAATAGCTGACTAAAACACATAGTAACACAAAACAGCATGGTATTGGCACCAAAACAGACACGTAGACCAATGGTACAGAATAGAAGACATAGAGTCAAAC
This sequence comes from Sciurus vulgaris, assembly GCF_902686455.1. NCBI lineage: Eukaryota > Metazoa > Chordata > Mammalia > Rodentia > Sciuridae > Sciurus > Sciurus vulgaris. The sequence continues at coordinate 151,674,743 of NC_136463.1, forward strand.
CCACACAAATAATTATCTCATATTAGACAAAAGTGCCAAAAACATATATTGGAGAAAAGATAACCTCTTCAACAAATGGTGCTGGGAAAACTGGAAATCCATATGTAGCAAAATAAAATTAAACTCCTATCTCTCACATTGCACAAAACCCAAGTCAAAGTGGATCAAAGACTTATCTCTCACATTGCACAAAACCCAAGTCAAAGTGGATCAAAGACTTAGGCACTAGAACAGAGACCTTGTGCCTAATAGGGGAAAAGTAGATCCAAAACTTCCCCATGTCAGCTTAGGAATTGAATTTCTCAACAATATTCTTAAAGTACAAGAAGTAAAATTGAGAATCAATAAATGGGTTGGATTCAAACTAAAAAGTTTCTTATGAGCAAAGGAAACAATCAATAATGTGAAGAGAGAGTATACACAGTAGGAGAAAATCTTTACCACCTGTACCTGAGATAGAGCAGGATATATAAAGAACTCAAAAATCTTAACACCAAGAAAATCCCAAATAACACAATCAATAAATGGGCTAAGGAATTGAACAGATACTTCACAGAAGATAAAATGCATTCTTATGGTTTAGATATGAGGTGTCCCCCAAAGCTCATGTGTGAAAAAATGCAAGAATTTTCAGAGGCAAATGATTAGATTATGTGTGGCGTTACCTATTCGGTGGATTAATCCACTGATATGGATTAACTGGGTGATGGTTTTAGGCAGGTAAGTTGTGGCCAGAGGAAGTAGGTCACTGGGGTTATGCCCTAGAGGATTATATTTTGTTGGTGGTAAGCTGAGCTCTCTCTGCTTTCTGGTTACCATGTCTTGAGCTACTTTCCTCCACCACACCCTTCCACCATGATGTTCTGCATTATCTTGGGCTCAGAGCTATGGAGTCAGCTGACCATGGACTGAACCTCCATGAGCTAAAATAAACTTTTCTTCCTCTAAATTATTCCTGTCAGGTATGTTTGTCACAGAAACAAAGAGCTGACTAAAATGTGCATCAAAACTGAGATGGATTCCTAAATGGTTAGAGAAATTAATAAAAGAGTGAATATAGGGAAAAGCAAGTGTAACCACATACCACACAATCATAATTTGGTCAATAGACTAGACTGCACAATGATTCCATAAGGTTAAAATGGAGCTGAAATTTTTGTATTGCTTAGTGATGTAGTATGGTGATGTCATAGTGTAACATGTCACTCATATGTTTGCAGTGATGCTTGTGTAAACAAACATAATGCTTTATCAGTTATCTGAAGTGTAGCACAATTATGTCTAATACATAATACTAGATAATGATACTAAACAACTACTAATTTATGTATTTGCTATATTACATTTTATTGTTATTTTAGTGTATACTCCTGCTTATAAACAAAAGCTTACTGTAAGACAGTGTGACATTTTACATGGCAGCAAGCCTCAAACATCTTAGATTCAATGTATGTCTTGATTGTATCATTTTCCATCGTGCTTGATTTAATATAGTGTTGTTTCATTTATCATGACCCCAGACATATGAAATCCACTGTTAATGTTGCCAGTAAGAGGCCAGTAATGTTGAGTGATTAACCAACTTCAACTAGGTTTGTGTGAGTATACTCTATGATGTTTGCACAATGACAAAATTGTGTAGCAACACATTTCTCAGACCATGACCCTGAGAGTAAGCGATGCATCGCTGTGCAGTAACCTGTCATTGTGACTGGTAGATGGAGATATAAGTATTTATTATAAATTATCTTCAATTTTGCTTTATATTTGAAAATTTTCCTTAAGAATTTTGGGATTTAAAAGAAATAACTATCTGTAGTTGGCTAGTTGTGATAACTGGTAACTCAAAATCATACCTCAAACACAAGTCAGTATACTTTTAAAAACCCTCTGATTGAGGAGAGGGTTAAGCAGGGTCAGACTCAGCAAAGCTACTGTAAGGGTCATTGGGAAGAGTGTCCATCATTATCTCCATATGAAATGTCAAGAGCTACTTTAAGGTGAGGTACTGACAATGCCTCACTCTTTTCTAACTTATTCCTATCCCTCCAATTCCTCCACTTTCTACTTACACTGAAAAGTGTTCAGGATGTTCAGAGTGAGCAGTCAGGATGATAATGGTAATTTATTTGTGAGGACAAAATTATCTTGGAATAAGAAAAACAAAAGGCACATGATGTAAGCACATAACATGTCATCCTGTAAAATATTGTGGTACATCAAAAGTTCAGGCTACAAAAGCAAAACAAACAAATAAATGCTATTAGATCAGACTAGAAAGCTTCTGCACAGAAAATGAAGCAATCAACAAGATGAAAAGGCAATTTTCAGGGGAAAAATATTTTCAGACCACCTATCAGTTCACGAGTTCCAAAATTTATTTTAAAATTCATATAACTAAATAGTAGAAAAACAAAAAAACCCTCCATTTTAAAAATGGCGAAAGACCTGAAAAGATACTTGTCCAATGATAACATAAAAATGTTCAAGAGGTATATGCAAAGGTGCTCAACTTCAGTAATAATCAGGGAAATACAAATCCAAACCATTAAAAGACACTACCTCACATCTGTTAGGATGAACATTAACAAAATCAAATGATAAAAGATGTTGGAAGAATGTAGAGAAAAATAAACCCTGTATACCATTGGTGGGGAAATAGATTTGGTGCAACCATTATGGAAGATATTTTAGAATTTAAAAATAGAATTACCACATGATCCAGCATCATTATGGTTATACACCCCAAGAAAAGAAAATCCCCACCTTGTAAGGATATCTTCACTCCCACATTCATTAAAGTATTATTTATATCAATTAAAATATGAGGACAACCTATGTGCCCCTCAAAAGAAACATGAATAAAGAAATTGGGATTGATTTTATGATGGGACATTATTCAGACATTAAAAAGAAAAGCATATGCCATTTGCTACCGCATGGATGAATCTGGAGGACATCATGCTAATTGAAATAATACACAGAAATAAGTACATTAAATGATTAACACATGTGGAATCTTAAAAAGTCAAATAGAGCATAAATCAGTGCTCACCAGTAGTAGGGATTTGAGGAAGAAATGGGCGAACTGTAGGTCAGAGGATAAAAAATCACAGATTTATAGGATGAGATCTAATTTAGTCTAGAGATCTAATGTACAGCATGAGGACTATAGGCAATTCAAATGTACTATATTTGGGATTCCCAATAGATAGTAGATTTTAGCTGCTCTTGTCACAAAAACAAGAACTAAAGTAGATAACTATGTGAAGCAATAGATAAGTTAATTTGCTTCACTATAGTAAACATTTAACTATCCATATGTATCCTATAAGATCATTGTGTTACCTTAAATGTGCTATTCAATTTAATTTTTTAAATGTCCTGATAAAGAAATAGAATATGATGATTCTCCAAAGTTAGATAAATCCCAGAAATAGGGGAGGGGAGAAGCTAATCTTTGACAGATTTTATTCTTCCCTCCTGAATTTTTGCTCTCATTGACTTTCCTGTCAATAAAAACCTACTTTTCTGATTAAGTTAAAAACATGTAATTCTAGATCTATGCATGTTACTATTAACTTAAAATATGTGCCTTCTCAGAGCTATTTAACACAATTCAAAGATTGTGGGTAACAAAAGACATACTATGAGAAGACTTAAAATTTTGTTTTTTTGCAACTGAATTGTATGTCTGCTAATCTACTCAATTTGTATATCAAACTGGGTTCAGAAAAATGTGAGGAAATTTTCAAATTTTCCATTGTTCTCTATATCCCAAATAAAAGAATATGTGATAATAGTTTCTCATGGCTGAGCAGTAAACATTAGGGGAGATCATAAAGGGAGCTCAGAGAAGTTGTCCTGAGATCAGGGAGAACCAAGTCCTAGAGACAATTAACTAAAGCTTCAGTGTTTTAGTCAGTTTTTTGGTCACTGTGACCAAAAGATCTGATAAGAACAATTAGAGGAGAAAAAGATTATCTGGCTCATGGTTTCAAAGGTCTTAATTCATAGAGGGCTGATTCCATAGCTCTGGGCCCAAGCTGAGGCAGAACATCATGGCAGAAAGGCACAGCAGAGGAAAGTAGCTCAGGATATGGCCACAGGAAGCAGAGGGAGAGAACTCCACTCACCAGGGACAAAATATATACCCAAAGGCACAAGTTCAGTGCCTCTTCTAGCCACACCCTATTGCCTACAGTCACCATCCTGTTATTTCTTTTTAGTGGATTAATCCACTGATTAGATTATAAATCTCATCGTCTAATCATTTTACCTCTGAATATCCTTGCATTGTCTCACACAATGGGATACTTCAAATCTAAACCATAAGATTCAGCAAATCACTGGATTCCTCAAAACTTCTGATTTTCTGAGGCATCAAACACTTTGGTGCACAGGATCCAGGATTTCTGGCCTGTAGGATGGGAACCATAGGTTAGAATTTATTGTAGGGAGAAAAGGATTCCTACTAAGAGTTTGAATTACTGAATGGAAAAAGGAAATGGCTTACTCAATGATCATTTTAGAAAAATGACAACAATAAAATGTCATACTATGTATATTAAAAACATAATCATCAAGCAAACAACTGATTGTTTGAAAGCAGAGATCAAGAGGACATTTCATTTTTTCTACTGCCCAAATTATTTCCTCTAAATAAAATGGATTTGTTTACTCAACTAGATGCTAAACATCTAACTTAGTAACTCACTGTTGAATAAAACTCAAGTTTGATTTTTTAGCCGATAGATCCTCTTTCTCTCTTACTTTAAAAACTTACCTAAACCATCCAAACAGCAAAAAAGTTTCAAAAGGAATCAATGCCTTGGCACTTGGGGACAGCATCAATATGTATTTGAAAGGAGCAATTGTCACAAACCCACATCTCTGAAGACATCCTTCGAGCTGTGAATGCTAGAATGTGATTCAGCCAGGGTGAAGTGAAGCTGAGGGGTCAACAGACATGTGTACACTCATTAAGCCTTGGAACCAGCACCTTGATTTATGATATAAATTTACTTAAGAAGTTAGACGAGTCATAAATAACTTGTTCTCCTTTAAAATACTTAGAAACCTAATTCAACAATAATTTATGATACATTTTTAACTAACCATAACATACACATGAAGGAAAGCTATTATACCTTTGGCTTGTTAGAATGTCATTCTCTTTTCTAGTATCTCAAAGTTGCTGTGTTCCATTGCTGTATGGAGCCTAAACTTTAGGGTGAACAAAACAAAACAATACCAGTGCGGACATGAGCAGAATAATGGAACGTCCTTTTCCTCCAAAAAAAGAATTCTTGCTGAAGCCTGGTCTAATGTGATGATTAATTTTACAGAGTTGTTCTTGACCAATGTCACTATAGCAATGAAAATAAACTCAGGGACTAGGATTCAGCCAGAGGGGAAAAGTTCATTAAGAAATAAAAGTAGGGACAAAATTGCCCATTAAAGTGGCTAACCAAGGTTGTTTTATGAGAGGATGGATTAAAAAAATAATAGAGGGTTGCCATGTATTTTATAGAGATGAATTCAAATGTGACTCATAGATTCCGGTTTCAATAAAATCCTGTGGAATACAACAGTTTAGTTCCATGGAAAAAGAGGATAGTTAGTGGATGCTATTATAATATTTGAAGTATTCTAACATGAAACCTGACTTGCTCACAAGTTGCAAGAAATATACCATTAACTTAAGGATTGTGAAAAAAAAAAAAAAAAGAGAGAAAAGAACATAATTATTTTCTCTGCCTTCAAGCCTGGTCCAAGACAGAGAAATTCCCACTCAAGATGTTTCTATCTAAATCTGAATGTAAATAATATTTTTTAGAAAATTAGAAATCTTGTTGCAGCTCTGAGCACTCCGTTGAACATTGAAAGGAATTGCCTTAAGAATGATTTGGTCCATTAGAAATTAGTCAACACACAAAAGAGTTGGATGTTTTCCTTGGCTACAGGAGAAAGTAACTGTAAATTTTACTGTTTAAAATAGTGCCATATCTTTCTATGGTGATCCTTTCATTCGACATTAGATAAATAGATGGATAAAGAGGTATAGAGACATCTAAGGTATTGAAGTTAAGTAGATCACTAAATTATGTATGTTACCTTAAATGCTGTTTTCTAAAGGGATCCATTACTGTTTTATAGAGAACAGCTCCATCCATTTTGAAATTTAAGTGAAAGCTTTGTATCTCATTATGGAGTTTTTTAAAGAACATGACAATAGATGTAAGTGCAGCTACTTTCCCTTAAAATGCAACTTGATATTTATAAGTGTTGGTTGAGGAAGCCAAGAGCTGAGGAATCTAGTTTTTACAACTTGGTTCAGATGAGCCAATCTACCCAGTATGTAAACAAATCAATTATTCACTCAAGTCTTGGTGTTTGTCCACCCTGAGTCCAGTATTGTGCTAGGTTGTAAGAAAGTTTCTGGCCCAGAAATTTATGGTACAGCAAAGATGGACAGGGGGCTTAGGCTAAGTTTTAGTTTTGAAGCATAGCCATTGAGTCTAGAGAGGGATATTGGTGTTCCCTGGGACATTTGGGAGGAATTTATGTATAACCTAAGACTGAACCGATTTTTTTTTAATGCTAGCTGGACTATAACAGGCAAGAAAGAAATGTGGAAGACTTCTGGCTTGGAACTAGTCCTGCTCCATGGCTAGAGCAAAGTTTGTTGAACAAATATTGTTAGTGAGCAACCCACGAAGACAAAAACACATTGGAGAGAACAGTCTAAGTAACTCAGATATATACAATTCATGGGACGAAAGTTTAGACAACTAATACAAACTCCCAGTAGCTACTGCTTATTAAGTATTTACCATGTGTAAGACTCTGCATTAAAAATGTCACAGTATTGTATTATTTCTCATGAAACCACTAGGAAATCCATATTACTTCCCATTTTAATGAAGAGACTTCAGTAGCTCTGAAAGACCTTTGCCCAAGAATACAGGAAAAATTCAAGAGTCTCAATTCAAGAGCAGCATGGTCTGAGTCCACTGCTGTTAGGACGGTTCTAGGTCAGATTAAATGTGAGACAGCCAGAAGAAAGAATGAATTATTTTGGGGCAAATGTATGATGTGCTATTTTGGAGAGTTTGTTGGATCCAATTCCATTAGTGATAAAGCTGAACCTAGAAAATAATGCAGTCCCTCAGCTCATTTTATCTCACTGACTTCTACTTTGGAACTCTTTCCCTTGTTCATTATGTTTTCTTATTTTAGTTATTTAATCTTGCACATCGATTATATTTATTACTTCTCAATTGAGCAATATGGTGGAAATGATGCTAGATCAAATTAGAGACCCTGGCTGGAGGCTTTGTGGGTCACCATTTGCTTGTCTAGGTTTATCTTGGACATGGTTTCCTGCTTAGGGCTCCTTCTAGCTTGCTACATTATTATAACAACCCCTGCCAACCTCAGTTGCCTAATATTAACTGTCTGTGCCACTTTTGGATTACTGCTTAGGAAGCAGGACCTGACCCCACAGAAAGGCAGATCAGCTAGAAAAAAAAAAATAATGTGGGCTAGTAAATACTTTTGGGTGCTTATTTATCCTCACTCTGTCACTCACTTCTCTTTATCGTCACAGTCTCAATCCCAATTCCCATCTATTTTGGTTTTAGCTGATTATATTGTTCTTTTATTTAATTTTTCCTTTGCATTTTCCATTCACTTAGAACAGAATCCCACATTAAATGAGGCTCCAGGCTCACTTAAGGATGCATTTTGCAAACCAAATAAAGTAAAATCATCAGTAAATTCCAAATGTTCTATTATGTTTCTTTACACATGTACAAATTCCAGGAAGTCTCTAGTTATGAAAACAATTCTAAGACAAGGATTCCAGATGCAATTAATAATTTTTAACCATGCCATTTAAGTGTGTAAGAAAAATCTAATATATTCAATTTCAAAGGAAAAAATTGTTAGAGACAACATGGACAAACAGAAGTCAACCAGGAATTGTCCTAACTTGCATACCTTATTAGAAAATTCTGTAATAGGAAAAATCAGGATGTACCATAGAAATCAGGATGTACCAAGAGAATTACAAGAGAAATGGTTTTATAGTTATCAAAGTCACCTAATTCAACTCCATCATCATATATTATATTATAGGGAAAAGATTTCAGTGGGATCACTGATACTTTATCCTGGAGGTGAGAAAAGTCACACTTAGGGACGTTAATTAGCTGGTTAACAGCAGAGCAGAGACTGAACCCAGACCTAAAAACTTGTTGAGAGCCGTTGCTACCATTTCACACAGATTTATCTTCAATTCAAGACCCAGCCAGCATTTCTGGCTCTTTTTCTTGATTATTTTGCATATTAGACTTCTATTCTTTTGGTCCTTTTTGCTTTACAGGGTTTTTAAACTAAAACTATTTATTTTTTAAAGCACTAAATGCATTCTTGACATATGCAGAGAGAGATAAGAACAGGATGCCACAAATCAGGGAAGACCCTACTGTAAATGTCTCTGCAGCTTTGGGTCAGTTTCCCTGTGATTCTCAGGAGGATGTTCCTAGTCCTAACATAATGGTTAGGATGGCAAGGGCATGAGATGCTGGAACCCTTGGCTCCTGCTACTGCTTGATAGGAAGATTGCTTCCAGAAAACCATCTACAGAGATGCAATTCTTTCTCTAAGCTGCCAGGATCTGCCCTCAGGTCAAGGGAGTATTTCTGGGATGCTTTCAGGCATCTATAATGCACATATTTTGTAGGTAGGTATGTGTATATACATACATACGTATATATATATATATATATATACGTATGTATGAAATTATTTTCAAATACTGAATTATTTTGCTTCTCTGTATTTTCCTGCTGCAATATATGAAAATAAAAACAGACCTGAACTCTTGGAAGAAAATAAAACAATCTACCCTATATATTTTATTCACACAAAATTCACAAAAGCTGTGTTGCTGTCTGCTATTAGATTTCAAGCTTATTATTTCCATTTTTGTATAAAATTCTTCTCCCTGAATCTCCTCTCCTTTCTTTCTCATTCACCACTCCTGATGCATACATATACACATTCACTCCTATCTAGTTCCATCCCCCCCTAGAATTGATGTAGTCTAATCTCTGTCAGTTTATGGTAGACAGACAACTCATAGGCTTTAATATTCAACTATTGTGCCTTGGTACCTCGAATTTCTATCCTGACTATTATAGTGTGTTTTAGGAAGAGAGGAAGTGACAGAAAGATAAAAAATATATTATTCTTTCATGTTACAGACAGCAGGACATAAGTGAGTAAGAAATAGGACAGGAAAATCTGAACAAGCTTTAGAGACAGAACTGGTAGGAAGGTAAAGCCAATTGAAAAGCTTGTGGGTTGGGAGTTAGTGCTTTGCTGGTTATGGGTGGGTCTGTGAGAAGGAAAGTTCTCTCAAACTGAGAAAGTGATAGATGCACAATCAAATTCATTAAGTACATGATTTATTTTCTCAAGGAGAAGACAGATGTATGTTCAATAAAACATATTTATTTCATAATTTTTCTTGAAAACATGTAAGTACTGAAGATGCACCTTGGATTAATAGCTTCAGGTGACAGGTTAACCAAGTCATTATATAGAATGTACACTAAGCTATAAGGTATCCATGAACATGAAATTGTTACTTATACAGCTCTGACTTCCTCCAGTTATTTAAGTTTGAGTAAATCCAAGCCATCTTCACACAGAACCTAAAGATCTTTCTAAATTAATTGGATGATCACATTTAATTACATTTCATCAGTATGTACTTCAATAGATCAATACAAAGTCATGATATTAACCTGAGTAGAATACTAAGAATGACAACATGACTATATGACATATCAAATAATGCTGGGATTATACATGCATTTTCTGTCTCTAAATTTATAGTTACATTTTACCATATTAACTAAGTTTCTATTTCTAGAAGTTTAAAAGATTTTCTTCATCACTAGCTAGATGCTGTTAACCCCTTAATATTAATGTGAATGGTTTGTTCTATATTTCAAAGTGGGGCTTTCTACACAGAGCCAGCCACAAGTCCCCAAGCCAGTGGTGACCTCCGGCCCACAAGCAGCCTCTGGGACCAGGGCAAGGCAGCCAGAGACCTCTCCAGGCAGACCTGCCCCCCAGCAGCACCCCCCCGGCTGCACGTTTTTTCCATGGGGCGATCCAAGATGGTAGACTAGAGGGTGACTGCATCTCCAGTCACTCCAGAACCCAGGATTCAAGAAGGGGAGGCATTGAGAGACTCAGACTAAAATAGAGCCACGGGGTGAGTCTCCCCCACCTGGTGAAGCACTGCCCGGGCGGCAGGCCCGGATTCGGGTGGCTTATTAGAGTAGGGTAGGGCAGCGAAGGTCTTCCCCAGGCAGCTCTGTGCACTCCGGCAGTGGGCTCCTCCCACAGGGCCAGATTCTCCAGTATCTCAGAGCAGGCCCCCCAGTGAGAACCTTTCTGCACAGAACCAAGCTTCAAGTCCCTGAACCAGGGCAGCGAGTTCCTGCCCATAGGTTGCTTCAGGGACCAGGACAGGGCAGCCAGGGACTTCCCCAAGCAGCCCGCAGCCTGGCCCCCTCCAGCGGGAAGGGCCTTTCCAGGCTAGCTTCTCGGAGCAGGCCCCCCAGTGAGAGCCTTTCTGCACAGAGCCAGCTCCAAGTCCTGGAACCAGTAGCATGCAAGGGGCAACTTTCCTTGGAAGCACTGTATTATCAAGTTACATCAAGACTTCAGGCTACTGAAGGCAGGAAGGTGATACACTGGAACTCTAAGGGACACTATAAGCCAATAGAAGAATTCTGCAATATCACAAAGTCCCACTGACATCTGACCAATATGAGAAAACAAGGGAAGAAAATGTCCCAAACAAACCTAGATACTATATCAATAAAACCCAATGACAGCACAGCAGAAGAAATGTCAGAAAGGGAGTTCAGAATGTACATAATTAAAACAATCAGGGAAGCAAACGAGGAGATGAAAGAGCAAATGCAGGCATTAAATGATCACACGAATCAACAGTTAAAGGAGCAAATATGGGAAGCAAGAGATCATTTCAATAAAGAGTTAGAGATATTGAAAAAAAAACAAACAAACAGAAATCCTTGAAATGAAGGAAACAATAAACCAAGTTAAAAACTCCATAGAAAGCATAACCAACAGGATAGAACACCTGGAAGACAGAACCTCAGATGCTGAAGACAAAATATTTAATCTTGAAAACAAAGTTGATCAAACAGAAAAGATAGTAAGAAATCATGAACAGAATCTACAAGAATTATGGGATATCATGAAAAGGCCAAATTTAAGAATTATTGGGATTGAGGAAGGCTTAGAGAAGCAAACCAGAGGAATGAACAATCTATTCAATGAAATAGTATCAGAAAATTTCCCAAATCTGAAGAATGAAATGGAAAACCAAGTACAAGAGGCTTATAGGACTCCAAATATACAAAATTACAACAGACCCACACCAAGGCACATTATGATGAAAATACCTAACATACAAAATAAAGACAGAATTTTAAAGACCGCAAGAGAAAAGAATCAAATTACATTCAGGGGGAAACCAATAAGAATATTGGCAGATTTTTCAATCCAGACCCTAAAAGCTAGAAGGGCCTGGAACGACATTTACCAAGCCCTGAAAGAAAATGATGCCAACCAAGAATCTTATACCCAGCAAAACTTACTTTCAGATTTGACGACGAAATAAGATCCTTCCATGATAAACAAAAGCTGAAGGAATTTACAAAAAGAAAGCCAGCATTGCAGAATATTCTCAGCAAAAGATTCCATGAGGAAGAGATGAAAAACAATAATGCAAAGCAGCAACGGGAGGAACTAGCCTAAAGGAATAGCCAAATAAAGGAGAAATCAAATCATGTCAAAAAACAAAAATGAGTCAAATGACTGGGAATACAAATCATATCACAATAATAACCCTGAATGTTAATGGCCTGAACTCATCAATCAAAAGACATAGACTGGCAGAATGGATTAAAAAGAAAAATCCAACAATATGCTGCCTGCAAGAGACTCACCTCATAGAAAGAGATACCCATAGACTAAAGGTGAAAGGATGGGAAAAAACATACCATGCACACGGACACAGCAAAAAAGCTGGAGTATCCATCCTCATTTCAGATAATGTGGACTTCAAGCCAAAACTAGTCAGAAGGGATAAAGAAGGACATTACATACTGCTTAAGGGAAGCATAAATCAGCAAAACATAACAATCATAAATATCTATGCCCCGAGCATTGGCTCATCCATGTACCTCAAACAAATCCTTCTCAATTCCAGAAATCAAATAGACCACAACACAATAATACTAGGTGATTTTAACACACCTCTCTCACCACTGGATAGATCGTCCAAACAAAAATTGAATAAAGAAACCATAGATCTCAATAACACAATCAACAATTTAGACTTAATCGACTTATATAGAATACACCATCCAACAAAGAACGAATACTCTTTCTTCTCAGCAGCACATGGAATCTTCTCTAAAATAGACCATGTCTTATGCCACAAAGCTACTGTTAGCAAATACAAGAAGATAGAGATACAACCTTGTACTTTATCAGATCATAATGGATTGAAATTAGAAATCAATGACAGAATAAAAAACAGAAACTTCTCCAATACCTGGAGATTAAATAATACACTATTATATGATGAATGGATAACAGAAGACATCAGGAGGGAAATAAAAAAAATTTTTAGAAGTAAACAAAAACAAAGACGCATCATATCAAAATCTCTGGGACACTATGAAGCCAGTACTTAGAGGAAGTTTATTTCATGGGGCGCATTCAACAAAAGAAGTAGAAATCAACAAATAAATGACTTAACACTACAGCTCAAAGCCCTAGAAAAAGAAGAGCAGACCAATACCAAAAGTAGTAGAAGACAGGAAATAGTTAAAATCAGAGACGAAATCAAGGAAATTGAAACCAAAGAAACAATCTGAAAAATTAACAAAATGAATAGTTGGTTCTTTGAAAAAATAAACAAAATTGATAAACCCTTAGCCACACTAAAAAAGAGAAAGAGGGAGAAAACTTAAATTACTAAAATTCTGAATGAACAAGGAAATATCACAACAGACACTAGTGAAATACAAAACATAATTAGAAGCTATTTTGAAAATCTATACTCCAACAAAACAGAAAACCTCGAAGACATCAGCAAGTTTCTAGAGACATATGAATTACCTAAACTGAAGGAGGAAGACATACACAACTTAAATTAGTCAATTTCAAGCAATGAAATAGAAGAGGTCATCAGAAGCCTACCAACAAAGAAAAGTCGGGGACCACATGGGTTCTCAGCCGAGTTCTACAAAACCTTTAAAGGAGAGCTCATTCCAATACTCCTCAAAGTATTCCATAAAATAGAAGAGGAGGGAACCCTCCCAAACTCATTCTATGAAGCCAATATCACCCTGATACCTAAACCGGACAGAGACACATCAAGGAAAGGAAATTTCAGACCAATATCCTTAATGAACATTGATGCAAAAATTCTCAACAAAATTTTAGCAAATCGCATACAAAAATATATTAAGAAGATAGTGCACCAGGATCAAGTGGGTTTTATCCCAGGGATGCAAGCTTGGTTCAACATCCAGAAATCAATAAATGTCATTCACCATATCAACAGACTAAAAGTTAAGAATCACATGATTATTTCAATAGATGCAGAAAAAGCATTCGATAAAATACAGCATCCCTTCATGCTCAAAACACTAGAGAAAATTGGGGTAGTGGGAACCTTCCTTAACATTGTAAAGGCCATCTATGCTAAGCCCATGGCCAATATCATTCTAAATGGTGAAAATCTGAAAGCATTCCCCCTAAAAACTGGAACAAGGCAGGGATGCCCTCTTTCACCACTTCTATTCAATATCGTTCTTGAGACTCTTGCCAGAGCAATTAGACAAACCAAAGAAATTAAAGGGATACGAATTGGAAAAGAGGAACTCAAACTATCCCTGTTCGCTGATGACATGATTATATATTTAGAAGAACCTGGGAATTCCACCAGGAAACTCTTAGAACTCATAAATGAATTCAGTAAAGTAGCAGGTTACAAGATCAATGCTCATAAATCCAATGCATTTTTATACATAAGTGATGAATCTTCAGAAAGAGAAATTAGGAAAACTACCCCCTTCACAATAGCATTGAAAAAAATAAAATACTTGGGAATCAATCTCACAAAAGAGGTGAGAGACCTCTACAATGAGAACTACAGAACACTAAAAAAAGAAATTAAAAAAACCGTAGAAGATGGAAAGATCTCCCATGTTCTTGGATAGGAAGAATTAATATTGTCAAAATGGCCATACTACCAAAAGTGCTATACAGATTCAATGCAATTCCAACTAATATCCCAATGATGTACCTTACAGAAATAGAGCAAGCAATTATGAAATTCATCTGGAAGAATAAGTAACCCAGAATAGCTAAAGCAATCCTCAGTAGAAAGAGCGAAGCAGGGGGTATTGCAATACCAGATCTTCAACACTATTACAAAGCAATAGTAACAAAAGTGGCATGGTATTGGTACCAAAATAGACAGGTAGATCAGTGGTACAGAATAGAGGACATGGACACAAACCCAAATAAATACAATTTTCTCATACTAGACAAAGGTGCCAAAAATACACAATGGAGAAGAGATAGCCTCTTCAACAAATGGTTTTGGGAAAACTGGAAATCCATATGCAACAGAATGAAACTAAATCCCTATCTCTCACCCTGCACAAAACTCAACTCACAATGGATCAAGGACCTCGGAATCAGACCAGAGACCTTGCATCTTATAAAAGAAAAAGTAGGTCCAAACCTTCAACTTGTTGGCTTAGGATCAGACTTCCTTAACAAGACTCCCATAGCACAAGAAATAAAAGCTAGAATCAACCACTGGGATAGATTCAAACTAAAAAGCTTTCTCTCAGCAAAGGAAACTATCAGTAATGTGAAGAGAGAGCCTACAGAGTGGGAGAATATCTTTGCCACTCATGCTTCAGATAGAGCGCTAATTTCCAGAATCTATAAAGAACTCAAAAAACTCTACACCAAGAATACAAATAATCCAATCAACAAATGGGCTAAGGAAATGAACAGACACTTCACAGAAGATGTACAAGCAATCAACAGATATATGAAGAAATGTTCAACATCTCTAGTAATAAGAGAAATACAAATCAAAACTACCGTAAGATTTCATCTCACCCCAATTAGAATGGCGATTATCAAGAATACAAGCAACAACAGGTGTTGGCGAGGATGTGGGGAAAAAGGTACACTCATACATTGCTGGTGGG
The DNA here is from genome assembly GCF_902686455.1 of Sciurus vulgaris. Classification (NCBI taxonomy): domain Eukaryota; kingdom Metazoa; phylum Chordata; class Mammalia; order Rodentia; family Sciuridae; genus Sciurus; species Sciurus vulgaris. Next base: position 151,690,102 of record NC_136463.1, read on the forward strand.
GTTGCAAATTAGTGCAGCCGCTTTGGAAAGCAGTGTGGAGATTCCTCAGAAAGCTTGGAATGGAACCACCATTTGACCCAGCTATCCCACTCCTTGGCCTATACCCAAAGGACTTAAAATCAGCATACTACAGAGATACAGCCACATCAATGTTCATAGCTGCTCAATTCACTATAGCCAGATTGTGGAACCAACCTAGATGCCCTTCAGTTGATGAATGGATAAAGAAACTGTGGCATATATATGCAATGGAATATTACTCCGCCATGAAGAATGATAAAATTATAGCATTTGCAGGCAAATGGATGAAATTGGAGGATATCATGCTAAGTGAGATAAGCCAATCTCAAAAAACTAAAGGCCAAATGATCTCACTGATAAGCGGATGAGGACATATAAGGGGGCGTAGAAGGGGTTAGCGTTAGGGTTAGGGTTAGGTTTAGGGTTAGGGTTAAGGAGGGTGGTAAGAATGGAGGAAGGAAGGACTGTATAGAGGGAAAAGAGGGGTGGGAGGGTTGGGGGAAAGGGAAAAAATAACAGAATGAATCAAACAATATTGCCTTATGTAAATTTATGATTTTTTAATTAAAATAAAAAAAAACAAAGTGGGGAGTGAGAGAAGAATGGAGGAAATTTAGATTATGTAGAAGGAAATGAGAGGGCAGGATATGAAAAATGGTGGAATGAGACAGACATCATTACCCTACGTACATGTATGATTACACAAATGGTTTGAATCTACATTGTGTCCAACCATAGAAATGAAATGATGTACCCCATTTGTTTACAATGAGTTAAAATGCAGCCTGTAAAGAATAAAAGAAAATTTAAATAATTTGATCTAGTCTAAGAGATTTGGTGATTGCTACTGCCTAACATATGTTAAGGAATCCTCTATGCTATTATTTAGATGCCACAGAAAAATATAACCTTTTATAAGAACTTTGAAGTAATTGCTAGAGAGTCAAATTTAATTCAACCTTATATGGAACTACTAGTGCGATCACTAATATGACACATACAGCTAAGGTTTCATATAACAGAAACTGTTTATCCTTGGAGTTAACAAATTTCTTCTTACACAAATTGTATATCTCAATTTTAGAAACATTCAAACTGTATAATTTAGTTTCAATAAAATATAGCATAGATAATCTCCTCTCTTCTACTTTAACATCATTAAACTATTCCTTTTAAGTTTTTACATATTTGTCATAATTTTGTGTGCCCTTCATCTCAGCTCTTCCAACTTGCTCCCACACTGACATATTATACCTCTACAGGTTGGCTTACCTGCCATTCAAGTAGCCCTCCATGTTCAATCACTTTTGTTTTATTACTTTTACCCTTTAAAAATGTCCACATGTTGGCTCTCCTGACTCCTTATGCTCTTCATTCATTGCTTACTATATTTTTATTATAAACCTTTCAAAAGGGAAGTTCCTTGCCTCTGCATTCTTGCTATAAGTGAGCTATTCAAAATCTTGTAAACTGGTTTTGGGCTCTACCATTGAAATAAAAGCACATTCTTTTAGGTCCTGATGAATTCCTACTTGCCAAAAACTACCAATAACTTCTTTATCCTTACCCTATTAGACCTTGACCATTTTGCTTTCTTGGTTTATTTTTGATCATTTGACACACTTTCCTTCTTTCTTTCTGAGTCTCTATATTTGCTTCATTTTCTTTCTCTGATTGTAACATTTACTTCTCTTTTTTATATCAGAATTTTTTATTCGTTCTAATTAGTTACATATGACAGTAGAATGCATTTTGACACATCATACATAAATAGAATATAACTTCTCATTCTTCTGGTTGTACACGTTGTAGAATCATACTGGTCGTATAATCACATATATATGTATGGTACTAATGTCTGATTCATTGTACTATACTTCTCACCCTCCCTTGACTGCCCTCCACCAAATCCAAAGTACTTCTATTTTTCCCTGGCCACCCCCCCCCCCCCTTATTGTGAATTAGCACCCACATATCAGACAAAACATTTGGCCTTTGGTTTTTTAGGATTGGCTTATTTCACTTAACATGATATTCTCCAGCTCCATCCATTTTCTGGCATAATGCCATAATTTCATTCTTCTTTAAGGTTGAGTAATATTCCGTTGTGTCTATATACCACATTTTCTTTACCCAATCATCTGTTGAAGAGCATCTAGGTTGGTTTTATGATCTAGCTATTGTTAATTGAGCAGCTATAAACATTGATGAGGTTACATCATTGTAGTATGCTGATTTTAAGTCTTTTGGGTATAGGCCAAGGGATGGGATATCTGGGTCAAATGGTGGTTCCATTACAAGTTTTCTGAGGAATCTTCCATCCTACTTTCCATAGTGGTTGCACCAATTTATAGTGCCACCAGCAATGTGTGAGTGTACCTTTTTCTCTACATCCTCACCAACATTTATCGTTACTTGTATTCTTCATAATTGCCATTCTGACTAGAGTGAGATGAAATCTTAGTTTTCATTTATATTTCTCTAATTGCTAGAGATGTTGAACATTTTTATATATTTGTTGATCAATTGTATTTCTTCTTCTGTGAAGTGTCTGTTCAGTTCCTTAGCTCATTTATTGATTGGGTTATTTGGGTTTTTTTTGGTGTTTAGGTTTTTGAGTTCTTTATATATCCTTCTCTATCTGAGGTATAGGTGGTAAAGATTTTCTCCTACCCTGTAGGCTTTCTCTTCATGTTATTGATTGTTTCCTTTCTCAGAAGAAGCTTTTTTGAGTCCATCCCATTTATTGATTCTTGAATTTAATTCTTGTGTTTTAGGAGTATTATTGAGAAATTCAACTTCTAAGCTGACATGGGGAAGATTTGGGCCTGCTTTTTCCTCCATCAGACACACAGTCTCTGTTCTAGAGCTTAAGTCTTTGATCCACTTTGACTTGGGTTTTGTGCAGTGTGAGAGATATAGGTTTAACTTCATTTTGCTACATATGGATTTCCAGTTTTCCTAGCACCATTTGTTGAAGAAGCTATCTTTTCTCCTTTGTATGTTTTTGGCACCTTTGTCTAGTATCTGATAATTGTATTTTTATGGGTTTGTCTCTGTGTCTTCTATTCTGTACCTTTGGTCTATATATCTGTTTTGGTGCCAAAACCATGCCAGTTTTGTTACTATTGCTCTGTAGTATAATTTAAGGTCTGGTATTGTGATACTTCCTGCTTTACTTTTTCTGCTCAGGATTGTTTTGGCTATTCTGGGTCTCTTATTTTTCCAAATGAATTTCATGATTGCTTGCTCTATTTCTGTGAGGTACATCATTGGGATTTTAATTGGAATTGCATTGAATCTGTATAGTGCCTTTGGTAGAATGGCCATTTTGACAATATTAATTCTGTCTATCCAGAAACATGGAAGATCTTTCCATTTTCTAAGGTCTTCTTCAATTTCTTTCTTCAGTGCTTTATAGTTTTCATTGTAGAGGTCTTTCACCTCTCTTGTTATATTGATTCCCAAGTATTTTATTATTTGAGGTCATTGTGAATGAGGTTGTTTTCCCAATTTCTCTTTCAGCGTATTCATCACTGATGTATAGGAACACATTTGTTTTATGGGTGTTGATTTTATATCCTGATACTTTGCTGAATTCATGTACTAGTTCTTGAAGTTTTCTGATGGAATTTTTTAGAGTTTCTAAATATAGAATCATTTCATTGGCAAATAATGGTAGTTTGAGTTCTTCTTTTCCTATTTGTATCCCTTTAATTTCTTTTCTCTGTCTAATTGCTCTGGCTAGAGTTTCCAGGGGGAAAATACAATCAAAAGAGAAACTATATCAAAATAAACCCCAGAAATAAACCAAAATGAATGGGAATATAAATCATTATCTCAATAATAACCCTGAATGCTAATGGGCTAAACTCATCAATCAAAAGACATATACTGGCAGGTTGGATTTAAAAAAAAAAAAAAAAGACCCAACAACATCCTGTCTCCTACAGACTATCCCATAGAAAAAGACATCCACAGAATGAAGATGAAAGGTTGGGAAAAACATATCATGCACACAGAGTCAGTAAAAAAGCAGGGTTTCCATCCTCATATCAGATGAAGTGTACTTCAAAGTTAGAAGGGATAAAAAAGAACATTTCATACTGCTTAAGGGAATCGTACATCAACAGGACATAACAACCATAAATATTTATGCCCCAAACAATGGATCATCTATGTACATCAAATAAATCTTTCTCAATTCCAGGAACCAAATAGACCACAACACAATAATACTGGGTGACTTTAACACACCTCTATTACTAGGATAGATCTTCCAAACAAAAACTAAACCAAGAAATAATAACTAAATGATATAATCAATAATTTGGACTTAACAGACTTATATAGAATATTTCATCTGTCAATGAGAGAATACAATTTCTTCTCAGCAGTACATGGATCCTTCTCTAAAATAGACCATGTCTAACGCCACAAAGCAGCTCTTATAAAATACAAAAAAATAGAGATACTACCCTGCATTCTATCAGATCATAATGGAATGAAATTAAAAATTAACAATAAAAAACAAATAGAATCTACTCCAACACCTAGAGACTAAATAATATGCCATTGAATGACACATGGATAGAAGAAATTAGGGAGGGAGGAGATAAAAATACTTAGAGGTAAATAAGAACACCAATATGACACATCAAAATCACTTTGACACTGTGAAGGCAGTACTAAGAGGAAAGTTCATTGCATTGAGCTCATTTATTAAAAGAACAAAAAGCCAATGAATAAATGACCTACCATCACATCAAGAGACCGAGAAAAAGAAAAACAAATCAATACCAAAAGTAGTAGAAGACAGGAAATAATTAAAATCAGAGCTGAAATCAATGAAATTAAAACGAAAGAAGCAATTCAAAAGATTGACAAAACAAAGTTGGTTCTTTGAAAAAATAAATAAAATTGATGATTCGCTTTTCTGCATCTGTTATTTCTTCTGTCTCTACTAATTACCCTATAGTAATATATAGAGTAAGTAGTCATTTCTAAGTACACTCCCTATTTAAATCTCAAACTTGATGATCTCAGCCATTTCCATGGCTTTGATCATCAAAATAAGTCAGTGCTTCCCACCTTGTGATGATCATGTCATACTCTGTCCACATTTCCAATTTCCTTCTGTTTATCTCCAATTGGAGGTAAGCTAAGTAAAAGCAATCGTTACCTCTCCCCATGCCTGCCATGCCTCCTGGCTCTCTGAAGGCCAGTGCCATTCTTCCAAACATCTAGACACAAAAACTTAGACTCCACCAACTTCTTCCTCTCTCCTACAATAGTCAACCATCAAAGGTTACAGACATTTAAAAAATAGCTTGTTTCTATCCCTCTTTTGTATTTCCTCTCTTTTTATACTGGCAAAATGCTTTCTTTCTGAATTATATTGTCCCTCAAAATTATTCCTTTCCTCTCTTAATCCTAATCTGCCCCTCCCCCAGCATAGCCTCCTGAAAGTGGCACCACTCTGATTACACTGTTTTTTAACCCAGTAAGTCCCAACTTTTCAATTCTCTGTATGTTTTAAGTAGGTGCTGTATAATAGGCAAAAAATCATAATCTAGAACTTTTATAACCTTTATGATCATTAAAAATGAAAATAGATTATCTTATAAAGAGAACACGGGGACAACATAATATCTTTTACATATATAAGCCATCCTATATATGCAACATTGGGCAAATATGATATGTAGGATGCTGGGAGAAAGCAGGTATCAAAAGTCTTAACGAACACTCATGGAGAACTACCTAATAACTTACCTTAGGATTCAAAATTCCTCGTGAGTCAGTCTAATTTACCCATTTTTCAGGACTGATTCTATACTAGAGTTTTTCCATTTACAACTCAGACAAAGTAGCCTGAAACATAATACGAACCATCGAAGCTGCCCAGAATCTTTCACGTTCTCAGTTTCTATTAACCATTTTTCTCTACTCTTGTTATTTCAGTTCTTTCTTCATCCTTCCTTCTCATATCCCACAATTCTCAGCAGCAGACTTTGTTTCTGCTTCATAAAGAAGATAAAGGGAAGACCTCCAGCCCAACTGACCATGCCCTGCCTTTGGGACCATCCACATGGATACGCTGTGATTCTCCATTTGCCAACATGTTGGGAAGCTGGTGCAGCCACCTTGCATTATTCTGGAAGCAGTTACCCCATCTTCAGGTGGGGTAACTCTCATCCTGAGATGCCTGCTAGAAACTCATTGTCAGGTACCTCTCATGCATCAGGCTACTGAAGACTGGGAGGTTTGAATAGTATATGACTGTTATAGTGTAGATTCCTTTTAATTTTTTACTTTTTGAATTTTTAAGTTTTTATTTCTTTATTTTTCTCAAACTCTCCATTTTCCTTTTGTTTACCTATTTCCTCAGAGTCTGTTCCTTCATTTTTTTTTTTTGCTTTCACTCTTCCTATGATCTAGTACCGACATATACTCTTTTATTATCTCATTAACACTTACATCCTACACCCCACCCATTCCCTTTGTCCAGCATTAGAAACTGTAGACCTCATTGTAAATCTTTGGTTATACTGTCAATAATAATTGAACTCATACTCTCTGTTTCTTATGACAACACTGTTAACATCTTCATAGGGGCTATCTGGTTTAGGGATGGATATTGTCTGTACTGGGTGCTGCTAATATTGATCTCCCTCCAAAAGGTGAGGTTTTAGAGACCTGCAGGGTCACTATAAGCCTGTGGGGGAGGGGCTGCAATACTCCAGGTTCCCACTGCTAGAGGGGAAAATACATGAACAACATGAAAAAACAAGGGGAGAAAATATTCCAAACAAACCAAGATTCTATATTAATAGAGTCCAAAGACAGTATGGTAGAAGAAATGTCAGAAAAGGAGTTCAGAATGTACATAATGAAATGATCCATGAAGCAAAGGATGAGATAAGAGAGCAAATGCAGGCAATGAACAATCACTTCAATAAATAGTTAAAAGAGCAACTGCAGGAAGCAAAAGATCATTTCAATAAAGAGATAGAGATTCTGAAGTAACAAACAAACAGAAATCCTTGAAATGAAGGAAACAATAAACCAAATAAAAATCTCAATAGAGAACATCACCAAGAGACTAGATCACTGGGAAACAGAATCTTAGACAGTGAAGAAAAAATATTTAATCTTGAAAATAAAGTTGACCAAACAGAGAAGATGGTAAGAAATCATGAACAGAACTTCGAAGAACTACGGGTTATCATGAAAAGACCAAATTTAAGAATTGTCGGGATTGAGGAAAGCACAGATACAAACCAAAGGAATGAACAACTTATTCAATGAAATAATAGCAGAAAATTTCTCAAAACTGAAGAATGAAATGGAAAATTAAATACAAGAGGATTACAGGACATCAAATGTACAAAATTACAACAGATCCACATCAAAGCACATTATAATGAAAATGCCTAACATTCAAAATAAAGATAGAATTTTAAAGACTCTGAGAGAAAAGCATCAGATTACATATGGGGAAACCAGTACAAACCAGCCCAGACCCTAAAAGCTAAAAGGGCCTGAAACAACATATTTCAAGCTCTGAAAAAACATCATTCCCCAAAAAGAATCTTATATCCAGCAAAACTAACCTTCAGATATGAAGACAAAATAAAATCCTTCCATGATAAACAAAAGTTGAAAGAACTTACAAATAGCCTACCCTACAGAACATTCTCAGCAAAATATTCCACAAAGAGGAAATGAAAAACAACTATGTAAGTCAGCAAAGGGAGGAACTACTCTAAAGGTAAAGCCAATCAAAGGAGAAACCAAGCAAGTTAAAAACCAAAAATAAGTCAAATGACCAGGAATACAAATCATATCTCAATAAGAACTCTGAATGTTAATGGCCTAAATTCATTAATCAGAAGACAAAGATTGGTAGATTGGATTAAAAAGAAAGACCCAACAATACGCTGCTTTCAAGAGACTCATCTCATAGAAAAAGACATCTATAGACTAAAGGTGAAAGGATGGGAAAAAATATACCAGGCACATGGACTCAGTAAAAAAGTGAGGGTTTCCATCCTTATATCAGATAAAGTGGACTTCAGCCAAAGTTAGTCAGAAGGGATAAAGAAGGACATTTCATACTGCTTAAGGGACCATAAATCAGCAAGACATAAAGATCATAAGTATTTATGCCCCAAACAATGGTGCATCCATGTATGTCAAACAAGTTCTTCTCAATTCCAGCACCACAGTACAATAATTCTGGGTGACTTTAACACACTGCTGTCGCCACTAGATAGATCTTCCAAAAACTGAACAAAGAAACCAGAGAATCAATAACAAAAATAATTTAGACTTAATAGACATATATAGAATATTCTATACATGAAAGAGCAAATACACTTTCTTCTCAGCAGCACATGGATCCTTCTCTAAAATAGGCCATATCTTATGCCACAAAGCAACTCTTAGCAAATATAAAAAAAAGAGATACTACTTTGCGTTCTATCAGATCATAATGTAAGGAAACTAGAAATCAATGATAAAATAAAAAATAGAAACTACTCCAGCACATGGAGACTAAATAATATGCCATTGAATGATTCATGGATAGCAGAAGACATCAGGGAGGAGATAAAAAAAATTCTTGGAGATAAACAAGAACACCAATACAACATACCAAAATCTCTGGGACCCTATAAAAGCTGTACTAAGAGGAAAGTTCATTGCATTGAGCGCATTCAATAAAAGAATAAAAAGTCAACAAATGAATGACTTAATAGTACAACTCAAAGCCCTAGAAAAAGAAGAAAAAGTCAACACTGAAAGTAGTAGAAGACAGGAAATAATTAAAATCAGAGCTGAAATCAATGAAATTGAAACAAAAGAAATAATTTAAAAGATTGACAAAGCAAGAAGTTGGTTCATTTCAATAGATGCAGAAAAAGTGTTTGATAAAATATAACACCCATTCATGCTCAAAACACTAGAAAAAAATAGGGATAGTAGGAACATACCTCAACATTGTAAAGGCTATCTATGCTAAGCCCACAGTCAACATCATTCTAAATGGAGAAAAGTTGAAAGCATTCCCTCTAAAACCTAGAACAAGGCAGGGAGGCCCTCTTTCACCACTTCTATTCAATATCGTCCTTGAAGCACTAACCAGAGCAGACAGACCAAAGAAATTAAAGGGATACGAATAGGAAAAGAAGAACTCAAACTATCATTATTTGCTGACAATATGATTCTGTTTAGAAGATCCAAAAACCTCAATCAGAAAACTTCTAGAATTAAAAAATAAATTCAGCAAAGTAGCAGGATATAAAATCAATACACATAAATAGAATGCATTTCTATTCATAAGTGATGAATCCTCTGAAAGAGAAATTTGGAAAACTCCATTCACAACCTCAAAAAAAAAAAAAAACAAAAAAAAACTTGGGAATCAATCTAACAAAGAGGTGAAAGACCTCTATAATGAAAACTACAGAACACTAAAGACAGAAATTAAAGAAAACCTTAGAAGGTGGAAAGATCTCCCATTTCAAATGGCCATACATCCAAAGGCACTATCCAGATTTACACTATTCCAATTAAAATCCCAATGACATTTCTCATAGAAATAGAGAAAGCAATCATGAAATTCATCTGGAGGAACAAAAGACCCAGAATAGCCAAAGCAATCCTGGGAAGAGTGATGCAGAAGGTATCACAGTACCAGAAGTTAAACTCTACTACAGAGCAACAGTAACAACACATAAGTACAACAGATAAGTACAGTTATCTCATACTAGACAAAGGCACCAAAAACTTACAATGGAGAAAAGATAGCCTCTTCAACAAATGGTACTGGCAAAACTGGAAATCCATATGCAGTAAAATGAAATTAAACCTCTATCTCTCTCCCTGCACAAAACTCAACTCAAAATGGATCAAAGATCTAGGAATTAGACCTGACACCTTTCACCAAATAGGAGTGCAAGTAGGCCTGAATCTTCATCATATTCTTTTAGAAGCAGACTTGCTTAACAAGACTCCTGGAGCACAAGAAATGAATGCAAGAATCAATAAATGGGATAGATTCAAACTAAAAAGCTTTTTCTCAGCAAATGAAACAATCAATAATATGAAAGGAGAACCTATAGAGTGGGAGAAAATCTTTTCCACACACATTTCAGATAGACCACTAATCTCCAAAATTTATAAAGAACTTAAAAAAACTTTAAGCCCAAAATACAAGGAAACCAATCAATAAATGGACTAAGGAACTGGGCAGATACTTCACTGAAGAAGATATAAAGGTGATCAACAAATATATGAAAAAGTGCTCATATTATCTAGTAATTAGAAAAATGCAAACCACCCTAAGATTTCATCTAACTCCAAAATGGTTATTATCAAGAATACAAGCGATAATAAGTGTTGGCGTGGATGTGGGGAAAAAGCACACTCATACATTACTGGTGGTAGTGCAAATTGGTGTGTCCGCTCTGGAAAGCAATATGGAGATTCCTCAGAAAATTTGGAATGGATCCACCATTTGACCCAGCTATCCCAGTCCTTGGTTTATACCCTTCAGTTGATGAATGGGTAAAGAAACTGTGGTTTATATACTCAATGGAATACTACTCAGCTATAAAGAAGAATAAAATTATCGCATTTGAAGGTAAATGGATGGAGTTGGAGAATACCATACTAAGTGAAATAAGCCAATCCCAAAATACCAAAGACCGAATGTTTTCTCTGATAAGTGGATGATGATTCATAATGGGGGGACACCGGGGGTTAGAGAAGAATGGAGGAATTTGAATTGTGTAGTGGGAAATGGGGCAAGAAGGGGAAGGGGAAGGAAAGATAGAGGACTGAGACAGACATTTTTATCCTATGTAAATGTATGGTTACATGAATGGTATGAATCTACATTGTGTACAACCATAGAAATGAAAAGTTGTACCCTATTTATGAATCAAAATGCAGTCTGTAAAAATTAAAAAAAATTTTAAATGTATAACAACAACAACAAAAAAGAAGATAAAGGCATTGGACAGGGACTTTTGGATCCTCTCTATCCCCTCACAGGAATGTATTCCCATTCTTACTTGTTGTCTATTCTTTCCCTATAATTTCAATAAAAGCAGTGATATTTTCCTGTGGAACATCTATCACTCCATTTTACTCCTCATATCTTATCTTCCAGTTTCCCTATCACCTTGCTGTGCACCATCTGTCCTGTATCTTCAACCTTTCACTCTATTCTTATTTCATCTTCTCTCCATCTTTTAATCAAGTGCATCATTCTCTTTTAAATCATGACCTTTCCTGACCTCAGGTCCCTCAAGCCATACATTAGCTTCCCTTTTTCTAACAAGTCAATATTCTGAGAAAAGTAGGTCTTATTGTAATATGGTCTCTACCCCTATTACTACACTCAAAGTACAATCAACATAGTTGCTAAAAACTTTATGGTTGCTACAGCCAATGGGAAATTTTCAGTCCTTATTTCAATTGACATCTTTGAAGCTTTTAATATTGTTTACTACTCTGTCCTTATGGAACCCTCCCTTCCTTGTATTATGAGATACTGGTCTATCAGGGCTCTCCTTCTATACCTCTGACCATTTCTGCTTAGTCTTGCTTGAAGTTTCCCTTTTATATCTCTTTCCAAATGGTTATGTTCTCTTTTCTCTTCTTTTCATGCTCACTCTAGTCAATTGCATTCACTTTCACAGCTTTAAAGTTCATCTTTTTTGCTAATGACACCTAAGTATATAATTCAGCTCAGATCTTTCCTCTGTGTATGACAATCATCAATTCTCTTGCTCCTTGGTAATTAATTACCACTCAGCATCTCCAACATAACCTCATAAAAATTTTATTTTTCATTCCATCTATCCTTTATCACCACCAAACCAAATACGTTCTTTTTCCTTGTCCTCATCTTCCTTGTATTCTGAGTGAATGGCACAACCAGCTATAAAGTCACCCAAGCATCTGATCATCAATAGGTTATCAATAGATCACCAATAGTTTATCAATCCAAGCTTGCCTGGATTACTCTCCAACTTCCTATCCTCCTGTCTTATGCATTCATACAGCACTTAGCCTGATGCCCTCAGAATATTTCTGATACGCACTTCTGACTATATAATTATCTTACATTCATTTACATGAGTTCTCATTGCCTTCAAAATTGAACCTGCTATAGTTTGGATTGGGAGTATCCACCAAAGACTCATTTGCCAAAGGTTTAGTCCCCGAAGGTGGTAGCAATTTTAAGAGGTGAGGCCTAGTGGGAGGCCTTAGGTCATTGGGGGCATGTCACCAAAGGGATTTGTAGGACTAGGTCTTCTATTTTCTCCTTCACATTCCAGACATGATATGAACAGTTTTTTCTGCAATACCACATGCTCCTTTCCATGATTTCCTGCCTCACTCCTGACCCAAAGCAATAGAACCAACATGGATTGAAATCCCAAAACAAACCTTTCTTCTTTTTAGGTTATTTCTGGCATTTTGTTATAGCAACAGAAGGCTGACCAGTTCAGAACTCAAGCTGACTGACTCCAAATCCCTTATCCATGGGGATTCTTGATGAATTAACTTGGATTCTTAAGGAAGACCGCAAAATAGAACATGGAAAGTAGAGATAAAATGGCAAAACCTGTATTTTGGCATGTATCTACCTTCCCTCAGTTCTCTTGTCCTTTGGCTGCATCACCATCATCATCATCATCATCATCATCATAAACAAGTTTGTTATTGCAATGATTATATATAGAGAGTGTGAGAGAGAGAGAGGTGTCACTAGGTTTTAAAATGTATTTTGTATTCATTATTGTAATCTTCATTATACTCTGTGAAATATGCATTCACATGTATTTTCCAGATGAGAATGCTACAGGTAAGCAATTTCACAAAAACTACTCAGGATCACTAAGCTAGTAAGGGCTAGAAGTAGGTTTTGATGGCTGACAATGTGATCTCAAACTCTGCTCTTTCCCCTTCTTCTTTTTTTACATAACAATTTTTAATCTATTTTAATAGTCTGGGACTGGATATTATAGTCATCTGGGAAGTTTTTAAAAAATAATGATGACTGAGCTCGACCAACAGAAATTCACATTCAATTGATCAGGGAGAAGTTCTGACTTCCTGTATTTTGTAAAAGTTTTTTAGAGGATTATAATGCCCATTCACAGGGCTGAGGTTGTAGCTCAGTGGTAAAGTGCTTGCCTCACATGTGAGGCAGCACTAGGTTCAATTCTCAGCACCATATATAAATGAATGGATAAAATAAAAGTCCATCAACAATTTTAAAATATTTTTAAAAAATATTACCCATTCAGAATTTTTTAAAATAACTTTTATTTATTTATTTATCATTTATTTATTTATGTGGTGCTGAGGATCCAACCCAGTGCCTTACATGTGCTAGGCAAGCACTCTACCACTGAGTCACAACCCCAGCCCCAACAATTGTTTTAAATAAGCAAATATTTGCTTTCTTTGGGTGTTCCTTAAGGTCAGGGTCATCTTCAAATTTCCCACTATATTTCTTCATAGTTTGGACGTAGCATACAAGAACTTATGAATGAATAGTTATAAAATTCCATTGCATGTCATATCCAGAACAATAATCAAGATAAATTTAAGCTGTGTTCCTGAGGAACAAAATTAATGTCAAATTTCAGGGGAAAAAAATGAGCTTTAAAAAACCCCCAAAGCAAAACAAAACAAAACAAAAAAGACCAAAAATACTAAGAAAAATGTTTGTTCACAGTCTGGGACTTGAAATGCGGCCTTAGAAAAATAAACAGTTCTTAGGATTTGGGAGAAGTTGTTTGCAGGATATTACTGTAGCCCATTCTCCTGTGAACAAGCCCCACTAAACTTCTAGTCCCAGCATTGCCTAAATTATGTTTCTCTAACAACTTGCATAATCCCCCACACTTTGGATCTTCTTCTCTGTTAACTAATCCTAGAGAATCCTGATAGTGCTGTGCTAAATGATGAAATAATCTTTTCTCCCTTTCAGTCTAACTGGAAAAGATGTTCTTACACATACTTATTTTAAAAGCCAATGCATGTATGATTTTTTTTTTTAAAAAGAACAAGGGAAATTGACTAATATAATGGAACTTGATTAACTTCTTCCCTATGATCCTTGAGAAATACTGAGGCAATGACATTTATAAGCCATGCTCAAAAAAATTTTTTTTAAAACTTGTCATCTAAATCAGTTACATAGTCTTCTGCCTCTCCCCACCCTTGAGTATTTTTCCAGAAAAGGAAATATATGCTGATGTTCTGGATGCCTTTGAGCAAGACAGACCTCCCCATCAATAATATGTGCAGAAACCCTGTAATTTCTGCAAAAGGAAGATCTGCCTCCAGGCTACAGATGGGCTTGGGGACCTGGCTAAAATGGTTTGCAGCACAAGCTGTGCCAGATGTTTCCAAGAAAGAACTAGGGAAGAAAATTCAGTGTTGATTTAGAACAGTGCCTTTCAATCTTGTTTTCTTAGTATCATAAGAAATTTTTCATACTGACCCCATATATATAGCAATGTGTGTAGGTATGTGTGTGTGCGTGTGTGTGTGTGTGTATGTGTGTGTGTGTGTGTGTGTGTGTGTGTGTGTGTATGCTTGAAACTACATTCACAAGGAAGAGTTTTGCAATGTATTACCAGGTCATGAAATTGATTTTGTATGTGTTGACAAGTATTTAAAAAGAATAGAAAAGAAAATATTGGTTTTTATTTTACATGTTAAAGATAAGTATTACTTTGTGCTCTCAGTTGCATACACTAATTTCTAAAATGTGTAATCTTTCAAAAGTTTGCTAAATCTGAAGAAACCAAATTAAATAACAATATTTATAGAAGGCAATGTAATAAGTTTTGCCAACCAGTGAACCCCAGGAATTTTCAATCATTCAGTCTTCAAATATGTATGAATAAAGCCCATGTTCCAGGCTTTGCTAACCAGAGGGAAAGAAGATAGGTCCCTTTTCCTGAAAAATTCTAAGTTCAAAATCTTTCAATGTCTTCTCTGCTCACTGATTATGCCAATCCTTAGCCTTACCTAAGAATCATACCTAGCACTACAATTGAGGGAGAATAAGAAGCAAAGTTTCAAGGAAAGGCAGACATAAGTGGAAAAACACATAGGCTGCTGTCTTATCACAACTCTTATTGTTCTGTTTGGGGATCTCTGACCATGGATGCCCAGTACTTTCATGAATCTCCACTATTAGGCATTCCCAAATCTAGTATCCAACTAAGTCCAGGACTCTTGAGCAGTGACTTCTTCTGCCTCATTGGTATGTATCTACCCTGTCTCCTTTCTTGGTCTCAGAAATGAGATAAGAGTTTTTGATGAGAAATTAATGGTAATTTCTGACTATGGTATCCTACCAGATAGTATGATCATTTTGATGGACTATCCAAGAAGCATGAATACTGTAAATTATTGAGGCTAAGCCACTTCATCATTTCAATCTAAGGGATACTGAAGTGAGCTAGCTAGATACTGTGCTTGCCCTAATGGAGCTTTGAGTCTGGCAGCAAAGACAGACTATTAAATAGTAAGTACAATATGAGATTAGCATTAAAAAGGGTAAATAAAGGAGCTATGGGAATTTAGAGCAGGATAATTTAACCAAGTCTACTGAGTCAGCCAAAGCTTCTGTGGCAATGACTTTTAAATTGAGGCTTATGAATACATGGGAATTAGCTAGGTGAGGGAAGAAAGCCAGGGGATAGGTCACTATAGACAGACAGACTACCTCTTTATTAGCTGTGTACCTTTTGGGAAAATGTTTAACTCTTTTAAGCCTCAATTTTCATTTGTATAAAATGAAGAAATAAACTATCCTCAGAGAATTGCACACTGTTTATTGCAGGACCAGAACTTAATACTCAGTGTGGAGCCACTAGTAATGGTAGTGATAGCAGGGATGGTACTGGCAGTGGTGGCAGAAGTATGAAATACGGATTTACAGGAGGAAGGCTGGATTGATGTGGATCTGTACAGCCTGGGAGTTATGGGAGAAATGCATATCTATGCCTGCTTCATTTGAAATAGAAGCCATCTGAACAAGTAATTGCTCTGTGCAAGGCTTGGAAATGGGTAACAACCCTCAGAATATAGATTCCAGATTTGGAGACTGTACCTCCCAAGTGCAAGCATGGTGATAACTGCAGCTCTGAGACTCCATCTAGCAGCAGAAGCCCTAGAAGTCCTATAGTTGTAGAAGATCTTTCTTCAGAATGGGAATGTGAATCCTGTTTTTATTAAATCATTTTTCTCTGAATTATGGTTGACACTGAGACTTCATCTCTTATTCCCGAGGAAATCTGCACGTTTTAAAAGTTTAAATTGGACTATGAGAACAGTTAGATTATGGTCTTTATTTCCAGTTTTGTCAGGTCACATCCTAGGTGTTGACAAGGCAGTAAGAAGAAAAATCATTTTTAGAAATACTAGCATTTTCCCATTTTATTGATCCAGTAATAAGCAATAAATGGCTATGCAATTGAATGTTTTTTCAAGCATCAATAGAAATCCACACTCCAAATACTGTTACTTTGTCTTTTTACCAGAGAAAGGAAATTATGTTTTGATCCTTCTTTCTTAACAAAAATACTAAACAGTCCTTCATAAACTCTTTCTACTTAAAATGCCCCAGCATTAAATAAACCCTAATCAATGAATAATAGTGTCCCAAGAATGCATGAAAGCAAAAGAGTCCAATGATCTGAAATCCTATGCAAAATCTTTCAATGGCCTTCATAGAACCCTAAACTCTTATATAATACTTAGCCTGGCATATGGCCCTCTGATTCCTACATATATTACTAAGTTCATTCTTATATGGTTCCCAGATACTTCAGCTGAACTACATTACTCATGGTTTCCCACACACTACCCTCAATTTCCTAGCTCCCTGCCTTGTTTATGACTTTGCTTCTATCTGTAACAACCTCCCCTACTCTGTAAAACCCTTTCATCCATCAAATTTATCCCAAAGGCCATCTTCCTTTCAACATCACCAAGTCTTTCTAAGTCTAAAATTCAATGGTACTTCTTCATTCATAAACCCCATAAATACTTTATTTGAATGTAATTTTTATGATCTTTGCATTTTAAGGTTATTAATCTACCTCATCCTCCTTTCTATATTGCAAATTCTAGTATCATACTCATAATGCCTTAAGTAAAAGTTTAGTGTGGGGAATGAGAACATGGACTTTAGAGTCAAAGAAATGTAATGGTATACTGACTCTGCCATGTACAGACTGCATGACCTTGGTCAAATGACCAAATTATGTAAAACCACATTTCTTCATTTGAAAAATAGCTAGGTACCAAATCTTCTTGCGTATACTTCAACGTACTGAATGACCCCTGGCATTCAATATTTCTTAAACCATATCATGACGAATGTCATCACTTATCATTCTAATAGAGGATCTAGACATAACCCTATGAGAAATCTATGACTATGTATACACTATTACAAACCTTGCCTCTCTCCATTGGGTTTTAAGAGCAGAGGATTTCAAATTGTGGTCTCTCTACTCTTACAGGTCCATGAGACATTTTCAGGAAGCACAGGAGGTCAAATCTATTTCAGTGGTTATATTCAGACAATATTTACATTTATTTCTGTGTTGACATTTGCAATGATGATACAAAAGTGATAATGGATAAACATTGTCACTGGCATGAATGACATCTGGAAAAGCAAGCCAACACTGAATTCATTGTGTTCATTATTAGTTGTATTCTCTATGCAGTACACTGACAGTGTTAAGAAAAAAAAAAAAAAAAAGTCAGTTTCACCTAAAATTCTTGATGAAATAATAAAAACTAAAACACTATGAATTTTATTGTGTCTCAAACCTTGAGTCACATGCTGTGTATGAAGTCATAAGTACACATATAGCACTTCTGCTGAATTTTGAAGCACAATGGCTGTCTTGAGGGAAAAAGTACTTGTGTTTGAGCTGGGAGCTGAATGAATCACTTTTCTTTTATTAGAACACAATTTTTCCTTGAAAGAATGGCAGACCAACAAACTAATATTGTTCAGACCATAGTTTGGATTTGACAGAGATTTCTTCACAAATGAACAAAGTGAGACAATCACCTCAAGAAAAAACAAAAACAAATCAAACACTAAAAACATCTCTTTCCAAAGGCAAAACTCAAACTTTCAGACAAAAATGAGAATTTTATAAAGCAAATATGCCACTGTGAGCCTGACATCTTCCCTAGACATTTCTGATGAGATCAAGGTAATGCTAAAAAGTATAATTTTTAAAATATATTGTTTTATGTTGTGTGTCAACATTTGGAAAGCTGCATAACTCAGTAAGCCAACACTTTTCCAATGATCAATACATGCTTGTATAAAATTGTACATGGGCAAAAGATATATTCACACCAAATGAGATAAACAAATGGATTTTATTTTAACAAAATTTGAAAGTTCATTGATAGTGGTTTAAATCACACATTGCGACTATCCTTCATAAACTACCATTTATTCAGTTTTAATATGGTATTCCACTAAAATATTCATAACTGAGGTCATTAATATACTACTCCCTTTTACAGTTATATAACTGTTTCATGTCACATTTTCTTCAACTAAAACCATGTATTGTGACAGTTTGAATGCAGAAGCAAAAATGAGAAGCCAGTTGACTTCTATTAAGCTGGATAATAAAGAGATTGGAAAAAATTGTGAAACAATGTCTTTTCACTATTTTTTTATGTTTTGGAAAATAGAGCTCTTTTCAAGAAAATGCCATTTGTATAAATTTGTAATAAGTTTATTATTTTACTTTTAAATGAATAAACATTTAATTTTTTCTGCATTTTAATTTCAAATACAAGAAATAACTGTATTTATAGCTTAGTCTCATCTAATTTTAGATAAGACTCTAACAAGTTCCCTCTTAAAGGGTGTTTGGTGGTCTTGAGATCAAAAAGTCTGAGACCCATTTCTTCAGAAGCTTTGTAGTTCTTATGTTAAGAACCCCTACTTTTCACAGAGACAAACCCACAGGAATACCATCATCTGATCCTTGAAAAGGACAGTAGAAAAAAATTGTCTATTTAACAAATAATGATAGCCAGTTTAACAAAGGGTGCTGAGAAACTGGATGTCCTTATTTGCAAAAGAA
The DNA here is from genome assembly GCF_902686455.1 of Sciurus vulgaris. Taxonomy (NCBI): domain Eukaryota; kingdom Metazoa; phylum Chordata; class Mammalia; order Rodentia; family Sciuridae; genus Sciurus; species Sciurus vulgaris. Next base: position 151,709,301 of record NC_136463.1, read on the forward strand.
TAAAACTAGATGCCTACCTCTCACCTTGCACAAAAATCAACTTGAAATGGATCAGAGTAGAAATTTGACCAGAAACTTTGCTACTGCAGAAGAAAACACAGTGAAAATATCTAACATATAGACACAGGGAACAACTTCCTCCTAGGACTCTTAAAGTTCAGGAAATAATACCAAGAATTAATAAATGGGATGGCATCAAATGAAAAAGCTTCTGTATGGCAAAGGAAACAATTAAGAATGTGAAGAAAGAACCTACGGAATGAGAGAAAATCTTGGCAAGCTACTGTACTGACAGGATTAATATTCAGAATAGAAAAGAACTAAAAAAATCTTACCACCATAAAAAAACCAAATAATCCAATCAATAAACAGACACTTCTCAAAAAAAGAAATACAAGTGACCAACAAATATATGAAAAAATATTTGACATCTTTAGCAGTTAGGGAAATGCAAATGAGACTATCTCATGCCAGTCAGAATGGTAATCATCAAGAATACACATAATAATAAATGCTGGAGAGGATGTGGGAAGAGAGGAACACTTACATACATTGTTGGTGGAATTATAAATTAGTATAACTACTATGGAAATCAGCATGGCTGTTCATCAAAATACTAGGAATGAAGCCACTAACTGTAGCATGCCTTGGTTTTATCCAAAAGAATTTAAGTCAGCATACTATAGCAGTACATGCATACCTGTGTATATAGCAGTGCAATTCACAATAGCCAAGTTATGGAACTGGACTAGGTGTTCATCAATAGATGAATGGATAAAGAAAATGTGGTATATATACATAATATATTTCTATTCAGCATAAAGAAGAATGAAATTATACCAATTGCAGGAAAAGAGATGAAACTAGAAAGCATCAGATTAAGTGAAATAAGCAAGAATCAGTCTGGATCATATATTCTCTCTCATATGTGGCAGATAGAGAGAAAGAAAACAAAAAAAAAAAGGTGAGGAGGAATCTCATGAAAATAGAAGGGAAACCAGTAGAGTAGTGGAAGGGGGCTAGGGTAAGGGAGGAGGGAAAGTACTGGGAAATGAAATTGACCAAATTGTGTTTAGTGAATGTACAAATATGTCACAATGAATCCCACTTATGTATAATTATGATACCAATAAACTTTTTAATATGTGACAAAAAAATAATTATTTTTTAAAAAGAGTCCCAGCTCTAATAAAAAGCTCACAACTTTGTCAAGTTAAATATAGACTTTGGACATGCCAGTCCTGGTTCTTCCTTTCAGTCGAATCTTTATGTGGGAGGAAACTTCTTCATCTCATGAAAGTAGGTGACTAAAAAACAAACAAGCAAGAATTATTTAAAGTTACAAAAATAAATGCCTCCTTATTTATGTTTTCCCCAGCATGTCTAAAGATGTAGGTGAAAGTCAGGCTTTTTAAAAAAAATTGAATTGTTATTTTGATGATAGATGAAGTACTCTTTGTAAACACATGCTTAGTTTTTGAGTGAATGTTCTCATGCAATATCATCTTCACATTCCCCTACCCCAACTTGAAAATTATTCTTTTTTTTTTGACAACTAGTCCTTCATTTTATGAAAGTATTATTTATTAAGTAGAACAAGAACTGAAGGGCATGTAGACAACAATTTTAAGGAGACTTTCATGTAATCAGCATGGGGTCTATAGAACTATTCAATTTGGTGTATCTAAGACTCAGTGAAAACTTTACAGAACCAAATAAAAATGTTTGGCTACAATGTTTTTCTGTTATTTTATTGTTTAGATGAGCTTAGGGGAGGTGTTCAAGGAAGAAAAGAATTGAAAGGAAAAAGTAAAGAAAAAAGGGAAGGAAGGGAAGGAAAGGGAAGATGTTAGGATGGGGTGTTCCTCACTACCATGTGAGTAGTAAGACTTACTAATAATAAGAGCTGATCAGAAGTGCTTTTTAGAATGCTCCCCTCTTATAGTCACGTGGGCTTGCCCTTCCCAGGAGATACTTATCACCGGGCAGTGTTTTTGCTGAGAGCCCTAAGATCTGGTGAATTGGAAAAGGGCCTGGAATGCCAAGAGCTGTTGACTCACTATTACCTCCTGGACCCCAGGAGTATTTTTAAAAGAGTACAATAGAGCTCTAGGAGAATGCAATTCTCTAAGCAGAAAACTCCAAAAGTTGTCATGTCTGAAAATATGACTTGGATAACTGGGATTCCTAAATACATGCCAGGAAACCTATGAGGCACAGAGGAAATACATTTTTTTTTCCCTAGGAAGTCATTTTAGAGAAGAAAAAAAAAATTCTTTAACTTTAAAGACCTCTTACAATCTCCTCTCCACATCAGAACTTCACAATGTCCAACAGAGGAAGGAAATCTTCTTGAGGCTTCTGATTTCTGAGTCTCTATACCTTTGCACATCCCTTTATAAAGATTGGAGGGAAAGCTCTGTACATGATCTAAGCTTGTAAGATCTGCATGTTTGCTTGCCTCTCATTTGACACAGTAAAAGCAAATAAACAGGGTTGGGGTGTAGCTCCATGGTAGAGCACCTGCCTAGCATGTGTGAGGCTCTGGGTTCAGTTCCAAGTAACACACACATGCACGAGCTTATGTTTTTGAAAAAAAAAATTCCCTTCAATAGAGTCTCTGTAGTGTTTCTAATATACTGCTTCTTACTTCTGCATCTAAGTGTCATTTCTGCTTCTTAAAATACTGCCCCATTCCTCTTTTCATCCCCTCATTTCTAGCCCACTCTTATTTTTATCCACGTGTCCAAATTGGATTTCAACTTCCCTCCTGGCCACCTCCTCATCCTTCTGGGAATCCCTTATAATCTTTTCACCTGAACTTGCCCATTGTTTTACATATTTGACTTAACTCTCTGTCCATGGCAATTTCACTTATGTAGTAAATCTGTATTGAGCAGCTGCTGCATATGGCAGTGCATCCTTAATGGACTAGGGATTCACAGAGAAACAAAACACATATCTCTCTCCTTAAAAAAAACTTATAGGTACTTGGGGCAGGGGACAAAATAATTGTAACAGTACAATAAGTGCTTAAGTGCTATATAAATAATATCTAAGTATACCTTACATCTGTGTGTTTTGTCTTACCTTGATTTTGAACTTCTTAAATGTGTGGTTATATATGTCTGTTCTTTTAAATATCACATTAGAAGTTTAAGCCTGGGCACATCTTGCGTGTGAACATATCAGGACCAAAAGATGTGCAAGAAGCTCATTTACTGAAATGAAAATGAAAATTCCAAATGGAGTTTTCCTAGCATCTGTGGAATTGAGTGTGGTCAGTTCAAAATTCATGGTCAGTAAGCCTCACTGGAGAGTTGGCAGAGTAGATAAAACCTCAGGGACCTGGGATTTACAAAGCTTTAATTTCAGACTCTACAGGGTCAACTCAATCCTTAAAAACATCATACAATAATACATTGAATAATGTGATGTTTGGAAAGTGTGTTGTGACAGGGTCGGGATACCCTGAGAAGACAATGGGACCAGGGTTGGATGTTTTGCCTTTTGAGGTCTCTTGTGGTTGGGTAGGCAGGCACAGAGGGTAAGAGCAATCAGTGGGCCTCCTGCTCCTTCACTGAAAACTGTGTGTGGGGATCAGCGCTGGGGCCTGGGATTCACTGCAAGCATCCCCACCCATTTTTGCCCTTTGGCTCAGTATGAAATACTAAGAGGATGAAATACAGACTACTAAGTGTTGTTGGTCCCAAGGCAGTTTTATGTAATTTATGCAATGAATCCTATCCATGGAGCAGGATCCAATTAGGCAGCCCAGGAATTCTATCCCAATTTCATCCATGTAAAAATTGAACTACAGAAAAATTACATACCATATTTTTAGGTCACACAGCTGGTAAATTCTGCCACCAGCATTTCTCAGAGATTGAGAGAGAATTATGCTTCTCCATATTATTTATTTATTTATTTAGGTGCCAGGGATTGAACTCAGGGATGCTTAACCACTGAGTCACATCCCCAGTTTGTTTTTTACTTATTTTTATTTTGGAAAAGGGGCTTGATAAATTGCTGAGGGTGGCTTTGAACTTTTGATCCTCTCCTGAGCCTCTGGGATTACAGGTATGTGTCTCCATGCCCAGGATACTCCACACTTTTTAAAGAAGTGTAAGAAGAAATGCCAAAACAGAATAGCAAATATCATGTAATAGTTTTAAAATATTTTTTATTTAATGAAAAAGCATTATTAATACAAGACATTCAATGTGAAAATAATTTGTGGCATTATAAAATATAAGAATGTGCTTGTGCACGTGCAGTGAGTGTGTGTATTATGGTGTTCTCTAGATGGTATGTACTGGTAATGGTCACATATATGAAGTTCTGTGATAGACATCTGGTGGAGAGTTAATTCTTATTTACTGTGTGACAGTATTTTCTCCAGCAGCCCTAATGTTTCCAGTCCTGGAAAATAATAGAAATGATTTTTTTTCTTCTAACAATTGTACACTCCCTTGTCATGTGACACAATTCTGGCCAAAGAGACCTTAAGGGAAATGAAAAAGGGCTTTCGGGTAATACTTTACTTCCTAAATATGGAGGGCTCCTAGGAGGGAAAGGTTTAGATCATACCATGTGGGGATGTCTGGAGGTGAGGCCACCTATTGAAATAATGAAGTGACAAAACTGAGAATAACACAGACATTAGTGATGGCACAGAAAAAGATGGGAAAGCCTAGGTCTGTCCGTAACAACTCGATTAACCCACAGAAAGTATCAGCTTGCAACTATTATTTAAAAAGTAACTTTTTCTAAAGCTTTAGGAAGCATAACTTAAGTATTTCATTCTTTTAGTTAGAAGCATCTTGCCTACTCTTTCCTGTTTTTGTCTTCAGAGAGAGCAACATGTTAACTGTAGGTCTTTGTGAATATGAAACCTGAACCTTCCCTCTCCTTTCCCCCACTGCCAATAAGGTTTCTTTTCCATACTGACCAGGCCTGGAGTCCTCAGGATCTGGACTCCAGGCTAGTGTTCTGTTAAATAGTGCTCCAAGAAACCACCACAAGGAGCATCTGACCTACCTGTCACTTAAAGAACCAGGACTCTTATACCACATCTGCCTCTCTTCAACAACAGCAAGAATTCAATGACAAAAGTCAATCCCATTATGGCAAGAATCTCTAAGTGCACCAAGGTGGTGTTGAGAATAATTTAAAGATAAGCAGAAGAAGTTCAATGGAAGCAGAGTAACTTCTTCATGATTGAATATGCAATAAAGATAACTGGTAAATCACTTCAGAAGTGTATAGAATTCCACTCATTTTGTGACTTCTTTCTTCTCAGGACCCCAGGACAATGATGTAAATAATGCTGATGTTTGCATTATGCTTAGGTATTACATATGTGAACGAGATAAGGAGAAGCTCATTCACTGAAGGCTCTCCACTCACTTTGTGTGTGGTGTGTGGGTGTACTCAAACAGTATGCCTATTTATATTCAATCACATATGGACGCTATATATGAATTAGGTATCTATAATACAGATATTTTAAATATTTGTTTACCACCAAATGTTTAACTAGGATTTCCATGAATAGAATAAAAGATGTATATGCTAAATATATATATAGTTGTATATCAGTATTTGGTTCAATTTACTATTATTTCTTTTTATGTACCAAACAGAAAAAAAATTCTTAACTAAATTTTGTCCATTTCTATTTCCTGTAGCATGAAACAATATGCTCAACACACAATAAATATCATTTTTAAAGGAGAAGGAGAGGACATTTTCTAGAGAAAGAAAGAACCCCAAATTCTCAAATTGTCACAATGGGGAATTATTATTCATTGTTTTTGTAAAAAATATTTGTGTGTTTATGCTAAACCCAACATAAATGTAAATATTTTAAACAAACAAAAATATGCCAGGGATAACAATAAACTATTTCTGAATTGGGGAGAGAAAGAGCCTGCCAGGAGTAGGCATGTGTATTTTTAAGCACACTGCCTCAAAAAGCAGCATGTCGGGATGTTGCATCTTTAATTTTTCTGTTAATTATGGATTGAGCATTGTTGTGAATCTTGTCCTCAAAACCAAGCTCAGAAAATAAGAGCAGATGCTCATCCCCAGGTTTGGCTCATATGGGAATTGAATAGAACATATTGGTTTATAATTAATGTAATTTGTTGGATTATCTTTTGTGAAGGAGCGAAGGTAAACAACCTTGCAGCATTGTGGTAATATCTTCAGAGCTTGGAGCTTCTGTAGGTATGAAGGAGAAGAAAAAAAGGAATGAAAAAAGGGGGAAGAAAGCTCTTCCTGCTGGATTACAGGGGATTTGGAAATGTTTGTCACATTCAAACAGACTTGAATTAATTCAAAAGGAAAAAATAGGTGAGAGAAGAGACCCTAAAGCTAATTACAAAGAGTGTGTAAAATGGAAGTCATTGGTTCTCCAATGGTGAATCTGTATAAACCAAATTCTCTTTTTTATTTGTCTTAATTTTATCATGGAATAACAAGGGACATGGAAAAGAAATATTCTCCCTTCCTCTAAACAGAAAATCAGGCACAACCCAAAGTTCACTGATTTAGATATTTACCTTTTTAAAGTCACTTTGTTATTAATAATATAAAATGACATTTTTTCAAGATGTCTTTGTTTCCTATTCCATTCTTTCAGAGGTAGAATGTTATCTTCATTTTGAATAAAGTCATTTGTGAAAAAAAGAAAATAACTGTAAATCTTTTCTACACACAACCAAGGTAGGATGTGACCTCTTTGGTGTGATCTTTCCCAATTACACTAATCATGAGTACACAATTTGTAACTTCAGATCCTTAACTATCTTTGAATATTAATTTTGATATTGTATCATTTGAATTTTCATCTTGGTATTTTTCTGTACATTATATGCCACTTTTAAAATTGAGTTGCTTAGCTTCTAAATCAAATAGTAAGTTTGAAACTTTCCAATCTTCTAAGTTAGAAAGGAAAAGTAAATTTTAATTGCTCAATTTTTTTCATATTTTCTTGCATTTGGTTGCTAAAATTAAATTATTATTTTCAAAATCTCTTAACTAGAAACCTACTTTAGGGCTTTACAAATCCAGAACCTGGCAATAGTTTCAAAAATTAAAGGGTGGGGAATGGAAAAGTGAAGACATTTAAAAATTTTTATATAAAACAAACCATGTATAATTTTTTAAAAGCAATTACATAAACAATATTAATCCTATACTTATTGTGTGAAATGAATTATCAGATTTCATCTTAGAAGTTATTTCCTCCATAAGCCTTTTCAGGCAACCACTCCTGCCAAAGAGAGATTTAAGTGCTCTTTTTGTGTACTTGTACAATGCCCAGTTCTTCCTATGTGCTATTATTTATCACATCTGGTGGAATTGTTTGCCTATTTGTCTCCTCTACTATACCATGAGGTCTTTAAGGAAAGCATCTTCCTTTTATTTCCCATTATGTCAGTGTCGGGACCTTATTGCATTCCAAAGGAATTTGTTGAAATAATGGAAGAAATTGAGTATTATCTGACCCCAGGAATTAAAAGAATGAGGGTAACATTTTAACAAACCAGCATCAATGCTTATTATCTTTATTTTAAAATGTAATCACATTTATGGAAGCCCAGGGAAACCAGAGAGATGACTAAGAAGTTGATATTAAAGTTCATTCATGTTCACAGTTTTCTGAACCACTTATAAGTATGGCAGGGCAAGGGGGGTGGTGGTCTACTGTCATTTAATTTACATATATCAGTCATCTATTGAAAGCTGTTAAGTGCCAAGAGGCTTACAATGGAATGGCTGGGAATAAGGCCTGCTTTGTAATTAGAAACATACAGCTAACATGAAATATTAAATACTAATAAAAGAAGATAGTATATGACTAAATACTAAACTGTGGGTATATGCTTTCCTAAACTTCTCTTCCAGACAATAAGAGTTTTAGGGTCAGAATTAGCAAGGAAGATGTCAGGGAGATTTTAAAAAAAAGGATGACTTACATAGGTGAGCATTAGCTCTGTGCAGGCACCATGGTAGATGCCCTCATATAGATTCTCATTTAATCCCCATTGTGTCTTCTCAAGTTAGACATTTTACCTTCCCATATGAAAGAAAAAATACACACAAATAAAATATGTTCCCAAAATGAGGCCACTGACCAATGGTATGAATGGTTTTGAAACCTGTTTCCATCACAATACTTTGTGGTAACTGTTGTAGAAAAGAAAAAAAAAAAAAAAAAAGAAATGAATTAAAAATGATCCAATAAAGGAAAGGAACTTTTTTTTTTCTGGTGGTACTGGGGATGGAACTCAGGGCCTTGTACTTGTGAGGCAAGCACTCTACCAGCAAGGTTGGTTCAACATCAGGAAATCAATAAATGTAATTCACCATATCAATAGACTTAAAGTCAAGAATCACATGATTACTTCAATAGATGCAGAAAAAGCATTTGATAAAATACAGCACCCCTTCATGCTCAAAACACTAGAAAAAATAGGGATAGTGGGAACATTCCTTAACATTGTGAAGGCCATCTATGCTAAGCCCATGGCTAATATCATTCTAAATGGTGAAAAACTGAAAGCATTCTCCCTAAAAACTGAAACAAGGCAGGGATGCCCTCTTTCACCAATTCTATTCAATATCGTCCTTGAAACTCTAGCCAGAGCAATTAGACAGACCAAAGAAATAAAAGGGATACGAATAGGAAAAGAAGAACTCAAACTATCCCTATTTCCTGATGACATGATTATATACTTAGAGGAACCAGGAAAATCCACCAGAAAACTTTTAGAACTCATAAGTGAGTTCAGTAAAGTAGCGGGATATGAGATCAATGCACATAAATCTAATGCATTTTTATACATAAGTGATGAATCTTTGGAAAGAATAATTAGGAAAACTACCCCATTCACAATAGCCTCAAAAAAAAAAAAAATACTTGGGAATCAATCTCACAAAAGAGGTGAGAGACCTCTACAATGAGAACTACAGAACACTAAAAAAAGAAATTAAAGAAAACCTTAGAAGATGGAAAGATCTCCCATGTTCTTGGATAGGCAGAATTAATATTGTCAAAATGGCCATACTACCTAAAGTGCTATACAGATTCAATGCAATTCCAATTAAAATCCCAATGACGTACCTTACAGAAATAGAGCAAGCAATTATGAAATTCATCTGGAAGAATAAGAAACCCAGAATAGCTAAAGCAATCCTTAGCAGAAAGAGTAAAGCAGGGGTATGGCAATACCAGATCTTCAACTCTACTACAAAGCCATAGTAACAAAAGTGGCATGGTATTGGTACCAAAATAGAAAGGTAGATCAATGGTACAGAATAGAGGACATGGACACAAACCCAAATAAATACAATTTTCTCATACTAGACAAAGGTGCCAAAAATATGCAATGGAGAAAAGATAGCCTCTTCAACAAATGGTGCTGGGAGAATTGGAAATCCATATGCAACAGAATGAAACTAAACCCATATCTCTCACCATGCACGAAACTAAACTCAAAATGGATTAAGGACCTTGGAATCAGACCAGAGACCCTGCATCTTATAGAAGAAAAAGTAGGTCCCGATCTTCAACATATTGACTTAGGACCAGACTTCCTCAACAGGACTCCCATAGCACAAGAAATAAAAGCAAGAATCAATAACTGGGATAGATTCAAACTAAAAAGCTTTCTCTCAGCAAAGGAAACTATCAGTAATGCGAAGAAAGAGCCTACAGAGTGGGAGAAAATCTTTGCCAATCATACTTCAGATAAAGCACTAATCTCCAGAATCTATAAAGAACTAAAAAACTCTACACCAAGAATGCAAATAATCCAATCGACAATGGGCTAAGGAAATGAATAGACACTTCAAAGAAGAAGATGTACAAGCAATCAACAAACATATGGAAAAATGTTCAACATCTCTAGTAATAAGAGAAATGCAAATCAAAACCACCCTAAGATTCCATCTCATCCCAATTAGAATGGCGATTATCAAGAATACAAGCAACAACAGGTGTTGGCAAGGATGTGGGGAGAAAGGTACACTCATACATTGCTGGTGGGGTTGCAAATTAGTGCAGCCACTCTGGAAAGCAGTGTGCAGATTCCTCAGAAAACTTAGAATGGAACCACCTTTTGACCCAGGTATCCCACTCCTTGGCCTATACCCAAAGGACTTAAAATCAGCATACTACAGAGATACAGCCACATCAATGTTCATAGCTGCTCAATTCACAATAGCCAGACTGTGGAACCAACCTAGATGTCCTTCAATTGATGAATGGATAAAGAAACTGTGGTATATATATATATATAATTGAATATTACTGAGCCATAAAGAATGATAAAATCATGGCATTTGCAGGCAAATGGATGAAATTGGAGAATATCATGCTAAGTGAGATAAGCCAATCTCAAAAAAACAAAGGACGAATGATATCACTAATAAGTGGATGATGACACATATTGGGGGGTCAGAGGGGTGGGTTAGTGTTAGGGTTAGAGTTAGGGTTAGGGAGGGGGGCACGAATGGAGGAAGGAAGGACTCTATAGAGGGAAAAGAGGGGTGGGAGGGGTGGGGGGAAGGGAAAAAAATAACAGAATGAATCAAACAACGTCACCCTATGTAAATTTATGATTACACAAATGGTATGCCTTTACGCCATGTACAAACAGAGAAACAACATGTATCCCATTTGTTTACAATAAAAAATAATAATAATAATAGAATAAAGGAAAGGGCAGAAGTAGGCATATGAAAAGAATTAGCCATTTCACTAAAGATAAGAAGTGGAGAGTTTCAGGAAGGAAATACAGTAACATGTCAAAAACTGCAAAAAGGTAAAGGAGACTGGATTTGCCTTTGTGTAGGACAACACAAAGATGGTGGGTTTTTCAGAGGGGGAAGGAAGGGGGATGAAAAGTATGCTTCAGAGGTAGGGACAAAAGTGCTGAGGAGGTGCGACCTAGGTAGAGGTTTGTCATAAACATAAAGTAGGTAGAAGTGGACTAGAAGGAAATTCAAGTCAAGCAATGGCTCTCCTCGAGATGGGGAGATGCTTACAATTGAAGCTAGGGGAGTAGGAAACGAAATGGAGATAAAAGAAACAAGTGGGAGACAAATACTGCAACCCCGTGTATCAGAGGAGGGATTAGCACTTCCCAGGCTCTTCTGAAACCAGGAACATGTGAAGAGATGTCTGCAGAAGAAAAGAGGGTGCAGTGAAGATACGAATTAATGAAGGATATCCTTGATCTTTTTATTTTAAGAACAAGGTGAGCTCACCAGCTGAGGAAAGGAGTAGGGAGGGAAGTGTTGAAGGCTGGAGGAGAAACAAAGTCTGTTGCAGCTGAAACGCAAAGGATGAAAATCCTCCTTCCATGGATCATCTGCATAAACCTAACTGCTTATGAGGTTATCTTCCTGATCTAATACCATACTGATTATTTGGCTCTTATAAATTCCCAAGGGACTTTAGGACAATCTGGATGGCATGAAATGACAAGGTCTTCAGAGAGAGAAGGAAAAAAAAATGAAGAAAAGAGAAGAAAAAAAGTGGACAGATTGACCAATATAGAAAATTTGGCCCTTTTCCAAAATTACAGCATGTCATTGGCAAAATTGGAAGTATGAGCCAGATCTCAATTCAATTCTATTTCTGCTACACTCCACTGCCTCTCAGATAACATAGGTATTTATGTATATATTAAAACAAAGAACTATTTTGTAAAGCTATATTATATTTTAAAAATGTGGTCAGGAGCATCTCTAATATCTAGTTTATATAAGGTTGACTAGTCTATTTTGTTTTAGGGAATAAATAATTTGTTTTCAAGAATCAAAATTCTTACCAGATGGTTATTTGCAATTGTAAACAATAAAGATCTACTAACCCCTCATCCTTTGAGACATATGTTCATTTTTTTAAACCACTGAATGCTATTCAATCTGAACTTTTCAGTTGAGAACTAAATCATACATGAGAAAAATTGAACAGTGAATAGTGTCCAGGCAAGTGGGTGAAGCGAGTCATGATTATTTTGGGGAATTCTTTTCTCCTCACTGGGCATCTCAAATGGCCAGGAACCCAATTTGATTCCCAAATTCTTAAGTCCTGGTGGACTTTTTACATATCACTGCCATCATCCAAAGGAGTATAGGTTGTAAGGAAGATGCTTAGAGCAAATCACGCTTCATTATTGTCTTGACTCGGGGCACGAATTCTATTTACAATGGATGATTTATATGGAATAAAAACTAAGTACTTGCATCCAAACAACAAAATAAAATCCAAGAATAAAAGACACTTTTAAAAGATTAGTGAAAATCTTGGGGACATACAGGTAATAGATTTATCAAAAACAAATATCAACTACTACAAGGACTCTTACAGATCACTATGAATAAAGATCAACATACCCACAGGAGAACACAAAGGGCTAAGCAAATGCACAAGTGATAAAGAAATGAGGGATCAAAACATACGAGATTTTTCACCTTTACTAGCAACAAACACAAGTACAGAACAATGAATTATCACCTTTTGAGTGGGGCTTACTGGGAATTGAACCCAGGGTTGCTTTATACTTTTTTATTTTCTATTTTGAGACAGGGTCTGGCTAAATTACTGAGGCTGGTGATCCTCCTGACTCAGTCTTCTGTTGCTGGGGTTACAGATGTGCACCACTGCACCCAGCTCAATGAATTAACACTTTTGTTCTTAAATATCAGCAAAATACTGATCACTAGTATGGATGAAGAAAACATGCTAATACAATGCTGGTAGGAATTTTGATTTATTAAGCTCTAGGATAGGTAATTTGGTAATATATGTCAAAATTGTTTATATCCTTTGACCCAGAGATTTCTTCTTTAGGTATTTATTCTAAAAGAGTAATCAATCATGCTCACATATACAGAAAAATATAAGCACAATACAAGTCATTATAGTGAGGTCTATAGTAAGGAAAACTGAGAAAAGCCAATATTATCTACCAAAAAGAATTATAATTTAGAATTTCTATATCATGAAATTATCTGTATTCCTTTAAAAGCATGATATACATATATATGAATTTATATGAAAAGTTTTTGATACATTTTAGGTCTACAAAAGTTTGAAACATTTCATTATATCAAAATGTTTTACACCTTAAATATATAAATATATATATGTATATAAATAGTAAAAAAGAAGACTTGAGAGTATATATTAAGTAGTATACTCCTATGTATAGAAAGTTATGAATTCAATTCTACAGAGGAGAAATCTGGGACATGTAAGTTGTGCTTTCTTATAAAAGTGTAATTTAAAGTGTTGCTTTTAATACTTCAACATATTTTTTTGGATATTTATTCTCTTTAAATGCTTCAGATATAATCTTAATACTTAAAACTAGAAGGAAATGAACTTCAGGGCCAGAGAAATGAAATGTCTTGGTTAGGCTCAATGAATCAGTCTTCTTACTCTCAGGACTCTGCTACCACACTGCCTGAACATGAGTAAAATATACACAAGGAAAGAGCTAATTTAGATGCTTGTGAGTTGATGGAGAGGTGTATTCACTTATATTGTACTTCCTACACAGTTTATCTACCATGCGTATCAACTTCTTTCTATTAAAAAAAGAAAGAACCAAAGTTAACTCAAGGAAGATGTGTTTAGAATGCTGAAATCACAAAAGTTAGCAAAGATCCTGAAAACTCTTCAAAATTTGCATTTTCTACTTTTGGGAAAACTTTTTAGGCCATATAAAATACATATGTCATAGAATCTTTAATTAAGATACAGCAACAGCAATGGATTTTGTGACCTGAAAGCTAGACTTAATGCCATTATTGAACTACATTTTCAGTTCAGAGACATGTTTTTCTAATGAGTCACAAATGCAACTGCTATAGTACAAGAATCCCATGCCAGGTTCACAAGAAAACTGTTCAAAGAAATGAGAAGCTTCTCATGAATTGACAACTTTCTGATATGAGATGTTCAAATTTTCATATCCTTATAAATTAACAAATACTAGAATGAAGTGACCAGATGTTCAGCTTCCTTTCTGGAATTTCGAATGTATGTGTGTGTATTTATACGCCAAAGCCATTCCCCTGAAGAGCAGAGATTTCTCATCAGAAAGTGTGTGCCTTCTTATGCTGTCATCGACCTTCATTTATTATCCACAGTGCCTACATTTCAACACTTTGCATTTTATATCTTCTTTTATATGGATTTCAGAAGTCTTTCTGAAAGAAAAGGAACTGGCTTTCTCCCACTAGAGTTTAGAAAGAGTTCCTAGAAAATACTAAGTAAAACTTCGGGGCAACTATCTATGAAAACTCAAAGAAGTTTTAAGGTAACTAATTTTTCCACATTTGTACTGGAGAAGTCAAAGGACTTTGACAACTAGATAAAAATTAGAAATTGGTGACAGCTGAGCATGGGGACACTGTAATCCCAGCAGTTTGGGAGGCTGAGGCAGGAGGATTGCAAGTTCAAGAGCAGCCTAAGCAACTTTGTGAGGCCCTAAGGAACATAGTGAGACCCTGTCTAAAAATAGAAAATAAAAAAAGAACTTGGAGTGTAGCTCCAAGTGGTAAAGCACCTCTGGGTTCCTAGTAGAACACACACACATGCATACACACACAGAGACACACACGCACACACACAAAATCATCTTTAGTTTTGTTTTTTTTAACAGTACTGGGGGTTGAACTCAGGGGAGTAATAGCACTAGGCTGCATCCTCAGCTTTTTAATTTTTTTTTTTTTTTAATTTTGAGACAGGGTCTCACTGAGTTGCTGAGGTTTGCCCTGACTTGTGATCCTTCTTCCTTAATCTGCCGAGTAGCTGGAATTACAGACATGTTCTGTGGTGCTGGGCTAAAATTGCTTAGAATAGGTCAATCCATATCTTTTCCTTTTGTGATTTTTCAAGTGTAAGTTCTCTAAAAGGACTTAAGTTTATCTGATACCACAAACATCAGGAGAAAGAGAATGTTTCTCAGAAATGAAACCAAAGCACAGTTCAAATAAAAATTCTAGTAGTGGGGAGCGACACACCATTGAGACACTCTTGTGAGTCTACATGACTGATTAGAAAATATATGTAAGGACAATTTTCATAATAAATTTGCAATCTGATCTTTGAATGTCCAGAAATTTGATGTTATTTTTTCAAAATTAAAAAATAGCACATATTAGTAAGTAATAGTCATGGTAAAATCTTCCCTAAAAGCATTTTATAATAGTCATTGCTGTTTTATTTCCAGCCTTTTTTGATCCACAACCAAACCTTTATTTGTCAAATTTTGTCAGAAAGCAAATGAAAAACAAACCACTTCTTGGCTGAGACAATGAATTCTTGGCAATTAGCATAATAAAAATAAATTCACCTTACAGTGATTTACACTCTACCATAATAGGGCAACAGATTATTTTTCTTATATTGCATTCTCTTTAAAAATATATCTCCTCAGTAAGAGGCAAAACACATTATTTTATCTTTATTTATATAGTTATAGGATGTTTAAACTTTCTAACTCATAACTCTGCATTCCAGAAGCACAAGTCTAGTCTAGACTGGCCTCCCTCTTAGGTTGACTGATTAGAGAATTAAGAAATATCTTCTCTGAAGACTGTCCCCAGCCAGCCCCTGTTTATGGCCAACATTCGCCTCTTACGACTCCTTAACCTTTGGGTTAACACAGAATGTTTCTGGACATACTGTTAGAATACGAAAACCCTTGCAAAAGTTAGCATATAAAACTGATAACAACTTAGAACAGATTATAAAAACAAATCTGTATTTGTAGGTTCCACATCCATTGATTCTTTCAACTGAGGATCAAAAGTATCTCCTACCCCAAATTGCATCTATATTGAACATATTACAAACTTTTTTCCTTGTCGTAATTCCCTAAGCAAAGCAATGCAACAACTATTCACATGTAATTTTTATTTTATTTTTTATTATAAATAATCTAGAGATGATTAAATGTATATTGAGAATGTGTATAGGTCATATGCAATTATTTTCTACTTTAGACGAAGGACTGGGCATCCACGGATTTTGGTATTGGCAGAGGTACAGAAAACAATCCCTCAGACACCAACATGTAGGTGTCTTCCTATGTGAAACCTGGCTGTGAGTAAAACCCTGAAGAGCTGGAATATGGAAGAAATTTTCCATTCAGGGGTGGTGATGAGGAATGGGAACCCAGGTGCTCACCAAGCAATATGAAGGCTTGATGGGAACCAAAAACCTAAGATCAGAGTGCGATTCTGGCAGTAAAACTGAGCAAACATGAATCTAGTATTCGTGAGCTGTGTTTCCTAGTTAGGGGCTCATCTCTCCAGTTTATTCAGCTCTTTGGCAGGGTGGGATGTTATTTTCTTGTACTATCTGCCACCAAATATAGGAGAAAATAGGAAGGGAGCAGCTCCTTGGGGACGAGGTGGGTAGGTCCCTAGGTGTAAGCAATCAGGCAGCCCCTGACAATGTTTCCTGGAAAGACACCTCACAGCACTCTGATGAAATTAAACCTCTCCTCTCCTGGAGACAGACTTCAATTTCTCTTTCCTCTTGTTTCGATGTTTAGAAATTGTGGCCTCTCTCTATCCCTTGTATTTAGTGTGCTTGAAAAGTAAAAGAACTGAGCTCAGTATCTCTTGAAGAGTAGAAAAGATGAGGAAAGGACTGGATTAGTGAGGAGCAGGCAAAAGAATTTTCAAAATATAAGGAGGAAGGTTGGAGGGAAACAACAGACAGAAGAGCATGAAGAAAGGAGGAGGGGAAAGGAAAAAAGAGGACGAGGCAAAGAACCAAGGACCCGGGAAGATGACGGAGTACTGAAGAGATGACTCCTATTTAGCATTTTGCTTATATCAACTCTTTTGACCTTGGGAAAAAAAAAAAAAAAAAGGCTCTTAGGTTTTCATTTAATCAGGTAGCATGTGCGAACTAAAGAAAACAGGAAAGAGGGGCTGGGGTTGTAGCTCAGTGGTAGAGCTCCTGCCTAGCATGTGTGAGGCCCTGGGTTCCATCCTCAGCACCACATAAAAATAGATAAAATAAAGGTATTATGCCCACGTACAACTAAAAAATATATTGAAAGCAAAAGAAAAGAGGAAAGAGATGTAATAAAATCATCTTGTGTAAGTCAGGGTCTGGTTAGGAGACAAATCACACCAGTCATTTAGACAGAGAATTTGACATAAAGAATGGTTAACTAGTTATGAAGTTGTTAACTAAACAAGTGAAAGGGTAAAAAAGGGACCACTGAGTTGTAGTAGTAGCAGCAATCACACAAAGAAGTTATCATATGTTGGGCTGAAGGAATAAAGTCAAAAGGTTGACAATGTTTAAACCTTGAAGTAACTTTGAACTCTGAGGAGGAACCCTGCTTGATTGGTCCTGGTGTCTCTGGGTGTCCGATAAGGCTGGTCCTCTGTGTGCTGGAGAAATTGAGAAGTGGATTCACATGTGACCATTGGAAGGCACTGTGGGGTGGGAGAAGTGCTACCGTGGTGACAGAGGAATAGCGAGCAGACCAGAGTCCCTAAGGCCAGGCTCATTGACAGCATCAGGATGTAAGCCTTCTACTCTCCACCCAGTATCTCCCATGGGCTGAGCCTAAGAGAATCAGCAGGTAAAACCTGTCTGTTATTTGCAGGGTCCCTGACCTGGAGTCAAAACAGCAGAGAAGGTGACGTTGGAGATAAGCAGATTAATATTGACACACACAACCTTCAAAAATTCTTTCCAATTGCTTACTTCCTAATTTTGAGGAGATTTTTATCAAAACCAGAAAATAAGGAGGAAAAAACACCCAATGCTTTTATCATAATTATAACCTCTTTTAAGTAAATCAGACTATGAAAAACCTAAAATTTTTTTTAAAAGTAAAAACCATTATTTGAGTTAGAAAATTTCATGGGATACATTACAGATCCTCTTTTGTTTATTTTTGCTCTTTTTCAACAAACATTGACTATCTCATGTGTCAATAGCTGTACTCAGGTGCTTGATATACACCAGGGAATAATAACTATTGTTGTATTCTTAAAATATGCTCATTTTTACAGAGGTCAGATATTAACATTCATAAATAATCAATAATCAATAATCAATTTAGAAGAGAACAATCAATGAAGAAGAGATCTATTGCAGAGTCCACAATTTATTGAGTTGGCTACAATAGCAGCAGGTGCCTTCAGAAGTGTGCTGAGATTCTGGAACCATGATCAGGTATATACATTTTTCTTTCTCACTCTTAGATATATTTTCCCCCAACTTTTTCCTGCATCTCTAAATAGAATTAGAGAGGTATTATATGCGATCCAAGATCCTATGAATCCTGCCGTTGAAATAATTCACACCTAACAGCCACACCATAAAAAAGCAAGCCATAGAACGTTCCTCTTTTAGCATCTACTGCCCCATAAGATGCAAGGATAATTTGGTGTAAATAAGGGAGAGAAAGAAAGAGGGAAATGCAGAGTGGATTTTTGAATAATGTTTAACTAATATACTTCCTTTAAATAAATGTTAATATATGTATCTTTCTACCACATAGTAATAGTTTACAAGCTCAAGTTTCTTTTCTAAGCCATTTAAAAATCATTTCTGTAACTCTATGCCAATCAAAAGAACGGTTCTAATTTATGCTTAGATCATATAGTGTTTCTTGGAACCACCATGGTCACATTAAATTTATCTTCCACATTTAATTTTAAAGATATATATTCAGAAAATCTCAATATAGCGAATGTGGATTGTGACAACCGCCCCTACAAATTCAAAACCGCTTTCTCATTGACCGTAGAGGAATCCAAGATGCAAATGTTATGGTTTCAATATCTTGAGAGAAGGCATGATCTCTAAAATTGTAGAAATAGAAATATTTACATATAAACACAAATCTTTATCAACAACTACCCCAGGCCTTTACATAGGTGATTCCTTAACATTTGCTAGTCTCATTATCTTCTTCATTTTTAATAATAAAGTTCTCCAGTATTCCTCAGCAATTCCACTGTTTAACTGCTCTCATGCTTAAGACCTTCTTGTTACCAGTAATTCACCTTTCCAGGTCCCTTCCCTCAACTCCAGCACATGGGCAGAATCATGTTCTTAATGATTTCTCCTGTTTCTGTGTTGCTAAGACAGAAGATCTAAAGTTGCCTTCTGGTAGGAGAAGGCCACCCATTGCCTGGCATATCATTCTTTAACTGTGTTTCCCAGAAGGTGGGTCTCAGCTGTTTATTCTCTGAGACATACAAGTGGATGTGTCATTCAATTTTCTATATAATAAGATGACATCTTAGCCTGACAGTAAAGACTCTTCTTAATCTAGTTGGAGCCTCCTGCTCAAATCAAGTCTCAAGATCTGAGGATATCTTCTGAATCACCATCCAGCGCCATTAAAACCCAACTTCCACCCATTCCTTTTATTTGGCATTGTCATCTAAAGACTGGCTACTGATTGGAAAGTACAGGTCAGAAAAAAGGAAGTCAACACCAGGTACATCTCCATCTACAGGACCACTGAAGTAGTAATGAGTATCTCAGCTTTGCTTTTAGAAGATTCTACCTCAAAGCCATCAGTGCTGACTGCCAACATCATGGGTCCTGTCAAATACTTTTCCTTTTCACCAATAGAAACGTAGCTTCCTCCAGCTGCCAACCATAGCCTCTTAATTGCAAACTACTTTATAATAGCCTTTCTTCCCAGACACTGAACAACAGAAACCCATTTCTGAGAGAAACCTTAGTTTGGACTCTACCCTTGAACTATTTTAGATTTTCATAAAGACAAAGAACTTTGGTCAGCTATTGTCCTTTTAAAGCATTTGATCTAATGTTAGGTTATCTTTCATCCCAGGACAGGGTGGGCAAGTCTTTTATAATATGAACAAGAAATGCTTCATGAAAATGAAATCCTGTTGAATTCAGTATTTTATTTTCTAGTCCTAAGGGTGGACTGCCTATTCTAGGAGTGGCTGGAAAAGTGGGAAGCAGAGGAACTTGAAAGAAAAACAGATTTAGAGTCATGTTTAGTAGGCAAGATTATTAAAAATAAAATCCTTTTGTAGCCTGTCATCTTCATGTTATGAAAGCCAGTAGCATGTTTTTTCTCCTTTTCAAATGAATTTTGTTTTTAATAAGTTTGGCTAAAAGTATAAATGCTTTTGGCGAGGTCAACTTGAACTTGTGGCTTTTCTAAGCCATTGGGGTCTACACCTCAGAGAATTTTCTGTTTTTATTGGAAGTTTAAATTTTGTTGACTGAACTGGCAGTTTCTTTGTACGAGCACTGGAGTCCTTTAATGTTTTCTTTTTTGGTCTCTTTTGCTGTTTAAAAGAATGACTTGAGGATAAATTTGGTGCCTTGGATAGATAAATAAATCTGACAAAATTATAAATGACTCAGTTAACTGGAGCAGGAAGGGGAAAATAATAGTGAATTAATTCTGAAAAGAAAACACACCCCTCAGGAAAATTCATGAAACCCTAACAAAGACAAAAGCTACTTTGGAAAAAAAAAAAAAAAAAAAAAAACACAGTTTAATATTTTAAGGAAAGGAAATAGTCAATTTTTTCTCATGCTAAAAATAATCAACCAACCAAATAAATAACAAAAATAACATGAAACCTCTAAAAAATAATGTTGTGATCATTTTTTCACATCTGATATATAATAGTTAACTTACTATCTTGAGAAATATTCCATGCTTTACTTACATACTAATATATTTAGTATGTCAATATAACAGAATCATAAAATTGTATCTTTTAATTAAAAACCCATTATAAACAAATCATCAAACTTACTTGTGATTATAAAAAGAATGAGTCATAGAGACCATAACTTGACTGTGAAAAAAATAGTTGATTTTACATATTTAGACTGCTGAGGAAATCAGTTCACGGTTGTGTGAAAATATGAAGTTCTGTCTGATGCACATAACACATGGGTACTCATAGCATAAAAGCGCATTCTCAGAATGTATGTATGCATTGTCTGAGGGATAGTAATGTAGAATATATATTTTCTTGGCTTCCTCATGTGAGTTAGAGGAGAATCTTCTAAAAAAATATAGACAAAAGTCCCTTACTTTTGTTTAACTTATAATTTTGCCTCGGGCTGATTCATTTTTTTGCAACTATTTTGAGGCTTGGGGTGTTCAGATTATTCAGCATTTACTGTAGGCCAAACATAGTAACCACAAGGGTTTGTTCCAATTCTGCACTCTAACTTAACAAGAAGTCACCATATATAGTATTCATGGATTATCCATTTTTAAAGAATATCTGAATAATATTTAAATAAAGGAACATTTTCTTAATGACTCAAAAGGCACTTAAGTAGTTTAAAATGCAGGATAATAGCCTGGCATGGTAGCACATGTCTATAATCCCAGTGACTCTAGAGTTTGAGGCAGAAGGATTGTCACTCTCAAGAGCAAGACCCTGCCTCAAAAAAATAAGCTGGGTGCAGTGGTGCATGCCTGTACTCCCAACCGCTTGGGAGGCTGAGGCAGAAGGATCCTGAATCCAAAGCCACCCTCAGCAAAAGCAAGGCATTAAGCAACTCAGTGAGACCCTGTCTAAATAAAATATACAACAGGGCTGAGGATGCGGCTCAATGGTTAAGTGACCCTTGGTTCAATCCCTGGTACAAATAAATAAATAAACAAATAAATAAATGATGGGTAATTCTGAGTTTTTAAAATGTGTACTATTGTCCATGTATCCATTGATTACATATATGGGAATGTATACTGAGTGTAGATATATTATTAAAATTTTGTGTTACCAGAATATTTAGATATACTAAACAAGGTCTAAATTGATATAGTTATCTGTTCTCTAAAGTATGAATAATGTAGGTCCCTCATGAGGACTTTTGGAGATAAATTCACTGAATAAGGATCTTGGAACAATACCTGGTATATGATAGGTGTTCAGAAAGTATTGATTCTTGTCCCTCCCTCTCTTTTACCTTTCAGGAGAGGAGCTTATTATAGCAGAAGGGGCAGGGACTTGGTTGTGGCTTAATTATACTTTGAATTGTATCTTCAACACTTTTGAGCTCTTAATCTTAGCCAAGTTCTTAACTACCTACAGCTTTAGTTTCCTCACTTATGAAATAAAACAATATCTACCTCATAAGATACATGTGAAGACGGTACAAGATACCCGTGCCTGACACAGTATGTAAGACATGTTAACTTGATCACTGCAGTCCACTCGTGGTACTCTTGAAACATAAACCATAGGATGAATTAAAAATACTATTATATGCACCTACAATAAGTTTTCTGAAGACAATCATGACTAGTCATTTAGCTATGCCATTCATTTTCCTGAGAGATCTTCAATATACATTACCGGATTGGTTTGGGGCTTTCTGTACCTGGCTCTAGGGTATAAGAATAGGATATGGTGTCAAGTAAACATGAGTTCAAACCCCGATTCTGTCAGTCAGTATCTGTCTTCCAGGGTTGAAGTTTAATATTTCAAGTGTTTTATACGTTGCCCCTGAGATTTTAGCATGCATGCTACAGTTAAAATCTAAATTGAAGCTATGGACACATGAGAAGACCCAATGCCATATTATAGCTGACCCTGAGAGCCTTCTTTAGAAAGATGAATGAAATCCAGTTTAGAGCATCAAGAATTCATCAGATGGTGTCACTAACTTACTCTCAGTAGCAATCTTTCTGGTTTTCCTCACTTGCTGCTCTGACTAAGCAAGCTAGTGGATTATAAGCCACACCTCAGTACAGCCTTTTGAGCCAAAGGAACCAGCTAGATGCACCTGGGCTCCTGGCCCAGAGGAACTATCAGATAATACAGGGGTTTGTTTGAAGGCACTGAATTTGTGTTTATTTTCTTATGTAGCATTAGATAAATAATACAGATGAGAAAGGCAGATGACTAAAATTATGATGGAATTATAAATTAAAACCGCAGAAGAGAACATTTATGTTTTCAAATATAAATCATATATACATCATGCCATTTCCATGTAATTATTCAGAGCACAGTTATTTTAGAACCTTTCTTCCACTCTTTTTCGAGGCTTCACTTTAATAATTTTTTTTGTTTCCACAGAACTTAGATAATCTGGTATTTCCTAAATGTCTCTATAAATGAAAAATGGGGAGCCAACAAACCTAAGTCATGCTGTGATAATCATTCAAACCCCATACAGCCCCTGTATCATCAGCCATAGCTATGATACAATTGAGTCCAACAGCATAAGCAGCCATCAAGACAAACAGAAATACTTAGTGAAAAACTCATCTTTGTTATATAGTTAGAAAATCTCATAAAAGACAAATAAATCTAATGCTGAAATTATTTTTGAAAACTTTCAACTTGTCAGAAAGCTAAAACTGTTAAAAACTATTTTAAGAGATTTTTCATGACCTCTTTCCCCTATATGGAGTTTTACTAATTCACACAGCAAAAAACTAAAACCAATCAGATTGTCCAATCAAAACTGCCAAGCCCTTTTCTTTGACTGGATTGCACTGGTATTTCTCTCTGCTCCTAGGACTGATGCAACTGTACTGCCAAAACCTTCCTGCTTTGCAAACCACAAGGCCTGAGAAGAGTCCATCTTGCCTAGGAGGGCTTCAGAGTCCACATCTCAGACAGGAAATTCATCACTCTTGGGGGGCTCCCAGCCCTGTCTAGTTCAGAACCTGGCTCAGCCAGAGCAGCCCTCACTTAGTTATTAGGCTTTGGAAATAAATCTTTGAAACTTGTCTGGACTTGTACTCTATGGGAGTGGGGGAGGGAAATCCCTGAGATATTTTACTATATCTTTTGAAAACTGTATAGCATCTAATGTCCTAGCAAGTGGAAGCATATTCCAAAATCTGAATCAAGTCATGGGAAGTAGTCCTCTCCCAGCAAATACATTAACAGAGAAACTTCAAAGGAATATATCTACTATAATTTAAAGCTCTGTCTGAAAATGTAAATACACCAAAGCTTCTGTCTGAAAAATGTAAAAGTCATTGATTTTTTAAAGTATTCTGTTGGCCAGAACACTGCATTAATTGACAGCAAAATGCTGGATTTAATACATCTGAGGGCTCATAGATTCCTTCTGTTCTGTGGTCACAAACTGAACCCCTAACTCTACCCAGATGTTTTGTGAATGAGCAAGACCACAAATCTATCACTTAATACTAGAAAAACAATCCAAATGTCTGATATACCAATGATAGTACATAAATATCATCTTCAAATGCAACATGAAAATCTCTCCCCAGATCTATTGACTGGTTTGGTTTTATTTTTTCATGGAACTGATTGACTTGCAGATTTAAATGATTATTTTGACCTCATGCTAACAAACCTCCTTTCCCCGAAAGTCCAGAAATTCTGGTCCACACAGATGAAAAATAATACCATAGCTTTATACAAATTGCATAGTTATGCATTCACTAGCATACAGTAAAATATAATTTCAGAATGTAAAAAAATAATTTTTATTTATTTCCATAATATTTTATAGGTATTTCCTTTAGTTTCATCTATTATGTTAAGAATATTAAAAATGATATTAACTACATTCCCAGTTAGACTTTATCAGACCTCTATGCTACAGTCAGAAAGTGTTGTGGTGGAAATAAACATTTTGTGGTGTTAAAGAAAGGATCTTTGAACATTATCTTCTTTTAACCAAGAATCTACCATTTATATACTTTCAGTTTTGAGAACCAAATTCTGAATACTGTAATGGATGAGTAAAGAAGCTTAGATAAACTAGAAAACATTTTTTTTAACTTTTTTAGTTGTTGATGACCTTTGTTTTATTCATTTATTTATATGTGATGCTGATAATTGAACCCAGTGCCTCACACATGCTAGGCAAGCGCTCTACCACTGAGCCACAACCCCAGTCCTAAACCAGAAAACTTTTTAAGATGAGGTTTATACTTCTTTAACATTTGCAATAATTATACATATTTGATAATATCATAATTCACAATATTAATAAAAAGTCACAATGATTTATCATGAAGAAGAAAATGAGAAAAAGAAAAACTTAATGGTACCAAATGAAAGGTTTTAATTTTTTTTTCCCTTATATCAGGGGACATAACAATGTTTGCACCATTCCTAAACTCATTGACCCAAACTAGTTCAATAGAAAATAATTAATACTAGGGAAAAATAAAATAATATAAATGTTCAATATCTGGTAGATGATTAAATTATTAAGAAAAAAAAGAATTATTTTTTCCCAACAAATATTTATTCTCTTATATGTGCCAGATATCATGTTGGTCTCAGATACAGCTACAAACATATCTAACCCATAAAACTTTCTTCATTCATGTAGTCTGGGGTGTAGCTCAGTGGTAAAGCACTTGCTTGGCACCTGTGAGGTTCTGGTTGGATCCCCAGGACTGCAGGGGGAAAAAAAATTTATTCACAATGACGTTGATGAATCATTTGTACCAAGGCAAAACATGTTAAGGGTGAGTAAAAAAAAAAGTTATATAATATAAAAAATGTTAATATGATATGATTAGCACTAGGAAAAATTAGGTATAGAAAAAATTGGAGATGAATGGAGACATTCATTATAGTTTTCTTTGAGTGGCTGGATTTTAAGTGTCTTCCTGATATCATTGTACTTTTCTATATTTTTCAAGTGATATATAATGAACACAAATTGCTTTTACATTTGGAAGATGGCATAACCCAAAACATAACTGAATTTGAGGACTACTCTTCTGCTTCGGCGACTCTCTTCTTCCCATTGAAGTACTGGAAAGCCTGGAAAGGTAGAAGAGTTTCACAGCCTGATAAGTGGTGAGTAGTGCTCAGCTCTCTGCATCCCCTTCCTACTCGCCCTGCTTTCAGGTAGCTGAAGGTGTTGAGGCAGAACTGTGTGGTTTCACACAAACATGGGCCTCCAAAGAAGGAGAGAGAACATAACTCGCCTCTTACTAGCTGAGGTTTCAGAGCTGTTTCAGCTTGCATCCTCAGTACTTCTTTCCATACACATTTTGAAGAGAAAAGCTAGCATGTAAAGGAGCATTTCATCCAAAAGGGCAAACACAGAAGATGGGAAAAGTAGAGCACTGTGGAACTCTAGTTCTACAGTCCCTCATACGCACTGGACAGAGAAGGCTTCGGGGTGCCCTAGCGCCTGGGAATGAATCATCCTGAGAATCTTGTCTTCTCAGCAGGGAAGGAGAGTCATGCCAGATAAATAAGGGCTAAGCACCAGACTGGGGATGTGCATGGAACACTCTCCTCTGGTTCCAAATCAGAGAGTCCATTACCAACCAGGAGACTCTGAAGTACGCCAAGAGTCATTTTCTTTTCATTCAAGGGTGAAGAAATAGCAAAAGAACAACAAAAAATACCACCAAGACTCCACACACCCCATGAAGCAAGCCTAAAACACAAGGTGGAGAACAGTGATTAATCAGAAGAGAAGCATGTTCAGGAAAAGTTTAGCTACAGACACAAAGCTAAATTTCCAAAAGTATCTGTGTTCCTGACAACTTTCGAGAAGACATGATCCTCTATAATAATGCTATGATCAAACGATACTAACTTTGAAAAATTATCTAAGTGTAACAAATAATTCAAGACAATTAAAAGTGAAATAGTACAACTAACATCTGTAATATAAGAAAGAGTAAAATTGATGTTGCAGAGAACTCAATCAGAATTTGGAAGTAAAAGGTGAGTAGTTCATCAAGAACGAAGGAGATGATGGCAAAGAGATGAAGGAAGGAGTGAGAGAGGGCAACAGAGGGAGAAACCTAAGCTGGGTAAACTGGTAATCCTGAGGAGTTCAGTGCAAATGCAATAGAAGTCTCACTTAAATTGAAGTAGAAATGTTTTCCCAAGTCTGTAGTTGATGTTCTACCAAATGCCAGGCAAAATTATTTTTAAAGTCGTGTTTCCAAGTCTAGTGCATAGAGTGGTATCAATAAATACTTATTCAATGAATGAATAATAATAGTTAAAATTCATCAGGCCTCTTTTTCATGCCCAATATGTGCTACACAATACTTTTACAAGAACTAATTTATATAAAAATTTATGTAATTCCCCAAACAATACCATAAAATAAGATTTTTATTTTTATTTTATAAATGATGACAAATTATGTCAAAGGGTATTATTCATCTAGTGATGGATGAAGTAGGAAGTTTCAACCAGTGCAGACTCTAAAGCCAGTGTTCTTGAAACTACACAATACTACTCCTCAAATACAATTTTCCACATTGTAGTTAAAGCATTTAGTTTATGCCTATATATGAACATGTAGTCTAACTATTTCTACCATTGTAGTTTTATGGTTTTTTAATACTGATTAAGCTAATTTTCCTCATTGAGACTTTAATAGACATTGGATAAAATCAGAACCTAATTAATAAATTAATCTGGAGAGATCACTTCAGTATTGAGCAATCCCGTGCCTAATCATGGTGTGCCCTGCCTCTTGATCATGTCTACTTCTGTACCCTTCTATGGAGTTTTGTAGCTTATATCATTTAAGTTTTATACAATTCTTTTTCTACTTATCCTTAGGTGTTTTATGCTTTATAGAATTTGTTACGTTTTTCAATTTATTTTTCCCATTACATTTTTCTGGTTCATTAGTTCAGAGTACATTATTAACATTCAAATAAGTAAAAGGCCTTCACTAGCTTTTGTTTCATTTTTAATATTGTCATTTCAATAATATTGGTATTGAAACATTAACATTTCAATAATATTGATAATAATACCTACCACAGTAATATTAAGAAAAGTTAGACAACATGAGAGAAAATTCTTAGAATAATAACATGTGCATCTGTGAGCATCAAAGTCACTATTATTTTTGTTTTTATGTAACTAGAACACTTCAAATTCTCATTAGATTATTGAAATCTTCCTTTCTAATAGATATTCTCTATCAAGTTAAGAAGGTTTTTTTTTTTTTTTTTTTTTTCTGTTCATAGTCTGATCTCAAGAATAACCTATTCAGGGTCTTTCAAGTTGAACAATTTTTTTCTCTTATAATCTATTAAATTGGTCAATTACCTTTTGATTTCCTGAACTTAAACCATCTCTACTCGAAATCCTACTTACTAGGTAGCTCAGTTTTATTCCTTAAGACCTTGTCCCTATTCATAAGTGAGATGGGTCTATTTTCCCATATTCCTTATTTAATTTTAGTATCATGATAATATTGGCTTTTAGAATGAACTGAGAAACTTTCCATTTGTATCCAAAGCTACTAGGTTTACACGATAGGCAAGGCTTGGTTAGTTTTCCTATGGTGCTTGTCTGGTACAGAACTCAACAGCTTTTTAATTTCTTTTATGATTATTAATCTAACCTAGATTTCTGTGTGTTTTGGAATGTTTTGGTAATTTTTATTTTCTTGGGAAATAAATTTCATTTAAAAATTGATTCTGTATTTGTAGCCCTGTTCTATTTCTTTATTATAACATTGTTTTCAAAGTCTATTTTTCATAATTGAATTTCCCAAAGATTGGTCTATTTTATTCTTTACAGAGAACCAGCTTTCAGTCTTATTGATCAATTCTACTTTTATTTTAAGTCTAGTAGTTTGTGTTCTATTTTATTAATTTCTGCTTTTATCTTTATTAACTTCCTCCTGTTTTCATTTTGTTTACTTTTTATTCTTTTTCCAACTCCTTAAGATGAATACATGATTCATTCAGCTTCTCTTTTCTGTTGTTGTTGTTCCCTAATAAATGAATTAAAGGTCATAAATTTCTTCCCTCAGCAACAGTTTTGGCCCGATCACAGGGATTTTTATTTGTAATACTCTCATTATGATTCATTTCAAAATACTTTATTTGAATTTTTATGTTCTTCTAACCCAATAACTATTTATTGGGTGTTTTAAAACATTTAAGTTGATTGATATTTTTTACTTCTCTTTGTTCCTAATCCTTGATTTTATTGCACTGTGGTCAGAACCCATGCTCAGTGTTACTTCTGCTTTGGAGAATTTATTTAACATTTCTATGTGGCTTAGCATAATGGTTGAGAGGACAAGCTTATGCTAAGAATGGTACCTGGCGCATTGTAAATGTCATGGACTCGAAGATAATTTTTTTTGTATTTTGTATACAATTTGAAAAAAATATGTACACATGATTTATTCATGTTTACTTACTTATAGTTTTTAAAATTATAAATCCTTGCTTATAATTGTGAACTTGACTTTTTGAATACTCAGAGAACTATGGTAGAGTCTCCTACTTTTTGAAACCCTGCATTTCTGATATTTTTCTTTCTATATAATCAAATACTATATCATTTTCTGCATAAAAATAATTATTTCATCTCTCATCTTGGTGGATTGTATCATATATGGTCTTATTTACATGGTTACATCTACTTTATTTCATTAGCATTCCTCCATTTGTTTTCAAACTTTATATATCATTTGAAAATTTTTTACTTTTAAGTAAATTATATGTTGATATATAATGTAATTTTTTTTGGTGTATCTCTTCCAAATTGGATGTGTGTGTGTGTGTGTGTGTGTGTGTGTGTGTGTGTGTATTCTCTTTTTACCCAAACTAAATATATACTAAAAGTTGAATTTGATCCATTCATAATTACTGTAATCTTGACATTATATCACTTTTGAAATTTTGTATTTCTCTACTGTGGTTTTAGAGCCAGTTTTTAATATAATTCAAGAGGAATTTCTCCTACAACACAACAGCATGAAGCCTTCAGATCCTTGGGTATGCTTTTGTGATGCATACCTAAATATAACAAAGAGGCATTATGGTATGTGCAAGAGTTCAAATAAGTAAACCATGCTATACCATTTCTGAATAATTTGCTTTAAAAAATGTATTTTAAAAGTGATTATTGAAATGGTTAACCAAACAATGAGGAAAACGTATTGTGAAAAGATTTTCAGTTATCATTTAATCTGATTATTTAGGTAATTTAAGAGGAAAGTAACCTAAAATTTACAGATTAACAAAAGAAAACTTAGAAAGGAGTTGGGTAGAGGGGATGGAATATCACATTAGTGCAGAAGTTATTAGATATTACTTGGTATTTTACTGATAGTATTTATTGAACATTTGTGTTTATTTTAAAAGAAAATTTAGTATAATTAAAAATGTATATTCCAAATGATAACAAAATGCTAAAAGAGTGAAGTTTTCCTAATGCAGAGGTTACAGATTTCAATAACCCATCAAGACTGACAATTAGAACTGATCATATCTGAGCTGCTCCTATTAGGCAGAAACCCCCCTGTAAACCTACCCATCTTCATGCAGCCTGATACTTGAAGGCATAAATACTCCTAAACTTTTTAATTTTACTCTTCTTTCACAGCTTATATCATGACTTCTTTTATATAAGTACCTAGTTACAACTGATAGGATTCCATACCCATGTATGGACTTCAACTAAACCTATATTGTCTGGGTTTTATTAACCAGAAATAGGTATAATGTTCACATGGGTTCTAATAGATAAAAAAATAAATAAATAAAGCAATCTCTCTATGCATAAATCACATTATATGTGTTACTTGAATAACACAGATTCAGAAAACTTTAAAGGCTGAAATTATGCTGAGTTGGCTGGAGAACAACAAGTTAACTGGCTCCTCTGTCTTTCCAAACATTTCAAAAATATTTTTTTTTCTGGTGATATTAGATACTATAAACTTCTTCTAACAGAACACACAGAGCTATTCTCTCCAGAGTCCCAGTTCCTCTAACTGACAAAATAGCTTCAGAAATCAAAATATGGATCTTAGACATGCAGATTATATTTTATACATGAGGCCAAGTAGTAGGTGATACTGCTTTGTGAACACTTAAGTAAAAATGCTAAAAAGACAAGAGCTTAAAGGATTATGACTCATCTCAGTTTTCCAAATTTAGTTCTAAATTTATAAGTTTTTTGAAAATTTGTGTTCTAATACAACCTCTATCAGTTTGTTGACTCAGTTCCAAAAGTGCCTTCATTGTCTGCTCTGAGAAAATGGGACTGGGCCCTTTGTTTTCCTTTGCCATCCTGCATGATGTTAAACTTTGTCAGTAGAGGGCACTGGAGAGACATTGTAGGATGGAGGAGTTTTCTCTCCTAGTGTACTTGCTTTTCCCTGCTTTTGCACTCTGGGTAGCTTGTTTAGCACCTAATTCTTATCTTGCACAGAAGTCAGAAATTAGTGACTAGCCACTTCCTTTAGTGTTCTGCTTGGGTAGTTTCATACTGACAAGCTTCCAGCAAGGCATCACTCAGTGAACTTCCTTTACCAATTTAGGGGGAAGATTTCCAGAACGTTCCACCAGTGTAGCAACATGGTTGCTTCTCTACCATTCAGGGAGCCTATCACAAAGCCCTCTCCAACAAGGTCTAGCTCTCAGGCTCATGTGGGACAGAGATCCTGTGTGAGTTTCTTTATCAGGTGCTTTATCATTGAACTAGTGATTGCTCCTTAGATGTGATATTTCTATATACTTTGGAATTCAATTTAGATCATATTAAACCTGTCTTTAATCCCAGTGACAACCAATAATTCTTTGTATTGAGTTTTCCTTGATCAGTGTTCTCTGTGATTCTGTCTCTTGATCAAACCCTGACTAATAAAAAAAATCCTTTATGGATTTCCCATCTTTTCTGACTAGCAGTTTATCTCCTGTTATAAACACCATCATTCTAATAACTAATATACTATGCTATTATTATTCCTCACTAAATGTGTCTACTTAATCTTAGACCTCATGCACTGCCTTTAATTGTATTCCCTTTTCTAATCATTGAAATATGTCACAGCAACAATTGTCATTTATTAGCAATGAAAATTTGTGAACATTTTACTATATAATCTTTTATTACATTCTAAGTCCAAATAATAATTAAATACTAATTAAAACTTTATAACAAAATAAAATGCCACATGTTAAATTTTATGATGTTGGATTTATAAGAACATAAATTAGCTTTAAATGCTTTCATACTTGAGCTATAAAGGGTAAAAAGTAAGTAAATTTTTAATATTTACAACTCATTTTATTTTTATCAGAAACAAAATAGTACTAATGGATTCAGAAAGAATACACAGGTACTGGTATCAAATTTAATAATCCGAAAACAGGAAAAGTAATCAATAAATTTCAAGACTGATTCTTTGAGAAAATGAGACATAAAATATATATTTCAAATTAAGTGAACAAATAAAAATGAATTAATAAAAATAAGCAATAAAAGATGTTAAAAAGACAGTAAAGAAGATATGTGCTAAAAAATAAATAAAAATTTTTAAAAAGTGTTAGAAAGGATAAAGAGTGAAAGGAAATGCACTGATAAATAGGGGAAGTATAAATAAAATTCAGTATTTATCCCTGATTGAAATTTGTAGAAAATCAGAAATAGAAGAATAGAAGAAATATTCTTCTATTTCTGATTTTCTACAAATTTCAATCAGGGATAGAGAGAAAGGTACACTCATACATTGCTGGTGGGGCTGCAAATTAGTGCAGTCACTCTGGAAAGCAGTGTGGAGATTCCTTAGAAAACTTGGAATGGAACCACCATTTGACCCAGCTATCCCACTCCTTGGTCTATACCCAAAGGACTTAAATTCAGCATATTACAGAGATACAGCCACATCAATGTTCATAACTGCTCAATTCACAATAGCCAGACTGTGGAACCAACCTAGATGTCCTTCAATTGATGAATGGATAAAGAAACTGTGGTATATATATATATACAATGGAATATTACTCAGCCATAAAGAATGATAAAATTATGGCATTTGCAGGCAAATGGATGAAATTGGAGAATATCATGCTAAGTGAGATAAGCCAATCTCAAAAAGCCAAAAGACGAATGATATCGCTAATAAGTGGATGATGACACATAATGGGGGGAGGGAAGGATTAGTGTTAGGGTTAGAGTTAGGGTTAGGGAGCGGGGCAAGTATGGAGGAAGGAAGGACTGTATAGAGGGAAAACAGGGGTGGGAGGGGTGGGGGGAAGGGAAAAATAACAATGAATCAAACAACATTACTCTATGTAAATTTATGATTACACAAATGGTATGCCTTTACGCCATGTACAAACAGAGAAACAACATGTATCCTATTTGTTTACAATAAAATAAATAAATTTTAAAAAACCCCACATACTCCAACAATGAAACTATTTAAATCCCTCCTTAATATAAACGTTTTTTTATATCAGGTTGAAAGCAAAGGAAGCATTGTATTCAGACTCCTTTTTCAGATGCAAAAACTGCAAACAAAATGGGTGGCAGAGACATCTGGTTGTCCTTCAGTTCCCATGGTCTTCTTTTCCTCAATCACAACTTAGCTCTGGGCTGCCCAACTCCTTCAGCTAGCATGGTCATGTACCACATCTGGCCAAAGGCATGGAAGCAGAAATGGTGACCTGGTCTTTCTAAAAACATTCCTCTTAAGGGATGGAAACTTGCTTCTTTTGTCTTTTTCCCTTTTACTTTTTAGAAAGTAGGTAGCCTGGCTGAGTAGGGAGTAGCTACCTTGAACCATGATGCAGAAGCTACATGTGAAGGGATAGAATTCAAGACAGAACTAGGCAAAATCCTCAATAATTTTGAAGCTAACACAGAAACTCTAGACTGCTTGCATCTACATGAAGGAGAATCATACTTCTAGTTTTTTAAATCCATTGTCGTTTGGGGTCTTCTTTTATTCAACCAAATGTTGCTACCACTAATCAAAATGGCATATGTCCCAGGCGAGCGTCTAGTGTCTCCCTTGTGCTTCCACTCACAGATACCACGATGACTTTTCACTCAGTGTTGAGAGGCACCCTGCAGGTCCACCACAACTGCAACTCAAGTTAACTATATTCTCTCCAATACTATTTGACTTTTAAATTTTTATAGGACTGGGTATCAGGAAACCTGCTAGGCACTTGCAGAGTGACCCCTGGTCAGTCATGCAATGCTTCTACCCTCAGTTTTTTTCATTTATCAATTTGATAAATGACATCTATGTACAATTCTTGGAATAATATTGTGAGGCAGGTATTATAATTGGTGCTTTGCAGATAAACAGAGTTTCAGAGAAGTTAAATCATCACAATTACATAAGTCACCATGTAGCAGAATAGGAATTCAAACCCAAGTAAGTCTATTCTAAGTGCTATGGCCCTTCAGACACATGTTGTCTTGTACTGCTTGTTTCATGAACAGTAACTGAGGTAACCTGTGCAGGTAGATTACTTGTCACACAGTAGATGCACATTATAGGTGAATTATCTCTCCTCAGCTCTTACATGTGTTTGAAATGAGAGCATTTTGCTTTCATTCTCTTCCATATATAACCTTACATTAGGACACTTTGGTGAATCAGTCTGGATGAATTCCATGTTTAAATGAAAATATCACAGAATACAATTTTACCCTTGAAAAATCCCAGGCCCGGTAATTTTTCAACAGATTGAATGCATTAAGCTTTTGTATATACATGGGCCCACGCTGGAAGATATACAAAGTTAATCAGAGAGTAACAATTCCTGTTCTTTAAGAACTTATAACATAAAATATACCACAGAGATGTGGACTCAAATACACAAATGCAAACAAACATCAACACATGAATAAGAAGAACAGTGCAAACTTTCAGTCCTGTGTTGAACAGACCTGCTTTTAACATACACACACAAATTAAAGTAATATTTAAACCCAAATCAGAACCTTTCTGAGTGGAAAGTATGGAGAGTTTTGCTGAAAGAAGAAGGGATCCTGCCAATCAAGTTTACACACCAAGATTTCTCTAACAGATACACAATGCCAAGAAAACAAGCTCTCAGAGGCCAGGGGCAAAGGTCTGTTTGCACAATCTAATTATTCAGCAAAATGGTTCTGTTAAAAGTGAAGATATTTCTTTTAAGATAATACAAAAATTTAAAAAAAAAAACAACTTCCAATTGAATTTTCACCAGACAAGATCTGTGCGTTTATCTATCTCTCTATACATACAGGTGCACACACATACATGCACACACACACACACACACACACACACACACACACACATAAATACACACATAACAATTCAAGGATTTTCTCTCAGGTTTTGACATTTAAAAACCCTGTACCCATTTGGTATATATAAAAACTTGGATAGACATTCAGGAAAGAAAATAAGAAATAAGGTTCAGTGCATAAGGAAATCAATTAGTCAAAATTTAAATAACTTTTACTATATGATGTAGCTAAAATAAGTGCTTCTTCATAGTATTTTTCATTTTAAATAAGACACTGTGTCTCATTTCTGGACTATCCAAGCTATCCATCCAGTAAAGAAGTGGATCTCTGTCCTGGTTAAATCAAGCATCCTCTACTTTTCTATTTCCCACTTTTCTTTTGCTCCAATTACCTTTGCCAGAGCCTGAATTTCATTTAGGAAAAACTTCTCACAATAAATTTAAGTCAGGCCAATTCTGCTCCTTTTCAAACCTTAAAAGAAAGAACAGTTTCAATTGCAGCTTCTGGCCAAATCTACCACCTGTGAATTGATAGATTAAAAAAAAACCAACATTAAAAATAAACAAAGCAAAACTCTACCTTCATTCCCACTTATGAACTGTGGCTGGTAGATTAACCTGAAAATTAGAGTGTGGGAAAGATCCTGCAGTGATTCTGACACTGAATATAAAGACAGCCCCGAGCTGAGGGTTTTCATCTTCACCTGATTTATTCCTTCCTTTCCTCCATCTATTTCAGTCCCAAGGCAATGGCTCAATCTCTCTCCTATTGAAGTCATTGAAAGAGTGAAATCTATCTTATCCAAGCAAAACAATTTCATTCATCATATTGTAGTCACATTGATGGGGAGTTAACAGGTAAAATAAAACACAGAGAACCATCCTATTAACCCATGAGGTCTTTTCTAGGGCCTGGGATAGTTCAGTTCAATCTCTTTACCACTTAGTTACTTAATTATCAAATACCCATTGAATGCCCATTGAGTGACCATGCACTGTACTAGATGTTGTTTAACATTGATTTGATATTCAGAACAAACTCACTGAGTAAACTTTCCACCAAAAATGTAAGTTCATTGAGAGCAGCCATCAGGGTAGCAGGGGAACCATTCTTTTTTTCATTGTCTACCAGAGAGCCCAAACAGTATTTTCTCAATAAATACTTTGTATATCAAATATCAGGCTTAAACTACATGTTATTTCTGGTTTGAAACCTTATAAGACTCAAGCCATCACGGTCCTTTTTCAATTAAAAATTCTGAAGTTTCTTTCTGGTCTATGGAATGTAATGGGTACAGTTTACCTCTTTTCAAGTAAGAAGGAAATTGAATTTCTGTCTTTGGGGATTCACCTACATTTCAGACTCTGCCAGATGTGCTAGTTACACATGCCTGCTTTGTGAACACAATGAGCCCAAATTATTTTATTGACTGCATTGAAACAATGGCTAATTTTATTCCAGACTCCACACAGTGCCACAAAACTGTATCTACCATAATGATATTATAAGAACTTGAATACTTCAGTGCAAGACTTTGCCAACTGGGAACACACCTTCAGTGATGTGAATTGGTTTGAGATTATTGTTGGAAAGAAAAAAGTCTTTTCAGTCCTTCAAGTCTTTGATTTTCTGTTGGCATACCATTTCTCTGTATGTCTCCAAAATATGTGACCTAAGGTCAAGAAATTTTGAAGAATTAAAACACATATGTTACAAGATGTAAAAATGGAACAACATTATCTCAGCTGATATTGAGGTCCTAACAATGAAAACAAAAATGTTAGGTTGATAAAGGTCGTCTTCTATGTGGTGCCAGAATATTTATGCAGAACTTATTGTTATGGTAGAAAAACATTGGGTCTGTCACTCTTAGCATATCACCTACCTCTAGATTATGTAAAAGAAAAAATATATGATATTTGAAGATGATTCAATTAGTGGAGAGGATCCTTAAGGTGCAAATTGTTGGGATAATTTTTGTTGCCTGTCTTGTCCTAAAGATTTTCTAAAAACCTGTTTGCCATCAACCTTAGACTTCTGTGGGGGAAAGTGGGGCTTTATGGACCTCTGGGAAAGTTTAAGATGAGTCTTCCATGATTTGGATACTGGTAATTAATTTCTCCTTAGAAAAGAATAAAACATCGAGGTTATTTCTGAAAACATCATAAGAAAAAAGCAGATACAGTGTAAGAAAATTTCACCTCTATCAGTGGACACATCTTGGATTGGGCTCAATCCACATTGAGACATTAATTCTCAATGCTAGAACTAGGTTACCCCCAATCATTCATGTGAGTTGTACAACCAGAAAATGAGCTGAAGGAAGAACATATAAGGGACTAGATGAGGAGGTATCTTCTGCTTCAAGGAACAAAGCAAGTCTCCAGTAAAAATGGGTGTCCTAAAAACCCACAGAATTGCCTCAGAAGAGAATAAACAAGTTTGAGGTCATCTTTCCAGAACAGAGAACACCAATACTAGCCTACCAACTATATTCTCACTTCTAACTCCCTTTTTCCCTCCCCTTACTCAATCCCACAGTGCCAGAAGCAACATAGTGAGTGTGATATACTTGTACCCTTGTGCTCTTGGTGTACTTGTTTTTGGAACAGATTTACTACTTTATGAGGAAACCCAAGAAGCTGGAGAATGTCCTATTCAGACAAGAATCATGCCCTGGCTAAATCCCCAACCTACTTTCCAGTCACGTAGAAGACCTTTCTTGAAAGTAGACTTTGCATTTGACTCAACCCAACTAACACATATGGAACAGAAATGAGCTAACCCCATCCAGCCTTGCCCAGATTTCAGACTGAGGAAAAAATAAATTATTGTTGTGTTTTAAAGTCACTAATATTGGAAGTGTTTTTTTACATAAGAATAGTAAACAGAACTACAAAATCCAAGTGGTATAGATGAAGCTTTAATTGGAAGAGATACTAAGCTTTGATAACAGATGCATTGTATTTTATCATACTAGAAACTGTTCATTGAGAAAAAGCACTAAAAACTCTGCAGTCTGCTTGAGAAGTTGTAAAGAGTTGAAGCAGAAATTCCTGTCTCTCTCTACAGGTTTGAAAGTCATTGGTGAGAAGCAATAAAGCAAGAATTTTGCACTTATTTCTGCTTGCACCTCATAGATCTATTCTTAAGTAAACAAGTTACTAATAACACAAAAGTGAAGGTGATCATACTGAAATGTTTGGACCGTTTGGTTGGTAAATCAGAGTGGTAACTTAAAAACAAACATGTGGCATAAAGTGTGAATGTGATTTGTGTATTAGAATGGCCTTTTGTGGCAAAACCCCAAATCCACTAGCTTAAATTTGAAACTCAACAGCAGAAATATTCAAAGCAAACATGAGATCATGGCTCTGTTTATCTCTATCTTCAGCATTAACACAGTGACCAATAAGTGTACAATAAGTGCATAAATAAATGAGTGACTTCTTTGTCAGAAAATTAACCCAAACACACAGGTGGAAATCACAATGCCAAAACTAGAGAATGGCTTCCATTCTTGAATTCATGGTGCCTTTTAACATTTGGATGGCAATGCAGTGGTTACTTCCCAAGATAGCCTTTCACTGCCTACACTACTGGTCTAGACCATAGAACATCCTCGCAATAGACAGAAGAGGCCTCACTTTGCCATCTCTATACCAGGCAGGAAAAAGAATGAGGCAGTTAGGAAGCTTGTCAATAATATGACTATGCTATAAAAAATTTAAAAATAGAGTAAGATTTAATGGAAATGTTACTATTGAAAGTCTTCTGCTATTAAAAATCTGTTACTTTTACTATTAATGTCTTAAAAATTCATGTGCTTGGCTCTTTAATAACATTATTTCATAAAGGTATTTATTAATGTTATTATATTATGCCATGTCTACATTTTGATTTCAACATACTGCAGTTAATATTATTTTACATAGGATCATGAAATACATGAGTCAAAATAATCTTAAAGATCACCTAATCTCACCCACTAGTTATGATAAAGGTAACTGAATTCTAGAAGTGAGGAATCACTTATCTAAGGTCACTTAACTTAAAAGGAAAAAAGACAAATCATGTATCTCGTTATTTCTAATCCAGGATATTACTCTGTATCTGATATTCATAAAATATCAAACTTTAACAATATAAAATTGTCTGGACATATGGCACATAGACTAATAAATATTTATAAATAATGTTAAATATATAAACATGGTTAAGTGGGATAGTATATTGAGAAACAGTATATACTTTGAAATTTCAAAATGTTTTCAATGAAGAACTATTTAAGCTGAGAACAGGAGCTGAATTTTATAATTGTATATTTTGATATATAAATAGCATATTTCATAACTTTCATTCATTTCAAGAACAGCAATTGGATATCCACAATATGCTGAAGAAACTGGCAAGGCATATATCCCTGAATGAGATGCAAAGTATGAACTTTAAAGTCTAAAAGGAGATAAAGGTATTATATAACATAATACTAAGCATGATGTTATCCTGGAACTCACTTTTCATAAACTGCTTCATCTATCCAAAACTCAGTTTCTCCCTCTTTAGAGTGAGGATAGTAATCATCGTTTTCTTTTTTTAGTTTCTTTATCGATTAAATGAGGTAAATTCAGTGGGATTTTAAGATTTTTTTAATAAATATTAGCTTTACCTATTCTTATTATGGTTACAGGCATATTCATATTGGTTTTAAGACTATTGGAAAACCTCCCCAAGGAAGGGACACTATGGAGTAGAATTAGCTGACTAAGTAGGAAGGGGTGTTTTAGGCAGAAAGAACAACACATTTACAAGTTTGAAGGACTGAAAGGAAGAAAGAATGCAACTCATTTGAGGAACTAAGCTGTGCTGTCCAATACAGTAGCTTCTAACTACATGTAACCAAGTTTGGTATGTATGAATTAT
The DNA here is from genome assembly GCF_902686455.1 of Sciurus vulgaris. Lineage (NCBI taxonomy): Eukaryota > Metazoa > Chordata > Mammalia > Rodentia > Sciuridae > Sciurus > Sciurus vulgaris. Next base: position 151,749,249 of record NC_136463.1, read on the forward strand.
AATTAAGTAAGCTTAAAAATTCAACTCCTTAGTCACAACTGTCACATTTGGAGTCCTTAACAGTCATATGTGGCTAGTGATTACTATATTGGAGAGCACAGATACAAAATATTTCTATAATTGCAATAAGTTCTACTGGAGAGCACTGAACTAAAATTTAGAACAGTTTGAATATGAAGGAGCAAGGAGACAATGATGATTCATGAGGCTACAGAAGCAGGAAGGGTCAGATATTATAGCAGACCTTGTGAGCCCTATACATGAATTTGGACTGTATGATAAAGGCAATAGAAATCTTTCCTTCACAAATCATCTACTTTTATAAAGTAAATTAAACTATTTTTACTCTCGAACACCTTACATAAATTTTTCAATAGCTGTCTTCACAATTGAACATTTTTGTGATGTAAATTTTCCCTGTGAAGAAACTGAGGCAGTGAAGATTATGTTCACATTTAAATTTTTTTTTTTTAGTCATAGATGAACACAATACCCTTTTTAACTGATCTTTTATGTGGTGCTGAGGATTGAACCCAGTACCTCGCATGTGCCAGGCAAGAACTTTACCACTAAGCTACACCTATATTCATGCTTAATATAAAGTGACTAAAATCCAAGTTTCCCAACTTTTACCCAAAGCGGTCTGTGACTAAATACAACCACATTCTAGTCTCTTGTTTACTTTCAGAGAAACGTTTAGGAAAGATACTAATATTGTTGTTCATATATTTCAGTTTTAGAAATACTGATGTCATAGGGGCTGGGGAGATAGCTCAGTTGATAGAGTACTTGCCTTACAAGCACAAGGCCCTAGGTTCAATCCCCAGCACCGCAAAAAAAAAAAAAAAAAAAAAAAAAAAAAAAAAAAAAAAAAGATATATATATATATATATATATATACATATATATATTGATGTCATAAAACGTTGAAAACACACTTTTAAAAGGAAAGGAGTTTTTCAAGTTTACTGTCTACAAAGAGACTATAATTTTGCCTCTGTATTCTCTTATCCAAGGTCAATTAGAGACACTTCTACATGCAAAATCAAGTAACCTTGAGCAGGGTAAATTGTGGGCACTGTCGTGAAGAGTGACACTGAGAACTGTGTGGAAGACATGCACAAAACCCAACTGACGCCTTGTCCTTGTGTCATGGGCATCACCACCGCTTTTAAAATTATGATGTCGTCTTTTATTAATTAACTTTGAAATATTAAAAAATGCTGCTATTCTGTTAGCAACATGTATTCTTTGCATTATTAATCTCTCTAACCCCTTCGAGTCCTTACTATTTGACCATAAAAACACTTAAACAAATAATAGAGTCCAATAAAATCTTTCATTACAGATCTAAGAGGAATGCTCCATGAGGTCCCAGACAAGAAAAAAAAAAAAAATATTTCTTATATTCTAAGGTAACAGCATTCAGATTAAAACCAATTTATAGTGGGGTGGTTTATAGGGCTTTGTTCATTACTACAACTTGGCCTTCTCAAGAGCTTGTGAAGGTTACGATGCTTATTCACAAGAGACTCTTCATTATAAATGGAGAGATATGTCAGGACCAACAAAGAAATTTGCAAATTATTAGGCATTATATTCTGCCACGTAGTTATAATGTACAGCCCTCAGAAATGTTGAGGATGGATGGTGTATTCAAATGAATTGATTAAATAAATCATTTACTAGCTGAACTCTGGTTTCACAGTGTATTTATTTCTTCAACTTAAAGTTTTTTAACTCTATCCAAACCTTCAAAGTGTAGGACCTGGCCATAAATAATCACCAAATTCTTTCAATGAAAATCATATATGTTTAAATTTTTTTATTTAACTTTTATCAGACCTTTTATTTCTCAATCTAGTATATTTGCTGTCATATTGCTATGATTACAGATAGCTATTTCAACTTTCCTAAAAAAGATGGTTAATTTTAAAGAGTTCACAAACCAGACTTTAGCTATTCTGGGTCTCTTATTTTTCCAAATGTATTTCATGATTGCTTGCTCTATTTCTGTGAGGTACATCATTGGGATTTTAACTGGAATTGCATTGAATTTGCATAGCATTTTTGGTAGTATGACCATTTTTGACAATATTAATTCTGTCTATTCAACAACATGGGAGATCTTTCCATCTTCTAAGGTTTTCTTTAATTTCTTTCTTTAGTGTTCTGTAGTTCTCATTGTAGAGGTCTTTCACCTCTTTTGTGAGATTGATTCCCAAGTATTTTATTTTTTTTGAGGTTATTGTGAATGGGGTAGTTTTCCTAAAATCTCTTTCAGAGGATTCATCACTTATGAATAAAAATGCATTCGATTTATGAGCATTAATTTTATATCCTGCTACTTTACTGAATTCATTTATGAGTTCTAGAAGTTTTCTGGTAGATTTTTCCAGCTTCTCCAAATATGGAATCATGTCATCAGCAAATAGGGATAGTTTGAGTTCTTCTTTTCCTATTCATATCCCTTTAATTTCTTTGGTCTGTCTAATTGTGGAACCACCATTTGACCCAGTTATCCCACTCCTTGGCCTATACCCAAAGGACTTAAAATCAGCATACTACAGTGATGCATCCATACTACAATGCTTGTAGCTGCTCAATTCACAATAGCTAGATTGTGACCAACCTCGATGCCCTTCAATAGATGAATGGATAAAGAAACTGTGGTATATATACACAATGGAATATTACTCAGCCATAAAGAATATTTCATTCTTTCATGGCATTTGCAGGCAAATGGATGAAGTTGGAGGATATCATGCTAAGTGAGATAAGCCAACCCAAAAAACCAAAGGACAAATGCTCTCTGATAAGCGGATGATGCTACATAACGAAGGGGATGGGAGGGAGGCAAGAATGGAGGAAGGATGGATTGTATAGAGGAAAAAGAGGGGTGGGAGGAAGAAAAAATAACAGAATGAGACTAACATCATTACCCTATGTGCATGTATGATTACACAAATGGTATGACTCTGCTTCATGTACAACCAGAGAAACAAGTTGTACCCCATTTGTGTACAATGAATCAAAAAGCAGTCTGTAAAAAATTAAAACATAAATAAAAAAAAACAGACTGAGGCAATATTCTCAATTTGTCCTAGTCAACAAATTCCACATCATTATTAATTCCGCACAAATTAAGTCCTTCTGATAATTATACATCCATATAAATAGGCTAAACTTTGGCAAGCAGAGTAAACTTTCCAACAGTCATCAACAGGTGAAAATGGGAGTCACGAATAAGGATGAGCAATTCTACACCCCAAAATTTGACCATTAGCATTTAAAATTTGTTTTCCTGAAACTTTACTCAATTAGGAGAAATTTTTTTAAAATTCACAGCAAAACAATTTTATCTATGCTACTTACATCATCTGATTCATGATATAAAATCCAATAATCCAGAGTTCACAAACTGATGAGTTATAAAATGGGAGTCACGAATAAGGATGAGCAATTCTACACCCCAAAATTTGACCATTAGCATTTAAAATTTGTTTTCCTGAAACTTTACTCAATTAGGAGAAATTTTTTTAAAATTCACAGCAAAACAATTTTATCTATGCTACTTACATCATCTGATTCATGATATAAAATCCAATAATCCAGAGTTCACAAACTGATGAGTTATAAAGCAAGTAGGTATTTGTTATCAGGAGGGTGTTGAGGGTTAAATAGGAATCGCCTGTTCATGAGTACCATAGCACAAATCTAACCTCCACACATGTTCAAATATTCTATTACATATGTGTAATCCCAAGGTTGTTTCTGAAAGTCACAGAAGATTCTATGAAATTGTGCCTAGAAAAAGGGTTTTCATTCTTTCATTTGAAAATATTAATAATGGATTGCTTGGGTGCCAAGGAAGTAGAGTGAACGGAAAAAGATAGGTCTCTGTTCTCATAAATCTAAGGTGAATAGGTAAAGGAGGTATGATTAAAAGTACTTTCTTTACTCTTTCATTCTGTGACACAAACAGAGTAGCTATCTAGAATCTTGGCTTACTGGTTAAGAAACCGAAGCCCTTGGAAGAAGAACCAACTCCATTATTATGTGGAACAATTTTTTCCTTGAGTAAAATTGATCCATCTCTGAGTTCAAAAATAATATACATGTCCCTGTAGCTCACCAAGCTTAAACATAGATGAGTAATAAATGTGGTTACTGATAAAAAGAACCCATAAAATCTAAGATTTAGGAATTTACTTACTACTTACAGAATATTCCTATTAGTCTATGTAAAGTGAAACTTAAGACCAAGAAACTAACCAAATCACACAGTTATTTGGAAATAAATTAGTTGCATTTAGAAGAATTTGCTGGTCTTTACATTAATGATCCTTCCAGAATACTTCATTGTACCATAGGATGCACAAAGATTCATGCTTCCACAGCAATAAGGTTTTACCTAAGACCACAAGTATCAATAGTCTCTCTGGAGAAAAACAACTGCTTTTTATAAAATAACCTAGAATCTCCTTTGAAAACCAGGTGAAAATAGAACTAAACCTGCAGTGAATGGAGTTAATGTATTTCCTTCAATTAAAAAAAAAAAAAAATCCCAACGGCAAAATCATTTCACATGCATTGAAAGGAATAAAATAATATTCAAGTTGTAATTATCTGTAAAGAAGAGTCATTCCCTAGCCAGCACCTTTGGAGAAATTGATTGTTTCTTTATGCCCTTTGTTAACACATTTTTCTTAGACTTAATGGCTGACAAGTGACCATTTCATTATCATAGGATGCTTCTTTCCATTCCTGAGTTGATTCTCTTCTTCCTTGTTCTTAACAGTAGCAATCGTGTTCATAATTAGATGCACCTTCATTTTCAATCCCAAAGTGACTTTGTAGGTTTCATGACAGCATCACAATTTCTCAAACATTTTGCTGTGGTAAGAAACCATGTACATTTGCTGAAATGCATACCACATGTTAATTCTGTTCTCTCCTCAAGGTAAGTGAAGAATGTGTCTCTTCTAACAGGCCAAGAAAAGGAAAGAAGAATCATGGATAATACGCCTCGGATTTATGGCCCACATACGTGATAGAATTTGCATCTGAGAAAGTAGGCCCCTGTTCATATCCTCTTTCTCCTGGACCTATGCCAATCTTTATAGATATCAGTCCACTTACCTGCACAGAATGGAAACAATTCAGAAACTTTTAAATGCCAAAATAGTTTAGAATATAGATATGTGTGTGGGGGGGAAACAACCTGAATTTTCATTCTGGCCTATGTAGCCTTTCATGAAATATTTTACTTTGTATATCTTAGTGACACCATCATTAAAAAAAAAAAAAACTAGATATTAGTTATTCCTACCTCATAGGCTTCTTATAATAATTAAATGAGACACTTCAAATAAAGTGAGGATTAATTATAATTCAGTTTTTGTCTAAAATAGTGTAAATCACACAAAATGTAACTGACATCAAGATAACTTTTAGTATTATGTTTTATTTTTATGCCAGGTATTGAACCCAGGAGTCTTTAACCACTAGCCATATCTCCAGCCCCTATTATTTATTTATTTATTTATTTATTTATTTATATAGTGAAAGAATCTCACTAAGTCGCTTAGGACTTCACTCATTAGTATTGGTTCTTATCTTTTCATCTGAAAAGCATCAGTGTGCACAGGTTCTCTTTCCACTGCTTCATACACCCATGGTTACATAACTTGGCTTAATAGTTTTACATCCTCCAGGACCTGTATCTTCTCAGAGTGTCGTGGCTTAGATCATCAATGCCCTGAAAAGCTCATGTATGGAGGGCTTGGTCTTCAAAGCAGCAATGTGCAGAGGTGGGGCTCTTGGGAATTGTCTGAACCATGAGGGCTCTGACCTCATCAGTGAAGTAGTCCACAGATAGATTCATAATTTAGACATTAATTAGACATAGTGGAAAATGTAGGAGGGGGGGCTACTTGAAGTCAACAAAATAATTTCAAAGAAATAATAAAACAGCTTCAGAGGTTAGAAAGTAAATAGGCATAGTATGCTAGAATGGGAAAAGAGATGTGTTTGAGTATGAATACTGGGAAAGGAAAATTGGCCATGGTCTACAATGAGAGATTCCCATCATTTCCACCGTATCCTTTCCTACCTAGGGAGCCAGAATTCAAGGCTCTCCCCAGCTGAGCCAGCATACATGAAGTACCCAGCTCTAGCCCACCCAACCCTTCTGTTGATGCAGAAGCAGCAGTGGGTAGAAAGAGGCAGCTGGGGTCATGAAATTGATAAGGCTCCCGTATGCACTGATGGAGCTAAGAATTCAGTGAGGAAATGACAGGAAGCCAGGGGAGAAAAACAGGGGTAGTGTGATTGGGTTCCCACTTTGAATATGTCCTCAAAATTCACATGCTGGGAATTCAATCCCCAGCACAACAGTGTTGCGAGACGGGACTTTTAACAGGGCTCTGGTTTCATGAATGGAGTAATGCTGTCATCAAAGAGTACCTTAGTTGTCCTAATCATTCTGATAAAAGGATGAGTTCTGAGTTTGGTCTCCTATTCTTGTCTCACTCTTTCTTCCTGTAACCCTTTCACTTTTCACCTTCCACCTTGGAGTGACAGCAAGAAGGTCATTGCCATGTGCTAACACCTAACTTCCTAGTCTCCAGAAATGTTAGAAATAATTTTCTTTTCTCTATAAATTACCTTGTCTGTGGTATTCTGTTACAGCAGTGTGAAGACAACTAAAACAGGTCGATGCAAAAATTGTTCAAGAGAGTCATTAAAACAGACAAAAAAAGGAGGGGGACTACTGTGGGACATCTGTTAGAGGCCTCGGGGAGAACTGTTGGAGAACACCTATGACTCTTCAGTGTGATTCAGGCTACCTGAAAGGGCCCTTTTGGGAAAACTGTAAAGTCAAAAATTTTTTCATAATAACACTGAGATATTATTTGTTTTTTCCCTCTCTCTCATAAGCATACAGACTCATTGATTGATGCCACCTGCAGCAACAATCTTGCAGTAATTTATCAGAGGTGGACTGAAACTAAACTACTTCTATTTTCTTTATCTGGGCTACTTCCTTGCTTGTTTGCTTGCTCGCTGGTTTATAGAGGAAAAGAGGCTTTGCTTACTTTTAGTTTTAGAGGAAGAGAGGCTTTGAGAGGAAAAAAGACTTTGCTTAGAGGAAGAGAGAATTTGCTTAGAGAAAGAGAGACTTTGCTTAATTTTAGAGGTGCTACTCTTTCAGAGAGGCTATTATTATCTGCTGCTTCTTCTTAGAGGTGTGTCCTGCATCCTGCGTCCTAAAGGTGCATGCTAGAGGTGCGTGCTATCAGAGGTGCTTTCTATCAGAGGTGCATCTTAGTGGTGCGTCCTGTGACCTGTGATCTGGAGGTGTCATCTTAGTCCTGCGTTCTGCGATCTGCTCCCAGGCGAAGAGAATGTCTTATATACCCTAAGGCAGCCAATCAGCTTAGGATTAAGTAGCACGGTTGGAGCATGAGCCACAGTACCAATCAAGAAAGAATGGGGAACATCTGTTGACCACTAGCGCAGAGGAGACATTAACTAATCAGGCAAAAGTAGATCACACTAACTATGCGCCACCTCTTGGCCCAACACCAGCCAGCATCCTAGGGCTCTCTGCATATCCCCCTTTTTAGTTTTAAAAAGGTGAAGAAAAGTAATGGATGTGTGATGGCTATCACTACATCTGGATCGACTGTGCCTGTCTTAGGCGTCCACATGTCCTACTGACATTCTTACCCACCATCAGATAACCAAGAAGCTTGATATTATCGTCTTGGCTCCTGTCTTAGGTTGATATGTCAGCCACATGAGACTTTCCCTTCTTTGACTACCAGCCACCCATTTGAGACAACCAAGCAGTTCTGGCTTCTAAGGCAGCAAGTGCGTTTTTTACAATAATCTTATCCCTTTGTGGGCGTAGGCGCATCTTGCATGTGCAGTAAAATGCTAACATAAACAGACACATGAATAAATCTAAGTTTCCCAAAACTGGGGTCATGTGTAGCATCCATTTGTCATAAGTGACTAGGCAAAAAGCCTTTTACCAACATGAGGGACTAGAGAATGAGTTACACAGGATGAAAACAAGCAGCTTGCTTTACTTTACTGAGGAAAAGATGAAAACCGTCTGAGTGGCCAAATCAGCTTTATGATTACCCTCATGTAAAGGACCAGGTAAGTTGGTGTGAGCTCTAATATGTCCAATGAACAAGGGCTCTTTACGTTCCCACAAAAGCCCCTGCACCTACAAAAACAATTTGAATACTGAAGTATGAGGGGCCATAGGTCCGGCCTACTCCAACCTGGGAATCGCCAGAGTAATGCAATCATTATCAGCAAAGTGATTCATTTGTTGCTCCTTAAACTCTACAAGGGCTATGACAGCTGTTTCAGTTTCTACCAATTGAGCTGATTTTTGAGATGTAATCTGAATGATTGTATCTTGGTGAGTAACTATTGCAGCAGTACCATTAGAAACATTCAGGGCCTTAGGAATAAGTTGTTTTTTACCAGTAGAAAGGATGATGACGAGGAACCATCTGAATTCGTGATTTGACATTGTTCTCCTCTAAAGTTCCGTACATTTGCAGGCCCTGTGCTCCATTTTTTAGATGATTTTGTAACATCTCGCCCTCAACATCAGTAACTAATCTGCACTCGTTGGCCCAATGTTTTCTTTTTCTGCACTTTGGGCAAAGACCTGGGGCATGAGGTGTAACAGATTTTACTGTAGTCATCACTTATCTTTCATTAGGGCATTGTCTCTTTGCTGCTGTATATATCTGTGCATACACTCCAGGATCATATTGATTTTGAGTATCTATTGAAGCGTATTGGCCTTCTCCTATTAGCATATCAACATTTCTGCCAGGAAACCTTGCTACTGGGTTTCTGCAAGCAGTTTCAACAGCTATTTCCTGCCACTGAGCTCTCCAATTCAGATATTGTCCTCTAGATAACACTGCTCTGCATAGCTGTTCCCAATCAGTCCTAACTGCCTCTTTAAAGTTTTTCTAATGGTTGATGGTATCTCTATTTTGGTCCTCACATACGGGCAGGTTCCACGAATTTTGAAGTTCTTTGTATTAGATTCAGCTCTCTCCTACCTTTTTCCCTTGTTCTTAAGTTTTCTGAGTAATTGTTTTCTAATTCACTACCACTCAATTCTTCCTCACTTTGTTCTCTTTAACAGTTCTTTTCTGTTGCTATTAGATCCTGTTTATGAAGATCCCCTTGTGGCAAATTGAGCAGTCTTTCCTCTATAAACCTTGGGCTTATTTCTGCTAGAGTTTGAATATATGATCATGCAGTGATTTCCTTCACTGTCGTGTCTTTTTTGACCTTTAGTTATTTGGGTCTTTGACCGACCCGTTCTTCCTACTATCCCTCACCCTTAAACCATTCTATCCAGAGACTCCTGTGAGGTTCCTATTTTCCCTTGCCCTATTCCTGTGAGGTTCCTCAGTTTACCCGCTGTGCTGATTCCCAAAGGTGGACTGGGAATTTTCCCTTGCCCTATTCCTGTGAGGCTCCTCAGTTTCCCCACCGTGCCGATTTCCCCTTCGCTGAACGGGCCACCATTTTTGCTGTCCACAGCAACAATCTCGCGGTAATTTATCGGAGGTGGACTGGAACTGAACTACTTCTATTTTCTTTATCTGGGCTACTTCCTTGCTTGTTTGCTTGCTCGTTAGTTTATAGAGGAAAAGAGGCTTTGCTTATTTTAATTTTAGAGGAAGAGAGGCTTTGAGAGGAAGAAAGACTTTGCTTAGAGGAAGAGAGACTTTGCTTAGAGGAAGAAAGACTTTGCTTAATTTTAGAGGTACTACTCTTTCAGAGATCTACGCTTATCAAAGGTCTACGCTTCTTAAAGGTGGGTCGCTTCTTGGAGGTGCTGCCTGCGGTGTGCGGTGTGCGGCATGCGGCATGCGGCATGCGGCCTGCATCCTACAACCTACGACCTAGAGGTGTCTTCTTAGTCCTGCGTTCTGTGATCTGCAACCTGCGACCCCCGCGTTCTGCGAACTGCAATCTGCATTCTGCGATCTGCTCCCAGGCGAAGAGAATGTCTTATGTACCCTAAGGCAGCCAATCAGCTTAGGATTAAGTAGCACGGTTGGAGCATGTGCCACGGTACCAATCAAGAAAGAATGGGGAACATCTGTTGACCACTAGTGCAGAGGAGACATTAACTAATCAGGCAAAAGTAGATCACGCCGTGTTAACATTAACTATGTGCCACCTCTTGGCCCAACATCAGCTGCCATCTAGGGCTCTCTGCAATTGATAAACTTTCAGATTCTACATTGCAACTAACTTTTAGGAAGCTTGTAGAGTTATGGTGTATTAGCAAAGCTAAATATTCACAGTTATCTGAAAAGACTTCTATTTTAGTGTGTTCAGGCTTTCATAACAGAATTTCATAGACTGGGCAGCTTATAAATTATGGAATTTACTTCTCACATTTCTGGAGGCTGAGAAGTCTAAGATCAAGTAACCAGCATTTTTGGTATGGTGAAGGCCCAGTCCCTGAACTTCATGAAGGACTTTTTGCTGTGTCCTCACATGGTAGAAGGGGATGAAGGAGCTCTCTGTGGTCTCTTTGACAAGAAACTAATCCCATTCATTAAGGTTCTGCTATCTTGACCAAGTCATTTCCCAAAGACTCCACCTTCTAATATAATTAGGTTGGGGTCAGGATTTCAACATGTGAATTTGTGGGGAAGAAGACAATAACATTTATTCTATAGCAGTTACTGAAAACACTTTTCCAACTGGGTGAGTCTAGAGTTTCTCCCTATACTTCAATCAAAACAAAATTTCAATAAATTGAAGACAAAAGCAGATATGAAAATACAATTGTCTTCTCTTAAGCCATACATTAAAGAGATTTACAAAAATGCAAAACAGTGCCACTATTATTATTTTTATTTTTTTATTTTATTATTTTTACACATTGCATTTTGATTAATTGTACACAAATGTAATACAACTTTTCATTTCTGTGGTTGTACACGATGTAGATTCACATCATTCATGTAATCATACATGTACACAGTGAGCTTATTTTGTTTGGAAAAAAAAATAGCTGTTTCATTTAAAAATGTTATTAATGTTAATATGTAATAGGAACATTATTTTAAAATAAATATTTTAAGTATCTCAGTCTTAATCTGCTGTAGTAAATATTTATAGGTATTATCCACATAAATCAAATATCTTAAGGATCTTTAAATAATTCTTAAGCATTTTAAGAGGACTTAATGCCAAATATTTGAGAACTGCTTATCTAGACAATTTGCTTCCCACTTCATTCAGTATGAGGAAGTAAGGAAATTGAATAAAGTAAGTAATCTTTGGAGCAATTACCCAATTATTTCCATTGAAAAGCTGCACAAATCCTGTGTCAGATTGCATTTTTCAAAAATGGTCACATCAGTAATATTTGTCCCAGAAAATTCTCCCAGAATTTTGACACTCATCCCACTAAGTGACATCTCATCTAATTTGAGTCAGTCTTAGTGGCTTACTTCCAGTTAGGGAAAGTAGTGGAGGTGATGGTTCATGTTTTCTGAGCTTAAAAAAGCAGTATAGTAACAAAGTGTTTTCTTTCTCTACCTTTGTGGAGAGGTTTTCCATATTGGGAAAATTTGATATTTGAAATTCACTTATTTTAGGTGTAATAATGATTTGTGGTTAAGTTTTAAAGAATTTCTCTATTTTGAAGATACAGAATGAAACTTTTGCAAAATAAATAATCCAATGTCTGTACTTTGCTTCAAAATGCTCTGGAGGTCAGTAGAAAATGCGACTGACAATGACTGATGCCGGGTGAGGGATACATAGAGTTGGTTATGTTATTGTCTACTGTCATTATGTTTGAATACTTCCATAATAAAAAAATGAAAAAGAGGAAAAAAAAAAAAAAAAAAAGCAGTATAGTATACAACTGGCGTTCTCTGGCTCCCTCAACCTGTGCCTCGGGAGATGAGAGAACATAGATAAGATGTCCAGCTACTCACAAACTGTCATGCTGAAGATACTATGTGGAGAGACCATTAAAAGTAGAGTGGCATAAGGATCCCTGCCTGCTCCATATTTCAACTGTTGCTGTTTTCTCAGTGCTTCCTTCCAGGTGTAAGACGGCAGATCATCCCAGCCCTTATTCTCAAGCCACCCTGACAGACCCAAGATGGTATAGGAAGGGGCTGTTCCCACCAAGATCTACTCAAATTACAGATTTATGAACAAAACAACTGTTGCCATTATTTTAAGACACCAAAGTATGAGTCGTTTGTTATATATAGTAACTGGAACAACCCTTGTTTGGGTACAGTAGAAATTAATTGTCTCAGGAAAAGATGACAATAGCTACAACAGGTAATTGAATGTTCAGTTCTCCTAAGGACTGGGAGGAAATTCAACCCAGATTCAACTACACAGACGAAGAAACAATGAGGTCTAGATCCCCACATCCCCATCTCAAGATCACTAGACGCCTATCACACAAAATACTTAAAAGAAGGGGCATGCCAAATTCAGCTGCAGAACCAGTGAAGATCATTTAAATGAAGAAAAGGAGAAAGGAGGAAGACAATTAAAAAACAATTACGTAAAACATGATAATAAGCATTACTTAATACGTTTGTTACATTTACATATTATGTATGATATATATTATATAATAATAGCCAAACACATTAGGAAGATATTATTATTTCTCTTTACAAATAAGAGAACATGTGAGGCCCAAGGCTGTTTAGCAATTTGCCTGAAGTCACACAACTACAGATCAAGTTCAGGTCTATCAGTTTCCAAGCCTAATTGGAAACTTGTTTCTTCTGTTTGGAATTCTGGGTTTTTTGGCTACATTAAGGCATGCAGTGCGTTTGTGTGTGTGCGTGCGCTCTCTCTTGTATAAAAATGTGCCTGGAAGTTTTCATGCTGTAACTTAAGATACAAGGAGAGAAAATACGACAAACTTCAAAGGTAACATTTCTGCTTTTCTCTTGGGAGAGAACTGTCTTTGCAGCACCATGTGAGGCCTTGGCTAATGGCAGGTGGCATTAGGGACAGAATGGAACCAGAATAATGTTAACAATTTACTATAAATGATTTTTCAATTGAAGAAAAACAGGAAATGTGCCAGAAGGCTGTGGATCAGAGGTCAACACCTGCTCCTCCCTCTGCGTGTCCACAGATTCTGACATCTCATCTGCTGGGAAATCAGATGCACTGAGATGCCAGCCAAGCCAGGGAGCACTAGGGTCTATCTGCCAGCGACTGCCAGGTCTTAGCCTCCTGAATGCCACTCAGCAGCCTTGTGCTCTTTGAAATGACTCACAGAGCCCAGACACTTGTGGCAAAATAAAAGCTGAGTGTGGCTTTACTTGGGAGCAGATGCCTTGATGCCTCTCTGGTACATGTCACAAGTGACATATGTGTTGCTTCATTGCAAATGTTTGTTCACAGGTGTCTTTGGGAATGAAGGGGAGGAATGCCCCTTTGTAAAATGCTTAAATGTTCATCAAATCTTGAGTAGTTCCTCTGTCTCAGAACTGTGATTTTGTTGAAAATTGGTTTAGGATTTCAGTTTCCAAAGACTAGGGTTACAGTATAGAATTTTCTAATCCCTCATTCAATGATAGAAAATCCTAATTCTGGCTTTATATTGGTAGACAAGGTATGCCCTATACCACTCTTCCTGAATAGAAATTAGTACCTAAGTCTATAAACTTTAAGATCTACATGTGGTTCCTAATTCTTATGAATTTTTCCCCCTCAATTTCTCTCTTACTTGGAGAAAATTTCATGTACACACACACACACACACACACACACACACACACACACACATACACACACACACTATTAAACACAAAGAAGTCTAGGTAAAAAAAAGAAAAAAGAAAAAAATACAATAACTATACTCATTAATAGAGAAACACTGGCATTAGCCCCAGGATACAAAGTAACTTTTTTAATAATCCTAATTTAGATTTAAATATTTCAGTGGTCATATCTTATTGCTTATTGAGATTATTTAACATTTGAAATATTTTTGTTCAGTGTTCATTTTTCAATGGTGTCCAGGGAGACACTGGACTAGAAAGCCTTAAAATTAAGGGTTAAAAAAAAGTATTCAGGAAAAAAAGATGTCTCAAGTTTCACTTATGATACAACTTCAACATGCATGAGAATCAACTAGAGGACTTCTTAAAACATATTGCTGGGACCTATCCCACTTTTTCAAGTTTTTATCTTTTAACAAGTTCCCAGGTGATGTTGTTACTGCTACTAGTACTATGGGGATCACATTTTGAAAAGCATTAATCTAAGAGATTAGGTCATGTGAACAGTCAAAATCTTGGGAGCCATAAATTGATGTCATATACTGAACCAGAGCTTAAATAAGGATGCAAGGAGTCAGGATAATAAATGGGAAAGTGGAAGACAGGGAGTACTGTCATCAGGATCATTGCACTAACTCAGAACATACTTATTCCTTGCAGGAAATATCTCAGAGGGGCTAAGGAGCATTGGATTCTGATTACACATTGGTCACCCCACCAGACCACTTGAAATCTTAGGACAGCACATTAGATGCATTTTATTTACTGTTTGCAAAAATAGGAGATAATTTATTTTGTTCTTATTATAGCACTACAGCATGGTAATTTAAAAAACATGTTGTATTAGTTTCTCTTCCTGCTTTAAGAAATTATCACAACAATGACTTAAAACACACAAATTTATTACATCATGATACTGTAAGTCAGATACTTTATATGGATCTCATTGGGCGATAATTAAGGGGTAAGCAGGGTTGCATTCCTAGTTGGAGGTTCTAGGAGAAAATTTATTTTCTTGCTTTGTCCAATTTCTTGAGGTCACCCACTTTTCTTGGCTTGTACCACTCCTCTCCATCATTGAACCATTAAAATCAGATCTCTCCAGCCCTTCTTTTGTCATCACATCTCTCTCTAACCCAGCCAAGAAGATCCCCTAGTTTGATGTTCTTGTATGATTCAACTATGCTCACCTAGATAATCTAGGATAATCTCCCAATCTCAAGGTCTTTGCCCTTATTCACATCTGCATAGTCCCTCTTGCCATCTTAAGTGACATATTCACAACTTCTGGGGATCAGAACATGGATATTGAAGAGGTCATTGTTCTGCCTTCCACAATTAGTAACTGACATCATTTGTTTCTACTACAAAAAAACTTTAAAATTTTTGTATTACTTGTATAAAACAAAAAAGAATTGTATTATGAAACAAAACAAAACAAAACATCCCCATGGTGCAGAGTTCCATTTCTGGCATGACAACATAAAGACATCTGTAAGGAGCAATATGGAAACACTGCCCAGCAAAACTGGTGAAAATTATAAAAGGGAACAACTTAAAGTCACTGGAAATGGTGCTAAGTCATGTAGCAATTAAAAAAAAAAACTAAACATTTACTCAAGATACTCTACTGGAACTCTTTAAGAAAGGTAAAAATCTGTGGTCTTTGAATAAGGACTCACTCCCTCCTTATTTTTTCCCAACTTAACCATACAGAAAATCGACTCTGGATAAGAATACCAGCTCCTTCTCCCCACAGCTCTGGTAACAGAGGGTTATCTTCTCAGTGTACCTATAGCTAAGGCTAAGTTCAAGGTAAATGGAGCTAAGTTATTGAGGTTCTTCACCTGCCTTATCTTCAATGTTGGAAGGGAGAGCACAGCCCCACTGAAAATACTGGGACCCCAGTAACTTATAAGATGGTTCTGTACCAGAATAGGCAAGTCAAAAAACTTGAGATTACTACCCCACATTCCATTGAGTGTTTGGCTTTTAAAGAAAGGATATCTCTTGGAAAGAATGGTGCTGTTTTGCCTACCCCCAACTCCAGAGCCCTGGCTGAGATATTTTGCCTGGTGGTGAGTCCATTTTGTGTTGCTATAGTAAATAACTGAAGTTAGGTACTTCAAAAATAGAAGAGTTTCTTTAGCTCAAGTTCTGGATATTCAAGAGTATAATATTGACCTCTGCTTAGCTCTGCTGAGGGTCTTATGGCAGATATCACAATGGGCATGTGTGGAAGAGACAGAGGTCATATGATGAGGCTGGAAGTAAGAGCCATATTTACTCTTTTATAACAACTTGCTGTCATGGGAACTAATAGACTCCTACCAGATCAACTCATTCTTGATCCATACTAAAGATAGAGCCCATGATCTAATTACCTTCCCCTAGGCTTCACCTCCTAAATATTCCACCACCCCAACACTACCACACTGTAGACACAAAGCTTCTAGCACTTGAAACTTTAGCACCCAAATTCAACCATATTCAAAGCATATCAGGGTAGAAGCAGGCTTTAAAGTAGATAGCTCCTAATGACTTCCCAGAGAAACTGAATTCATTTGAAACAGAATGTGTAGAGGTTCAAAACTAGAGATTCTCAACTTGGTGAAATGGAAACTGCAAACTGAGGGAGGCCCAGTCTAGAACTATCTTTGCCCTTTGCTACCGGTCAGTATCCTATCCTCGTAGAAGGGGCAGAATACCAGCATTTCTCATCCTGCTGAGTTATTTGTTGCTGAGTCTAAGCTCCAGGAAAATACCTCTGAAAGAGGAGGGCTACCCTTTTCTGCCCAGTCTCCACTGATGGTGCAGGGCCTCTATCTTATATCTGATTCCACTGAGAATACCTAGTCTATGGAGTAATTTAGGACCCAGAGTATTGTTAAAACCAATATAGCAATAAGGTGGCAATTAATGAAGTTGACAGCTTAATGGTTACATGTAGTCAGGGAAGAAAGCCCTGCTAAAATCATCATCATTCCAGATGTATGTGGTTGTACCTTCCGAAGGAACATCAGAGACTTAACACTGGGGAAGTAAATTGCACTATAGTGATCCAACCACTCACCAAACAAATAAATAAGCAAATAACAAAAAGCTTAAGATGGGGAGAAAAACCACTACTCAGAACTGTTACAATATCTAATGTAAAATGTCTATTTTCCAATGAAAAATTATGAGACACGCAAAGAAAGAGGAAGTACTATCTATATACTGGGAAAAGAAATTGTTTGTGAGATCAACCAGAGAACAAATTTAACACAAATTTTTTAAATCTTATTCAAGAACTAAAGGAAACATGACTAAATAAATTTCTTTTAAAAAGATATGACAAAAGTGTCATGTAAAATTAAGAATATCAATAAGGAAATAGAAATTTAAAAGGACCAATGGAAAGTCTAGAATTGAAAAGTATAACAATTGAAATGAAAAATTCATTAGAGGGTCCCAATAATAGATTTGAACAGGCAGAAGAAAAACTTAATAAACTTGAAAATCTGTCAGTAGGGAAAACACAAAATGAAGAACAAAGTGAAAATAAATGTAGATTAAACAGTCTAAGAGAAATGAGATATACCATAAAGCACAAAAGCATACACATAATATAAATCTTAAAAGGAAAAGAAACAGAAAAAAAACCCAAAATTAATAACTGAAAACTTCCCAAAATGTATTCATAGTCAATAATTTGTACCCAGGAAGCTCAATGAACTTGAAGTAGGATAAATGCAGGATTCACCAACAAACAGATCATAGGAAATTAAAGGACAAAGACATGGAGAAACATTTTGAAATCCGAAAGAAAGAATAAATTACGTATTAATTACTACAAGAGAAGTCAAATAAAATTAATAGCTGAATTCTCAGCTGAAACAATGGAGTCTAGAATACAATGCTCTAACATACTGAACGTCAACTACAATGCTATATCCAAGCAAAGCTATCTTTATAAGTGACATTCCCAGATAAACAAGAACAGTGAGAATTTTTTGCTAGATGACCTTCCTTATAAGAAATCCTCAAGGAAGTTCTTTAGCCTGAAAACTCAGAAATAATTCAAATACACACACACACACACACACACACACACACACAGAGCACAGATGAAAATAATTATGCAATTACAAAAGAGAACATACCTACATAACATTTATAACATTTTCCCTTCTGCTGTTAACTGATTGACAAGCAATTATATAAAAAATATGTACATTATGTTTTATTGGGTATGTAAAACATAGAAACGTACTATATTTGTCAATAAAAGTACAAAGGAGGAGAATGGAAGTGAAGCTATATTTGCCTAAAGAAATGACTTGAAATGGCAATTCTAATTCACAAGAACAAATGAAAAGAACTATAAATGTTAAGAAGGTTAATATAGCAAAACTTTTAAATATATAGTTGCTCTTTTTTCTCCATTTCTTTAAGACATATCATGTAAATTAATAATTTTATGTCAGTTAAAAATAAATTTAAAATAATCATAACAATGTATTACTGGGTTTATAACATTAATAGATGCAATATGTATAACAATAATACCAAAAAGAGAGGGGAGAGGGAGTAGTGGTAGGAAGTAGTAATTATTCTATAGTTCTGGAATTAACACAAATATTAAGTTAATTCTAATAATTTAGGATATTTATAGCAAAACTTTATAGTGACCACTAAAGATATAACAAACATATAGTTAAAATTATTAAACACGTTAAAATGCCACATTAGCAAATATTCGCTTAATGTAAAAGAAGACTGCAAAGGAAGAACAGGGAACAAGAAAGACATGAGGCACACAAAAACAAAAAAAAGGAAGATATAAATTACATAGATATCATGATATAAATATTAAAAAGATTAACTATGGTACATTAAATAAAATAGATTAAACAATCCAATCAAGGAGCAGACAGTTTCAGACTAATTAACACCATATCTAATTATATGGGAAGCACAATTTAGAAACAATGATACAAATAAATTGAAAGTAAGCCTATGAAAAATACATACTATACAAGCAAGAACCAAAAGAAACCTGACTAGCTTTACAGATTAGTCATAAAAGATAACATAAAACAAAATGTTTTATTATAGATATCTTCTAATGACAAAGGGCATATTAATTAGGAATATATAATAGCCATAAACATATACTTGCCTAATAGCACAGTATCAAAATAAATGAATAAAAAGCTGGCAAATCAAGAGAGAAATATATAATGCAAAAACAATTATTTGAAGACTATAATACCTCTCAATAATGGATAGAGCTGCTAGGCAGAAATTCAACATGGAAATTAAAGACTTGGACAACACTATAAAGCAATTAGCCCTAACATTCCGTCTACCCTCCATCAATGAATATACATTCTACTCAAGTGCACACAGAACTAGGTAAAGCATAAAACAAACCTCAATATATTTAAAAGCATTAAAGTAATAGAGTTGTTCTTCAACTACAATGCAATTAAATTGGAATTTTGGGGAGCTCATAAATATATGGAAATTAAACAACATCCTTCTAATTAATGAATCAAAGAAATCAAAACCTATTTTGAAACACATGGGAGTGAAAATACAGCATACCTAAATATATGGAATGCAGCTAAAGCATTTCTTAAAGAGAAATTTATTACTTTACATACCTATATTATCAATGAAAATTGTCTCAAATTAATAACCTAATCTTTGACATGAAACACCATGAAACAAAGAACAAGCTAACCCTAAAGCAAACAGGAGAAAAGAAATAATAAAAACTAGAGGAGAAATCAGTGAAATAGGGAATAGAAACATGATATAGAAAAATCAATGAATTCAAAGCTGATTTTAGATAGATCAAGAAGGTTGAAACACTTTCATATTGACCAAGATAAAAAGAGAAAAAATTACTGATATCAGAAGTATAAAAAGGGACAGCATTACTATTGACCTTACAAAAATAAAAAGAAATATAAAGTAACATTATAGTCAATTATATGCTACTGAATTAGAAAACTTGGATTTAATGAAAAGATTTCTTAGAAAGATATAAACTATAAAAACCAACTGAAGAAGATATACATAGCATGAATAGATCTATAAAAAAGGATTAAATTAATAGTTTTTAAACATACCACAAAAGAAAAGCATAGGATCAGATGGTTTCAGTAGTGAATGATACTAGACATTCAAAGAATTAATATCAGTTCTTCACAAATTCAGCAATACTACTAGATTGAGTATTCATCTGAAGAGACTGGATAATTGTCACTGGGGGCTGATGAGACTTTACAAAGAGGGTATGTTAAGTGAAGTGAGAAGACATAAAGACTGATCCTAGAAAAATTGTAATTGACTTGAAAAGGAAGGGAAGGGAAGAGTATATAGGCAACCTCAAGAGAGCTAGTAAAAGGAGAGCTGAATTGGGGCCATCAGCAGATCTGCTGTGAGTTTAGTGCTACCTTACTATAGAAGAAATGATAAAGCTGATTCATAGCCAGTCCAAAAAAATAAAAAAAAACAAGAATCTAGAACATCTCTGTATGGATGCCTGACCCAGTTGGTTCTGTAATGATAATAACAACCAACATTTTATTGAGTTTATCATGTGCTAGATAGTGTTCTAGGTACTTTATATGTATTGATACTTAAATATTCCAACAACCCCTTTAAGGTATGTACTGTAGCATAGTCACAGATCTGGGTCAATATGAACAGTTTTTGGGAGAAATTATTCTGTCTACTACACTAGCTTTAGCTTCTTTCTCCCAAAGTTTAAATTGTCTTAAAATTGCCCAAAGTCTTGCTGCTGAAAGTTCTAACTCTACTTAAAATTTCTCAAAAACGATAATTACTTCATGACACACATTTAGGAATTACAAAATTTTACACCAAAGAAGCAAAGAACTCAATCAATAAATGGGCCAAGGAACTAGACAGACACTTTACAGAAGAAGATATGCAAGAGATTCATATATATATATATATATATATATATATATATATATGAATAAGTGTTCAATATTTCTAGTAATTAGAGAAATGAAAATTAAAACAACTCTAAGATTTCATCCTACTCCAATTAGAATGGCTGTTATCAAGAACACAAGCAATAGTAGATGTTGGCGTGGATGTGGGGGAAAAGGCACCCTTTTGCATTGCTGGTGGAGTTGCAAATTGGTGCAGTCACTCTGGAAAGCAGTGTGATTTCCCAGAAAACTTGGAATGGACCCACCCTTTGACCCAGTTATCCCACTACTCAGTTTATACCCAAAGGACTTAAAATTAGCATACTACAGTAACACAGTCACATCAATGTTTCTAGCAGCCCAATTCTCAATAGCAAGATTGTGGAACCAACCTAGATGCCCTTCAACAGATGGATGGATAAAGAAACTGTGGTATATATACACCATGTAATATTATTCAGTCATAAAAAAAATAATATTATGGCATTTGCAGATAAATCGATGGAATTGGAGAATATCATGCTAAGTGAAATAAGTCAATCCCAAAAAAACAAAGACTGAATGTTTTCCCAATAAGTGGAAGATGATATATAATGGGGGTGGGGGCATGAGGGTGAGAGAAGATTGGAGGAAATTTAGATTATGTAGAGGGAAATGAGAGGGAGGATGGGGGTATAAAAAATGGTGGAATGAGACAGACATCATTACCCTATGTACATGTATGATTACATGAATGGTGTGAATCTACATCATGCACAACCATAGAAACAAAAAGATGTACCCCATGTGTGTACAATGAATCAAAATGCAGTTTGTAAAAATTAAAAAAAAAAATTTAAAAGAATTCTTCACAAATTCTCACAAATTCTTCCAAAATACAGAAGAGGAGGGATATTATACAGTTTATTCTATAAGACTAGTCTTACCATGATACCAGAACTAGTCAAGACATCACAAGAAAGAAAAACTACAGACCAATATCACTTATGAATATAGACACAATATCCTCAACAAAATGCTAGCAAAATAGACCCAGCAAAATGAAAAAAAAATAAAAAAACATAGTTCATTTTTTTTATGGACCATAGCTAAATGAGATGGATCCCAGTACACAGAGTTGAAGTAATAATCATAATATAAAGTACTATATCAATAGCATAAAAAGAAAAATACATAACAATCATCTTAATAAACATACAAAAACATTTGAGGCTATCTAACTTCCTTTCATAATATAAACACTTAATAGGTTAGGGTTAGAAGGGAATTTCCTCAACTTAATCAATGGCATCTACAAAGATAAAACAAAACAAAAATTGAAATTAAAAGCAAAAGTACTAGTTTAAAACATATTTAGTGGTAAAAAACTGGAAGCTTTCTCCTTAAGATCAGAAAGCAGAGAAGAATGTCCTTTTATCACTTCTATTCAAAATTGTCCTAGAGTTCTAGCAAGGATAACTAAGCAAGAAAAAGGAGTAAAAGGCATTCAGATTAGAACACAAGAAGTAAAACTACATCCATTTGTAGATGACATGACCTTATGAAATAGAAAATCTTAAGAAATCCATTAAAATATTATTGGGATTAATAAATAAGGTCAGCAATATTACAGGACCCAGAATCAGTCTGTAAAACTCAATTGTATTTCTTTATCTTTGCAATGATTAACCCAAAAATAAAATTAAGAAAACAGTTCAATTTGCAACATCAGTAATAATAAAAAAATACTCTGGAAAATGATCATGGATTAAAGACATAATATATTAAGATGGCAATACTCCCCAAATTTATATATAGACCAATATAATCATTATTAGAATCCAGCTGACATCTTTATAGACACTGACAAGCTGATTCTAAAATTCATATGAAATTCTAAGGGACCAACAAGTGCTAAAACATTCCTGAAAGAAGTACAGAGTATGAAAAACTAACGTATTTTGGAACTTATTACAAAACAATAGTCATCAAAACCACGTGGTATTAGCATAAAGACAGACCCACAGATGAATGGAATAGAAATTAGAGTCCAAACATAAGCCCCAGGTCAACTAATTTTTAACAGGTATACCCAAATCATTCAGTAATAGTCTTTTCAACAGTATTGGGATAACTATATAGTCACAATGTTCAAATGAAGGAAGTTTCACCCTTACTTCATCTCATTTCAAAAGTCAACTCAAAATGGATCAAAGAACTGATTATAAGATCTAAAAATGCAAAAAGTTTTTGAAGAAAACGTTGGGGTAAATCTTCATATCCTCAGATTTGGCAACAGTTCCTTATAGTTTTTTTTTGTATGATAAAAGCACAGGCAACAATAAAATTATGAATTGAACTTAATAAAAATTAAAATCTCAGTACATAAAGGAATATCATCAAGAAAGTGAAAGCAAACCACTCAGTGAGTGAATGTACTTGAAAAATCATATATCTGATGAGAGTCTATTACCTAGAACACTAAAAGGAACTCTTAAAACTCAACTAAGAAGACAACCTAATTTAAAAATGGGAAAATGTTGAATAGAGATTGTTTTCATAAAAGATAACAAATAACCAACAAACACACAAAAGGGATTCAACATCATTTCTCATTAGGGAAATTCAAATCAAAATCACAATAATGATATGCCACTTTATACTTACTAGGATAGCTAGAATAATAATTTTTTAAAAAACAGAAAATAACAAAATTTAATAGATGTGTACAGAAATTGGAACCCACACACTTTTCAGATGGGAATATAAGATGGTATTCCCACTATGGAAAGCTGTTTGGTAGTTCCTTAAAGATTTAAACATAAATAACTATGTGATCCAATAATTCCACTCCTAGTAATATATCCCAAAGAAGTGAAAACAGGTATTCAAACAAAAATCATATGCCAATGTTCATAGCAGTAATACATGCAATAACCAGGGAGTGGAAAATATCTAAATGTCCATTGATGGATGAATGGAGAAAAAAATTGTGATACATATATACATGAGAATATTAATGACCCATAAATGTAAGTAATAACACTGAAGTATGGCTAGATCTTGGAAATATTATGCTAAAGTGAAGGAAGTCAGTCACAAAAGACCACCTATTATATGATTTCATTTATGAAATGTTCAGCATAGACAAATTTATAAATACCTGAAGTTGCTTAATGATATGGAGATTAGAGGTAATAGTTAAAGGATATAGAGTTTCTCTTTTGATGATTGAAATGTTCTAAGCTTGACTGTGGTGATACTTGCAGATATCTGTGATTATGCTGATAACCATTTAATGATACACCTTAATGGGAAAATTGTATGTAAATTTTATCTCAATAAATGTATATTTTTAAAGAAAAATGCTATGGAGCAGCAGAAATCATCTCACACACCTTTTCAAAGAGGCTATGTTTTTTTTAAGAAAGGCTTACACACACACACACACACACACACACACACACGTGCACACACTCATTAAGGTGATGTGAAGCTCTGAGAAGTGTAAGCAGAGTAACAGTGAACAAACGTGGAGGCAGACAGAAGCTCCAGAGTGAGCTCTGTACAGGTCAGATCACTGCCTCTGACTGGCTCCTGAAGACCAGCTGAGTTCAATACCCTGTGTCAGCTCTTGGCCATCTTGGAAAGTCATCTGTCCCAGGAGTCAGCTTTACTCCCCAGCAGCAGCCTCTCGGAACTTTTCCTTGTAGCTGATTGTCAGGAAGTGCCTGCAACAGTGTCAATTGACAAATCAGTAGGTTGGTGGAAGGTCTGCCAGAGGAGGTTTTTGATTTTTTAATAAGAAGCTTTTGGGGAAAAAAATTGATTATTAACAAGGAAGTGATATCTTGAGTAGGGGGCTCCTCCATCAGGTCGGGTGAAAGCTCCTGGAGCCTCTGATTCATGAACCAGTTGCTCCAACAGGGACAAGTGCTTTTTCATCCACGGGCTCTACCGGGCCATCCCCCTCATATAGCCAAGGGATATAACAGTCACCCTCCTCCGCCCCCACCCTGGTGTGCATGTACAAAGTATCTGCCACTGAGAGAGCCTGAAAAATCAAATATGAACACATTGCTTCTGAAAGGTGGTTAACATTCACCTAACGTTTTAACAAAGTACTGTACCAATGAAGTATTCATAGGCAAGACGTTTCTAAAACTAAATGATGGAGGAAACATTGTGGATATTTTGATTCTTTTACAGAAGACTAAATAAAATTAAGTTAAAACACTCAAAGTTAAATTACAGCGTGTGCGAATAGACAAATATATACGTATCGTGCATATACATATATACATACATACAGTGCAATCAAGGACACTGTCAACCTGCTACATTAAAATATTATGTTGTTGACAGACTCTGTGGACACCCTGAAAATACTTGGATACCATGAAATACTCTGAGTGTTGTCTGTGCCACCCTGAAGAAAGACGACCTTTGTAACAACAGTGCCACGAGATCTTGGAGGATGAGATTTTTACTCATGTTTTGGTACGGAATTAAGTAGAAAACCTTAACCTACAAAATTTGGCAAAACCTTATTAACAAAATACACAAGATACAAAAATTTCCACTAAACCTTCTTGTCTCCCAATTTTTCGAGGTTCCATTTAGCCATTGACAACTTCATGTCCTCCACTATTCTTCTGCTACCCCACACTCCTGCCTCATGTGTTCCAGCCTATTCATGGATACACAGGCCTTCCCTAGAGTTTCTTCTCTCACATAGAACCATTTAGCTGTCTCTGAAAATCTCTCCAGTCTTGCATCTTTGCACCCATCATTCAGCTCAGACAAATAAACAGACAAATCCTACCACACCAAAACACACAACAAAGAAATTGAGATATGGGATTTGCCTACTGTTTTTAGAAGGGGTTTAAAAGAAAAGGGAGAAGATCATTGTGATTTGCATATGAGGTGTCCCACAAAAGCTCATGTGTGAGAAAATGTAAGATATTCATAAGTGAAATGATTAGATTATGATAGCTATAAACAAGTCACTAGATTAGTCCCCAATTCCTCTGCACAGTGTGATTCTGTTTGAGAAAACCTCAACTCTAGAGAAACTGATATATTCCCACTATCTGCACACATACACACCTAGGCTACTAATGCCACAAGAGAAAAATAAATCATTTAACCCTTGTTGTTTTTTGCCAATGCACATTCTGTCAGTCATCTATTCATTTTTTCTATTAATATATATTATAAAACTTGTTTCAGGTACTAGAGATACAACAGTGAACAATAATAACTAACATTGGTATATACAGATGTTCTGTATGTGTGGGTTTGTGTAATTGTCACAAAATTCCCACGCAAGTATTGTATTATATACTTGTATTATTTACATTATCCAGATGAAAAAAGATAAGCAGAGAAATATCATATAACTTTCCTAAGCTGGGAAAGCTCCCAAAGGGATTTGAATCCAGGAAGGATAAGCCTCAAGCCTTAACCTGTCTGCCATTCTTCTGATTTCAATGTATGTGGAGCTCAGAGCCTATCAAGGAAGATATTGTGAAAGTCATAAATGAGAATTGTTACTAAAAAGAAAGTTCTGAGTACTTGAGAATGTCAGCAGTGCTGATTAGTTTAATCCAGATAGTCTGTGAAACTATACAACTGCCTGAAAATCTTGATAGAATTCTTGTTCTTCTGACCTCCACAATTGATATTGAACATTCCTCCACCCTATCAGAGTACTGTTCTCCATCCCTTCTTCTCTTCCACACTACGTTTGTGACTTCTCACTTGAAGGATCCCTCAACTTACTAACCTAACCCTCAACCTCTACATGTTACTACAGAATTCTAAACACGGCTCTCTCCCGTTCTTATTGTACACCACCTCTGAATGATATTATCTGCATTTATAGACTCAACAGCAAACCACATAGTAATGATGACCAAATCAATGTCTCTAACCCAAACCACGCTTCCAAGTGCCAGCCCTTTGTGTCCAACTGCCTAATGAGTGACTCAACTTTGACGGATGACAAGCAACTGCACTTTTCAGGTGGTCATCACCAGCCCTGCTTTCCCAAACCTTCTGTTCTTCATGTTCTCTGCCAGCAATGCATCATAACCACAACCAGTTGTTAAAGCCATGGGTCATTATCTAACATTCTCTCTTATGCATCCTCAATTCCAATCAATTCTCCTTTCTAAATTCCCCCAAATATGATGACCACATCACCACAGTCCAAGTCATTGCCAAGCCTCTCCTTAACTGATCAAGCATGTTGTAACTAATCCACAAGATAATTTCTTATTCCATCATTTGTCTCTGCTTCCTTATTAAAAAAATTAGGAAGGAAGACATATATATTTTGTCCACTGTATTTCT
This sequence comes from Sciurus vulgaris, assembly GCF_902686455.1. Classification (NCBI taxonomy): domain Eukaryota; kingdom Metazoa; phylum Chordata; class Mammalia; order Rodentia; family Sciuridae; genus Sciurus; species Sciurus vulgaris. Next base: position 151,776,394 of record NC_136463.1, read on the forward strand.
AGTGATCAACACAGTGTTTACCTCATAGAAAGTACTTAAAAAAAAGTTCTTGAAACAGTAAACAGATGATAGATTAAGAAAATGTCCCAGTCCCAAGTGCTTCATCTTGTAGTGGAGAAAAAAGTACTTGTATCAATAAATACCACAAAAGATTTATAATAGAGGTATGCACCAAGTGCTTTGAGAATACAGAGGATGGAAAAATAAATTACAGAAAAAATGTTTCCCATAGAAACAAGTATCTTGAGCCAGGTGCAATGGTGCTCAGCTGTATTCGTAGCAGCTTTCGAGGCCAAGGTAGGAGGATTGAGAGTTCAAAGCCAGCCTCAGCAACTTAGCAAGGCCCTAGGCAACTTTGTGAGATCCTGTCTCTAAATTAAAAAAATACAAAAGAAGGGCTGGGGATGTGGTTCAGTGATCAAGTGCCCCTGAGTTCAATCCCAAGCACTGCAAAAATAAATAGATAGATAGATAGATAGATAGATAGATAGATAGATAGATAGATAGATAGAAAGAAAATAAACATCTCTGGTGTTTTAGTTCTTTGAGTTCACAAAATCTTCATTTAAAAAGATCCTCTAACCTGCCATAGAAGATATTACAAAGAGTAGATGTTATTTAATCAGGAGCTCTACTCTAATCATCGAGGGACCCACAGTGATGGTAACGTCTTCCACATCTAGCTCATGGAATAACTAACATATAGGAGGGGTCAGAAGCTAAGACTTGAAGTGGCGGAGATCACTTCTGCTCTTCTACTTCATTCTAACTGAAATTAGTCACGAGTCTACATCTAACTTCAAAGGAGTGAATAAAAATACTATGGTGGGGAAATCATAGTCTAGTAATAATTCTGTTATTCCAGAAGAGGAGAATTGGATAAGATCAACTGATCAATCAATCAATAGATAGTAGTCTTTGCCACAGATACACATGCACTTGAATTAAGTGTGGCTTTAGAAAAGATCTTATTCCTCTTATGATAATTAAATTTTCATTTGTAAGTAAGTGCTTATTATTATTCATATCCTACCTAGAGTTTGCATAGATGATTTTATGGAAAATATTTATTTATCTAAACAAATATGTATGTGTGGTTGTATACTATTTAATTTTCCATATTCTTACCACATTTATTAAGAGGTTCTCAGTCTCTCTGTCCCTTAATTTCAGAGTTGTAGGGAGTAAGATTCTCTCAGCCTTTGTTAACTCCAGTCATTGGCTACTCAGAATGCCATGTGGGAGGGACATGTCCATCAACTGGACACTGTGAAGTTGGCTCTGCCCTGTGGTAGGGCTTCCCCTGAGTTGGTGCTGATTCTGGCTACTGCCTGCTGTATCCTATAGCTGTGTCCTAAAACAAGTCTGTACTAACCCTGATTCTATTTTTTTTTAAATTTTTATTATTACAGACTGCATTTTGATTCATTGTACATAAATGGGGTACAACTTTTCATATCTATGGTTGTACACAATGTAGATTCACACCATTCATGTAATCACACATATACATAGGGTAATACTGTCTGCCTAGTTCTACTATCTTTCCTTTCCCCACCTCTTCCACCCCATTTTCCTCTACACCATCCAAAGTTCCTTCATTCTTCTCTCCCCCACCCTGGACACCCTCCCCATTATGTATTGTCATCCTCTTATCAGAGAAAACATTTGGCCTTTGGTTTTTTGGGCTTGGCCTATTTCACTTAGCATGATGTTCTCCAACTCCATCCATTTACTAGCAAATGCCATAATTTTATTCTTCTTTATGGTTGAGTAATATTCCATTGTGTATACATACCACAGTTTCCTTATCCATTCATTAAGTGAAGGGCATCTAGGTTGGTTCCATAATTTAAATATTGTGAATTGAGCAGCTATGAACATTGATGTGGCTATATCATTGCTGTATTAAAATTCTAATGACATTTCTCATAAAAATAGAGAAAGCAATCATGAAATTCATCTGGAAGAACAAAAGACCCAGAATAGCCAAAGCAATCATGGGCAGGAAGAGTGATGCAGGAGGTATCACAATACCAGACCTTAAACTCTACTCTACAGCAATAGTAGCAAAAACAGCATGGTATCGGCACCAAAATAGTCAGGTAGACAAATGTACAGGATAGAAGACACAGAGACATGCCCACATAAGTACAGTTATCTCATACTGGACAAAGGTGCCAAAAACATACAATAGAGTAAAGATAGCCTGTTCAACAAATGGTGCTGGCAAAACTGGAAATCCATATGCAGTAAAAAGAAATTAAACCCCTGTCTCTCACCCTGTACAAAACTCAACTGAAAATGGATCAAGGACTTAGGAATTAGACCTGAGACCCTTAAAAAATAGAAGAAAAAAACAGGCCCGAATCTCCATCACGTTGACTTACGACCACACTTCCTTAACAAAACCTCCATAGCACAAGAAATAAAAGCAAAAATCAACAAATGAGATAGATTTAAACTAAAAAGTTTTCTCTCAGCAAAGGAAACAATCAATAATGTGAAAAAAAGAGTACATAGACTGAGAGAAACTCTTTTTCCACACACACTTAAACAGAGCACTAATCTCCAAAATTTATAGAGAACTTATAAAACTTTACACCAAAAATACAAAGAACCCAATCAATAAATGGACAAAGGAACTGGGCAGACACTTCACAGAAGATATATAGGTGATCAACAAATATATGAAAAAGTGCTCATCATCTCTAGTAATTAAAGAAATGCAAATTAAAACCACCCAAGATTTCATCTAACTCCAATTAGAGTGACTATTATCAAGAACACAAGCAATAATAAATGTTGGCGTGGATGTGGAGAAAAAGGCACACTCATACATTGCTGGTGGAGTTGCAAATTGGTGCAGCCACTCTGGAAAGCAGTAGGGAGATTCCTCAAAAAACTTGGAATGAACCCACCATTTGACCCAGCTATCCCACTCCTCAGTTTATACCCCAAAGACTTAAAATCAGCCTACTACAGTGACATAATCCTGATTCTTGATGTGGCTGAGAATCTATGTCTCTGTTTTGGTATAATACTCAATTACACTATTCTGAAAAATGTCTGAAGTAACATGAAGTTCTGGAATAGAGGTTGGGAGAGGTGAGAGAGGTAAAAATGGAGCTACAGAATTCACATGGGTAATTAAGCATTTAGAGATTATTGATTCATTTATATATGGGGTAAAACTTCATATGACCATGAAAAGAATGAATGGGAAGAAAAAAAACTTATAATCCTTAAAACTGTCTTATCTTGGAGAGAAGTTCAAGCAGCTCACAATGACAAGAGTCTTCACTGGTGACCCAGGGCATTTAATAAAGACCCCATTAGGATCATGTTTTACTAGTAAGAGGTAAGCTACCTTTAGAGTGAACCCTACTCAAGTTAAAAATAAGATTTGAAAGAAGCAGGCTGGTCTCTAAGTAACTAAAGAAGTCACAAGAACACAATGCAACTCTCTTTAAAGGAATAAAACTTAATCTGCCCTCTGAGGTTAGTAGCTGAGGGTTACAAATTAAAGTAACAAAAGATAGATTAACTGGAGAAAAGGCACAAAAATATAATTAATACTTTTAGTGTTACATGTATGGCCCTTCACAGAAAGGAAGTGAAAGACTCTCAGAGGTCATTAAACTTGGGGGCTTATATATTGCTTCAACAGAGAGCAACAAATTGTAGAAAATGACTAAGGAAAGGAGAGGGTATTATGACATCTACGTCTGATAAATCATAAATCAGTGACTACAGTAAATATATGGAGTTATCTCCATATATTAGAAGGTAAAAGCAATTTAATTAGGCTTGCTTCTGAAGACTTATCTAGGTGCCAGCTCTCTGCCCCAGTGATAAAGTTTGCTCTAGTCATTCTGGTACAGGACAAGGGTAGGAAATTTATAACATCTTCACAAAGAGAAATTTATACCCTGCTCTTAGGCAGATGTTGAGATGACAAAGAATTTTTTCTACATCCATTAATTCTCAATTTCCTTCTGCTCAAATCTTTCTGCCAATGAGGTATATTTTGAAGTGGCATATTCTAGAACCCTTCAGCATAAAATGGTGATGCATTTAAAAGAAATGATCTAGGTGTGAAAACAATAGCATGTATGAATCTCAAAAGTAATTTATTGAGTAAAAGAAGACAGACAAAATGGAATACATGCTATTATTCCATTCATGTGAATTTCTTGAAAGATGAAACCACAGATAAAGTAAAATAATCAGTAGATGACATATAACACACTAATATGATGAAACCTTTCCACTGTGTAGATTGCTCCCCATATCAAGGCCACCATTAGAAATACAAGTGAATGGTGGAATTTCCTCTAAATATTTATTGGTACTATATATGTGCTAGCACTAGTATCAAATAAATACAAATGCTGAATTTTCTTAATTTTAGTTTTTGGATGGAGGTATACAGATGAACAATAAATGATGCCAAAGATACTTTTAATTTATATAATCAACTGAAATGTATATGAAAGTATGAACAAACCAGCATTACTTGGAAAACCTTAAGGTATTACTTTCTTCCTTCTGTCATATAATTTTTAATCAAAACATTACCTAAACATAGGTTTCCATAACTAATGTGCTAAAATATAAATTGAAACCAAAATGAATGTCAGCCTTGATTTTCTCACTCCGTGACATGGTCTGAATCTTAAAACCTCACAAAGTGCAGCTAGATATACTTCTGCATGTCCCGTGATGCCGATGGCACCATTTCCATGGTAACTTTAATGCTTGAAAAGTAAAAAGCAGAAGGAGTCTTAAGAAAATTGCACAAAGTGAACAAAATAAATTATTAGACTGAACATATGTGGCATAAACAAAATATGGGGTGCAGTTATTAAAAATGAATTGCCTTTTTAAAAAATGAAAACAAGCATAACTCAAGCATGGAACTTCTACTTATGGAAAATGTGGTCATCCTGATCTCATAGCCGTCAAGTTATCCTATCCAAATTTAGGAGCTTACACAGACATCAAAATATTCAACCAGCCCTCTATTATGGAGACACAAACTTCCATGCAATTTTTAATTATTAATGAGCTCAAGGGACAAAAATAGATAGATAATCATTATATTTATACAAATAATAGCAAATAGCTGTTTTTATAATATTAGCACAAAATAAGTATTTTAATATTATTATATGAATTATTTTCTGTCCCTGAAATAAAAACACATTTTTTTTTATGCCAAGAGATACATTCAGAAAATATTTTCATGGCAATGAATTCCAAGTGTCCCTATTTTGATATTTTCAAGTAAGTCAATGACATTGGAAGCATTTACAATGAATTAAACAAGCCGGTGACAGTCACAGACTTAAGAGTGCAATCCACTTTATAGTTAAGTTTTCTGGTTGAGTCATCTGAGCTAAAATCAAGTCATGTTTACTTCTTAAAGACATTTTCTTACAAAATAGTACCTTTGATTTAATTAAATCTATTTTATTAACTCTATTTCATTAAATCATTACTATCCAGCTCTGACTCTTTCAATGTCTTTATTTCTGTTTCTACCAATCCTTAACATCTAGGTGAATGAATTACATACTCACCCTAAAACATCTTTGAAAAAGAGGCATGATGTAGAATCACTGAAGACTCACTTGGCCTACTTCATCATTTTGCCTTAGGTTGACTTTAATAATATGAATGCCCTGAACTGAAAACTAAAATTTGATTTTCAATTGTTCAAGGCCTCTAATCCAATAATACCATGAATAATAAGATGTGATGTCTTCAGAATTATAAACTAAAATTTGATTTCCAATTGTTATTTTATTCAACTGATGAGTGTATTGAATGCCTGCCACGCAGGAGGGGAGGCACAATCCTTGGCACTAGAGACACCAATGGCACACCTCAAAGGAGGTGGTGTTTTGTAAATGTGAGAAATAAAATGCTAAAAACATGCTTACAGTAGAAGAAAAGTGAAAGAGGCTTTCCTAGTTTGCTAAGTTAAAAAAAAAATCTGAATGTACATAAAAGAGATTAGAAACTTTCTGGTCCAACTCCTTTTTTCCATCTAAAGAAATGATCACAGACTATATGTGCATCCATGTGTTTGTGCCCGTGTGTGTCTGTGAAAATTTACAGAAAGCTGAGTGCCATGGTGCACACCTATAATCTCAGCTATTTGGAGGCTGAGGCAGGAGGATCATAAGTTTGAGACCAATCTGATCAACAGCAAGACACTGTCAAGAAAGAAAGAAAAAAAGAAAGAAAGAGAGAGAGAGAGAGGGAGGGAGGGAGGGAGGGAGGAAGGAAGGAAGGAAGGAAGGAAGGAAGGAAGGAAGGAAGGAAGGAAGGAAGGAAGGAAGGAAGGAAGGAAGGAAGGAAGGGAAGTAAAATTAAGGAGGAAACTGGAGATGTAGTTCAGTGGTAGAATATAGACTAGAATGTGTTAGGTTCTGGTTTTAATCCCCAGCACTGCAAAATCAAAAGTGTAAGTGTGTGTGTGTGTGTGTGTGTGTGTGTGTGTGTGTGTGTGTAGAAATGCAAGACAAAATATCACTGTGCATATGTGTGTAAGTGTGGTATGATACAGTAAAACAAAAGTGCTCTCAAATGGGAACATGAGCAAGAGTTCTTGAATTAGTACATTTTCTGTTACTAATAACACAATACACATACTGGATAATTTTTTTTTTTTTTTTTAATACAAGATGTTTATTTTGGTTCACGGTTCTGGTCCACAGTCAAGGATACACAAGTGAAAGAGGTTTTCCTAGTTTGCTAAGTTTAAAAAAAAAAATCTGAATGTATATAAAAGAGATTAGAAACTTTCTGGTCCAACTCCTTTTTTCCATCTAAAGAAAAGATCACAGACTATATGTGCATCCATGTGTTTGTGCTGGCAGAGTCCTAAGGTAGCACAGTGCACCACATAATGAGAGAGAGGGAACACATGTGTATGTCCTTTGGTATTTCTTCTTCTTATAAAGCCACCAGTATTCAATGATGTTGGCTCCACCCTGATGATCTTAACTAGTTGTAATCACCTTATAAAGGCCCATCTCTAAACACCATAGTAAGATTAAGTTTATACCCTCTCAATTCCTCACAATGGAATTAAACTCCAACGTAAGTTTTGAAGGGGACAAACCACAGCAGTTCTATTTGCACATTGCTGATTTTTAGGTGTACACTATGGACAAGGTGTTCACTAGTTCTTAACCTGTATTATGATTTTAGTTCAATCTCTGTTACCTAATTTTCCTGGTTATTGTCAAAATTACATGTAGTAATTTTGGATACCAAAATGCCTTGAAAAATTAAAGTATAATAAAATATCACATTTGATAGTATTTCACATAATAAATCTGGATATAAAAAGAAGATTAATTGTGGGGAATTAACTGGATTAACAGAATGAAGTACCTAGTTAATTGTGAATTAAAAGAATGAAGTTTATTTACTTCTTATCCATTCATTATTTCTTGTCATATTTGAGATATAGAAATACTCAAATCAACAGAGAGGAAAAAACAATTAGCAAATATAGGAATTGTTTTTCTATGTCTCCTATCATTCCCAAGATAGAGCACAGGAATTTCATCCCGATGAGAACAGTTGGTATATGAAAGTTGGCAGGCTAATAAAACAGTGCTGGTACCCATGACTCATAGTCACCTCTGAGGAAAATTGCCATACCCATTGCAGTTACTAAGGAGGAAGATACAAGTATGAAGTTTTAATTCCACATATCATCTTTCCCCTCCCAACCCAACTTGTTTAAAAAAAAATGGCAAGTTCTAGGGCCAAATGCAGCCAGTCCATGGCTACCATGGTAGGTATAATATGATCTGAAATAAAGTCTCTGAAGAACTTTAGTATTGAGATATTGAGAGATTGAGGCAGTTAACAGTGGTCCAACTAACGATGTACAATGGATAGATAGAAACCATGACATAGAGTCAGGGCTATAATAACTAATGGTCAAGTTTTAAAGGAACAAAGCAAAAATCTGTAAGGTACAGATGAGTGTAGGTGTATATGTACGGGATGTAAGAAGAACAGTCAGAACAGAGAGCAATCAGTCTCTAAAATTGCCTTGATCTTGAGGGATATCCCAATTTGTATGTAATAAATCTCTCAGCTTGGACTGAGTTCCTAAAACAGCCTGGATAACTAGGGAGAATTTTAAATGTATTATTAAGTGTGGCAGTTCAGCAGTGGTGATCAGAGTGATGACAACAGCAGCAGTACCTACTGGTGGTGTTCAGTGAAATAAGTCAGACAGTGAGCTGACACCTAAGGATCTCACTGAATCTATTATCTACATCGTCACCAGAAGGAAACTAGCCTTGGGGAATAGTCAGAAGGCCAACAGGAGACTCAGTTAAAGCATTTTGGGGAGGCATACTACATAAAATTAGGTTGCTTATCTTGAGTGATCTGAGAAGTGTGTTGGATTGGACATTTCTTATATAACATTTCAGATCCATCCTTTGCCATGCGGTTCATTCCAGCAACTGCTGCAGACAGGAGCTTTTATACACATATTGACCAGACTCTGACAGATACAACCAGACAGCAATGCACCTTGGAAAAATCCTGAGAGTCTGCTTACTCTCTCAGGAATTCTCTGTCATCATAGTGTGAATGCCCGTTAGAATCTACAGAGTACAGGGCAACCCAAAAAGCCCTGCCTTACCAATGGGAAATGAGTACCAATGGGTTCCATACTTCCCTGGACCCTGGACAGACTGTTTTGAAATTCTTATTTAAAAAAAATCAGAAGCTTTCATAGATCAATACCAATAAACTATGGGAAGAACCAGTCTAATAATTCATTCTGGTATAAACTTTCCCTTCTTTCCTTTTCCTACCCCTATCCTAAAATTCTCTTTGTTAGGATAGCATTGCTAAATAAATTACTTACATGTAACCTATTATTCAGCATTTTTCTCAGAGATTCTCAAGGCTAAGATCTTTTGTGCAGAAAGCAAATCTTCAGTATCTGAATTTGAACCTGAACCCCCATTGAGTGGCCACATGGATAAAGACCACATGGGTGGTGGTTAACAGGGTTTGAAAGATCACAAAGATAAATATTTTGTCAAGTGGAATGAGGTACAGATTGCAGGTGAGACACAGGGCTTGGGTGGTAGTGTGACACTTCTGAAGTATGGAGGAATAAATAACAACGTGGATAGTGAATCTAGCTGACTTTCATTAACTGCTTTGGAACCCTGAGGAGAGAAAATACAAGAACCAGAGAACCTCCCTTATCTCCTAAAGTCACAGTGAAGAATGTGATGAAAATCAGTGCTAGAAGCACTAAGATGTCCACGGTCCAAACTTAAATGTGTAACATCAACACATCCTTTATGCCAAAGTAGTGCTCTGATTGGACAAGAACAAGATCCTAAGACCTAGGAGACATTTAAGATGTTTAAGTATATATATATATATATATAAAAGTATATATATATATATATAAAACCCCTAAATTCCATTGAATTTCCATGTTGGCAAAAGTACAGTCCTCTTTTCTTTGAGAAGACTAACCCTCCATTGACTGGAGACTATAACGAAGACACATGAGATAAGAACTTCACTAAATAATGACTGCTTTTCTCAAGATTTGCTTTGGTCTCATTATCACTGAGACAAAAACCAGGATAAGTTATCAGCAAAGGATGAGCAGGAAAATGCATTCCCTCTTCAAGAAAATGAATAATTTATAAACCAAAGAAACTGCATGATCTGGCTAAATGTTTTTGGCAGGAATTAGGGAGAAATGTGTAAAAGTAGACCATAAGACTGCTGTACTGTGGGACTGGAATGTAAGAAGAGATAAGAAAGGACTAGAATAAGGATTTATTAATATGGTAACATTCACCCATGACTTAAATTTTAATGTCCTACAAAAACACCTTAGCCAGAACTAATAAGGAATTACATCCCAGGTCCCTCTTACTATGGGAACAGTGGATCTGTGTAATTATACTGATAGATACTGACAATAATATCATGTAAAGAGGTTATTCATGGGCCCAACAACATGACTCCTTCTCATCAAAGCTAATCTACCTCCTACCACTGAGGAAAGTGCATCCTGCCATCAGAAAAGACCAACTGTTAGTCCTTGATATGGCACTGTCCTTTTGGAATGCCAGCTAACCACTTGATGTCAAGTATGTTACTTCAGACAACTTATACTCGTTCTTTAATACAATTAAATCTATATCTCCTTCCTTACAGGATTATTTCAACAGCACAATCTTTCAAACAATTGCAGACCTGACCCATAGGCATGATATCCTAAACAATATTGCCTTTGATCAAGAGACCAGTTCTATGAAAAAGAAAGTATTTCAGTGAGCAGATGACCACAGGACCTACAGATTTTATTTTATTTTTAAAATTTTAATATTTTTATTTTTTAAATTATTTATTATTTTATTTTTACAGACTGCATTTTGATTCATTGTATACAAATGGGGTACACCATTTCATTTCTATGGATGTACACGATGTAGATTCATGCCATTCATGTAATCATACATTTATGTAGGGCAATGATGTCTGTCTCATTCCACCTTTTTTCATACACCCCCCTCCCTCTCGTTTCCTTCTATATAATCTAAAGTTCCTCCATTCTTCTCTCACTCCCCACTACCCCACCCCCATTATATATCATCATCCACTTATCAGGAAAAACATTCGGCCTTTGGTTTTTGGGGATTGGCTTATTTCACTTATCATGACATTCTCCAGTTCCATCCATTTATTTGCAAATGCCATATATTCTTCTTCTTTATGACTGAATAATATTCTATTGTGTATATATACCACAGATTCTTTATCCATTCATCTGTTGAAGGGCATCTAGGTTGGTTCCACGATCTTGCTATAGTGAATTGAGTGACTATAAACAATGATATGGCTGCATAAACTATACTACAGAGCAATAGTAACAAAAATGGCATGGTATTGACACCAAAGTAAACAGGCAGACCTATTGTACAGAATAGAAGACACAGAGACAAAATCACATAAATACAGTCACCTCATACTAGACAAAGGAGCCAAAAACATACAATGGAGAAAAGATAGCCTGTTCAACAAATGGTGCTGACAAAACTGGAAATCCATATGCAGTAAAATGAAATTAAACCTCTACCTCTCACCCTGTACAAAACTCAACTCAAAATAGATCAAGGACTTAGGAATTAGACCAGAGACCCTGCATCTAATAGAAGACAAAATAGGCCCAAATCTTCATCATGTTGGTTTAGGATCAGACTTCCTCAACAAGACTCCCAAAGCACCAGAAATCAAAGCAAGAATCAATAAATGGGATGGACTCAAACTAAAAACTTTTTCTCAGCAAAGAATACAATAAAAACTGTGAAAAGAGAGCCCACAGTGTGGGAGAAAATCTTTTGTACAAGGACTTCAGATAGAGCACTTATCTCCAAAATTTATAAAGAACTTACAAAACTTTACACCAAAAATACAAAGAACCCAACCAATAAATGGACCAAGGAACTGGACAGACACTTTACAGAAGAAGATACACAGGCAATTAAAAAATATATGCAAAAGTGTTCAATGTCTCTAGTAATTAGAGAAATGCAAATTAAAACAACTCTAAGATTTCATGCTACTCCAATTGTAATGGTCATTATCAAGAACACAAAAAATAATAGATGTTGGTGTGGATGTGGGGAAAAAGGCACACTTTTACATTGCTGGTGGAGTTGCAAATTGGTGCAGCCACTCTGGAAAGCAGTGTGGAGAATCCTCAGAAAACTTGAAATGGACCCATCACTTGAAATGGACCCACCTTTTGACGCAGTTATCCCACTCCTCGGCTTATACGCAGACTTAAAATTAGCACATATTTTATATGCTTCATTATTTACAAGCAGTTGACCTAATAAAATGGCACATTCATGAAATAGTATAATCTCAGACAAATACCTACTCCAGGAAAATACCTTTCAGTTTTGGTGCCTTGTTTTCTAGGATATACCATATATCATGAACTAATGATAATGTTTGGTATTATATTTCCTAAATAGACATTTACTAGTAAAATTGGAACTAGCACCTCTCATCATCCAAAAACTGAATTGACACCAGGGGACTGGAAGCTGAAAAGACAAGTGTTTCTTCTTTTGTCCCTTTGAGATGCATTTCTGGTGACATTGCAGAATTTGTGCCCTCCTTTCTAGAAGTTTGGTTTACGAAGGATTAAAAGTCCTGGTTCTCAGAAGGCAATAATGCCACATGGAAATGTTGTAAGATTCTCTGCTTTGAGATAAAAACTGTCATTTATCAATGTAAGCCTTCTTATTACAATGGATGGCAAACAAATATTTTTTACAGGGGTTACCAACATTTATTACCATGAACAGATAGGATTGCTGCTAAAGAACATGATACAGAAAGAAAATGTCCTGAATCCAGAGGATTCACAAGACTATCCAATTGCACTACCAAAATTTATGGTTATGATGAACATAAAGATGTCATGACTATAGATAGAAGTGTAAGTACTCAGACTTGTCAAAAATGAAGATCTGAAATCACTCTCCTGGGCAAACAACTTGACTAACCAACGTTCTAGCCAAAGGTGAGGACAATTTAGAATGACTGATGGAAAAATTAGATTATAAATATCAATTGTGGCAACAGAACCAGCTTCAATAGCAGTGACTATAGCTTGTTCCACTAATTCTCCTGCATTAAACCTTAGAGGAGATTTTATCTAGCCATCTCTTGGAAGAAGAATCTGTGACGAATTGAATTTATGGAGAACATAAGTGGATCTAAGTGATACAAAGGGTAGAATGCGTGCATATCATCTCTTAAACCAGCTAAAGCTGTAACAATCAGTTTTGCACAGGTTTTTATTTTTGATTTTTTTTTGAAACACAATAAATGGTGCTGTTATCATAACACAAAAATCAGATTGTGATGATCAATTTCCAGAGTTTCTCTGTTTGTTTCCTGTCCTTTATTTCCTTTTAGATTTAAAAAAAATATTTTACTTTTAATTGGCACATAATTGAAGTATAGCATGATTTTAGAATACATGTGTATCAGAAGTGATGATCAGATCAGGGTGATGTTCATATGCATTCTCACAAACTTTATCATTTCTTTGTGTTGAGAACATTAAAACTCCTCCTAGCTATTTTTGAAATACACAAAAAATTATTGTCAAGCATGGTTGCCAACAGGCCACTAACTGGTTTTCACAGGTGCAATTTGATAAACTTTACTCAGTGCTGCGTATGTATCACTCCCTGTGTCAGAGTTCACTGACATTGTGGTATGAAACACCTACAGAAATGGAGTCACACATATGGAACCCAGACACTTGGTAAAATTAATGCCTTTGGGTCCACCCTTGACTGAAAAGTGAATGGAAGCTGAACGATCAATACTTTTCCTTTCTTCTTCCGAGATGCATTTAAGTTCTCAGAAGGTACCTGTTATGGTTTAGACATGAGGTATCCCCCAAAAGGTCATATGTGAGGTAATGCAAGAAAGTCTGTAGGTAAAATGATTGGGTTGTGAGAGCCATAACCTAATCATTGCATTAACTTGCTGGAAGGTATTAACTGAGTAGTGACTGTAGGCTGGAGGAGGTGGGTCAATCACAGGGGGAAGCATGCCTTTGGAGTACATATTTTCTGAGATGAGCTTAATCTCTCTCTGCTTCCTGGTGCCCATGTTCTGAACCACTTTCCTCAACCACACACTTGTGCCATGATGTTCTGCTTCACCTCAGTTCCCAAGGAATAGAGTTGTCCATCTATGAACCAAGGCCTTGGAAAGTGTGGGCCCTCAAATGAACTTTTCCTCCTTAAAATTGTTCTTGTCAGGTATTTGTGTCACAGCAGTAAAAAAAAAAAAAAAAAAAAACTGACTCAAACAGTTGCTCAGAAGTACAAATTATAGGTATCAGCTGGCCAAAATAGATTTCTCTGTTATTTCCTGTCCCTTCTCTAATTTACTCTTCATGTTTTATTTCTATTCCCTGGGATATCTTTCTAAATAAATAAATTGCCTGTGATCTTTTACCTCTGGTCTTGCTTGTAGGGAAACCTAGGATAAAATAAGAATATTAAACTGACTAAGATGAAAAACCTGCAATGGGGATTTTATTATTCTTTGTAATATCTAATAGAAAAAAAAAAAAAACTTGAAATGTCCAGAAACTACTCTTCCAGGATCCCCAGGCTTCCAATAAATCATAAGAAAAGACATTTTGGGGAAAAAAAAAATGTACCTGAGAACCCACAAAAACGTCATCACTTGAAACAAAGTAATACTCCTATTAGCTGGTGATGTGAACAGTGAGCTAGCCATAGTTAAGAGCATAGAAAAAGTACAGAAGACCAAAAAGTAAAAAGTAATGACAGAGAGAAAAAACAAGAGAAGATTACAGCAGCACTGATACACAGGGATACTATGATCGTCAAACTTAAAAAGAAGCAAATAATCATATAGGGAAAAGGAGAGTCAAGGAAAAAAAGCTAGAAACTAAGCATGGCTTATAGTAGCAACAAGTTCACATAAAGCCTGGGAAATGCCAGGAACTATTTAAACATTTTATCTGACTTAATACTTGTAGCCTCTATGAAAGAACTCCATTTGATAAATAGTAAAACTGAAGCACATGGAGGTAAATAATTTTCCAAGGGTGACTCAAGTAGGAACTGACCCAGGATTGCATGCAGGTCCCTAAACCAACCTTCAAAATCATGCAATTCCAAAATATATATAAAACTTACCATTTTAACCATTTTACATGTCCATTTCAGTGACATTAAGAACCTTTTTTCTGCTGCCATCACCACCCAAAGGTAGGAGGGAACATGTCCAACATGTTATAGCTGGGACAGAATTCACTACCTTTTAATGACCAAATACATGCTATTGTAGGTCTGTCTATGTGTGTATCTCTGTATACAGCACATTTTGTTGATGTGTTCATCATGTAATGGTATTTTGAATTGTCAACTTTATTGGATTAAGAGATGCCAATGATTAAGAAGCCTCTGGGTGTGTCAATGAGGGCAGGTCTAGGAATGATTGGAAGGTGGGATGGTGAACTGAAGTGGAGCCCCTCCCTGAGCATGGGCTGCACTACCCAATAGGACCAAATAAATGTTGGAAGACCAAGGAAGTAGATGCAGATGCAAGCTTGGCTCTTCTTGCACAGGTTCTTGATTGCTGCTGTGATTGCCTGAGGGTATCAGACTCTCGCTTCTTCAGTCTTCCAAAGTGGACTCTGCCAGTGATTCTTCAGGGATTTTCCAGAAGCCTTGATCTCAGACTAGGGTAGCACTGTTGATCTTTCTCATTCTGGGGCTTCCACACTTTGGACTGCACAGTTGCTTTTTCTTCCAGTTCTCCAACTATGGACAGCCCTGGTGGACTATCTAACTTCTGGGCATGTAAATCAATCTAATAAATCCCTTTTTTATAATCATACTTCCTGTTGATTCTGTTCTTCTAGAGAACCCTAACTAATAAATATCACTACTTCAACTTTTCAAATCTTGCAAATAATTCTGCTGCAAATGAGCATAATCTCCTCTTTCGATACTTTTTAAAACTTTTAAAACTGTTCTATTTGGTTATACATGACAGCAGAATGCATTTTAATTCATGGTAGACAAATGGAGTACAACTTTACATTTCTCTAGCTGTACACAATGTAGAGTCTCACCATTTGTGTAATCATACATGTACATAGGGTAATGAGTTTGTCTCATTCCATCATCTTTCCTAGCCCTGCTCCCCTCATTTCCCTCTACACAATCCAAAGTTCCTCCATTCTTCCCTTACCCCCCACAGCCCTGTTATGTATCATAATCCACTTATCAGAGAAAACATTTGGCCTTTGGTGTTTTGGGATTGGCTTATCTTGCTTAGCATTATATTCTCTAGTTCCATTCATTTACCTACAAATGCCATAATTTTATTCTTCTTTGTGGCTGAGTAATATTCCACTATATATATATATATATTATATATATATATATATATACACATATATATATCACAGTTTCCTTATCCATTCATCTATTGAAGGCCATCTAGGTTGGTTCCACTATTTAGCTATTGTGAATTGAGCTGCTATAAACATTGATGTGGCTACATCACCATAGTGTGCTAATTTTAAGTCCTTTGGGTATAAACAGAGGAGTGGGATAGCTGGGTCAAATGGTGGTTCCATTCCAAGTTTTCTAAGAAATTTCCATACTGCTTTCCAGAATGACTGCACCAATTTGCAACTCCACTAGAAATATATGAATGTACCTTTTTCCCCACATCCTCACCAACACCTATTGTTGCTTGTATTCTTGAAAATAGTCATATATCTGTTTTTATAAATAAAGTTTTATTGGCAAACAGCCATTCTCACTTGTTTATATATTGTCTTTAGCTGCTTTTGTGCTACAGCAGTGTAGTTGAGTAGTTGTAGCAAATCCTGAAATATTCAGTATCTGTCCCTTCACAGAAAAAGTTCACTAACCCCTGACCTAATTTTAAATACATAGGTGAAAAATAATCCTCACAGTATGATTCAAAAGGAATTATTTGAATCCCCTAAATCAGCCCTACCTTACTGGCACAATGAGTATATTTCTGCCATAAGAGACTGATCATGCAAGGGTATTCCTCTCCCAGAAATACCATGCTAATGTGCAATTTCCCCAAAAATGGTTAAGCATGAGTATTCCACCCTGATGAAAGAATCATTTCTTTTTGAAAAACAATGCAGTAAATGAGAAATGTGTTCTGTGGTGCACTATGCAGTGTTAGTCAGCTTTCTGTTGCTGACTATAACTGAGATAAATAAACTTAAGAAGAGAAAAGGTTAAAAAAATAAAGAATATAGTCATTCTAATTGGGGTGAGATGGAATCTTAGGGTAGTTTTGGTTTGCATTTCTCTAATCACTAGAGATGTTGAACATTTTTTCATATATTTGTTGATCAATTGTATATCTTCTTCTTAGAAGCGTCTGCTCAGATCCTTAGCCTATTTATTGATTGAGTTCTTCATATTTTTGTTGTAAAGTTTTTAAGTTCTTTATAAATTCTGGAGGTT
This sequence comes from Sciurus vulgaris, assembly GCF_902686455.1. NCBI lineage: Eukaryota > Metazoa > Chordata > Mammalia > Rodentia > Sciuridae > Sciurus > Sciurus vulgaris. The sequence continues at coordinate 151,793,511 of NC_136463.1, forward strand.
AGTGCTGTATCTGAAGTATGTGTGGTAAAGATTTTCTCCCACTCTGTAGGCTGTCTCTTCACATTATTTGATTGTTTCCTTTGTTGAGAAAAAGCATTTTAGTTTAAATCTATCTCATTAATTGATTGTTTTTATTTCTTGTGCTTTGGGAGTCTTGTTAAAGAAGTCTGGTCCTAAGCCAACATGATGAAGATTCACTCCTAGTTTTTCTTCTATTTGGTCCTGGGTCTCTGGCCTAATTCCTAGGTTTTTGAGTTGAATTTTGTGCAGGGAGAGAGATAGGGGTTTAATTTAATTTTGCTACATATGGATTTCCAGTTTTCCTAGCATCATTTGTTGAACAGGCTATCTTTTCTCCAAGAAATGTTTTTGGCACCTTTGTCTAGCATGAGATAACTGTATTTATGTGGGTTTGTCTCTATGTCTTCTATTCTGTACCATTGGTCTCCCTGTCTATTTTGGTGCCAATACCATGCCATTTTTGTTACTATTGCTCTGTAGTATAGTTTAAGGTCTGGTATTGTGATAACCTCCTGCTTTACTCTTACTGCTAAGGATTGTTTTGGTTATTCTGGATCTCTTATTTTTCCAAATAAATTTCATGATTGTGCTTTCTATTTCTTTGAGGTATGTCATTGGGATTTTAATTGTAATTTCACTGAATCTGTATGGCATTTTTTGTAGTATGGCCCAATTGACAATATTAATTCTGCCTATCCAAGAACTTGGGAGATCTTTCCATCTTGTAAGGTTTTCTTTAATTTCTTTATTTAGTGTTCTATAGTTTTCATTATAGAGGTCTTTCACCTCTTTTGTTAAAATGATCCCTAAGTATTTAAATTTTGAGGCTATTGTGAATGGAGTAGTTTTCCTATTTTCTCTTTCAGAGGATTCATAATTCATGAATAGAAATGCATTAGATTTATGAGCATTAATTTTATATTCTGCTACTTTACTGAATTCATTTAATAGTTCTAAAAGTTTTCTGGTGGAGTTTTTGGATCCTGTTAACAGAATCATGTCATTGGCAAATAGTGATAGTTTAAGTTCTTCTTTTCCTATTCATATCCTTTAATTTCTTTGTTCTGTCTAACTGCTCTGATAGAGTTTCAAGGACTATGCTAAATAGAAGTAGTGAAAGAGAGCAACCCTGTCTTGTTCCAGTTTTTAGAAGGAATGATTTCAATTCTTCTCCATTTAGAATCATGTTGACCTTGGGCTTAGCATAGAGAGCCTTTACATTGTTAAGGTAGATTCCTACTATGCCTATTGTTTCTAGTGTTTTCAGAGGAAGGGTGCTATATATTATCAAATGCTTTTTCTGAATCTATTGAAATTTTTATATGATTCTTAACTTTAAGTCTACTGATGTGATGAATTACATTTATTGATTTCCGGATGTTGAGCCAACCTTGTGTCCCTGGGATGAACCCCACTTGATCATGGTGCACTATTTTTTTAATATGTTTTTGTATGCGATTTGCCAGAATTTTGTTAAGAATTTTTGCATCCATATTGTTCCAGGCCCTTCCTGCTTTTAGGGATGGACTGGTTTCTATTTGTTTTCCCCATATGCAATCTGATGATTTTCTTTCAGAGTCTTTAAAATTTTATCATTATTTTGAATGTTAGGCATTTTTATTATAATGTGTCTTGGTGTAGCTCTGTTGTAATTTTGTACATTTGGTGTTCTGTAATCCTCTTGTATTTGATTTTCCATTTCATTCTTCAGTTTTGAGAAATGCTCTGATATTATTTCTTTGAATAGATTGTTCATTCCTTTGGTTTGTATCTCTGTGTCTTCCTCAATCCCAATAATTCCTAAATTTGGTCTTTTCATGTGATCCCATAATTCTTGAAGGTTCTGTTCATGATTTCTTACCATCTTCTCTGTGTGGTCAACTTTATTTTCAAGATTAAATATTTTTTCTTCATTGTCTGAGGTTCTGTCTTCCAAGTGGTGTAGACTGTTGGTGATGCTTTCTATTGAGTTTTTTATTTGGTTTATTGTTTCCTTCCTTTCAAGGATTTCTGTTTGTTTTTTCAGAATCTATCTCTTCATTGAAATAATCTTTTCCTTACTGCATTTACTCTTTTAACTCATTACTGACGTGATCTTTTGTTGCCTGCATTTGTTCTTTTATATCATCCTTTACTTCACAGATAATTTTAATTATGTACATTCTGAACTCCTTTTCTGATATTTCTTCCACTGTGCTATCAATAGATTCTATTAATATAGCATCTTGGTTTGTTTTGGGTGCTTTCTTCCTTTGTTTTTTCATATTTTTCATGTATCGTTCCCTCTAGCAGTGTGAATCCAAGGTATTACAGTTTCTACACTGTAGATATATAGTGCCCCTGCAGGTTTCCATTGCCTCTCCTTTAAGGGGGAGATCAATATTAACAGCACCCAATGCAAACAATATGTAGACTTAAACCAAATAGCCCCTATTAAGACATTAACTGTATTGTCATAAAAAATAGAGATGATGAGCTAACTTATTATCTATAACATAAATAATAGGTTTGGAGAAAGGTTTGTAATTTCTAATGGTGGACAAAGAGGATGAGGGAGGGGTGTAGGACGTGATATTAATGAGGTAAGAAGTGAGAAAATAGAGGTACTAGATCATAGGAAGAGTGAAAACAGAATCAAAAGAAGTTGCTTGTTAGCAAGAGCAATGGGAGAAAGAGACTCCAAGGAAACAGATAAATAAGAGGAAAATAGAGCAAGTTAAAAAAAAAAAAGTACAACAAAACTGTAATGTACTATTCAAACCTCCCAGTCTTTAGTAGCCTGATGCATGAAAGGTAATTAATTTCAAAGATGATGGGGATGTGAGAGCAGAAAATAAAAAACAAAAGAAGAAAAAAATGGGGTGTAGGAAGAGTCTTGAAGGAAAATTGAACAATCGTTTCTGTTAAAGTTTAATATCTTCTCTGCTTCCTTTCTCTTCTGATATATGAATTGTCTGGAGTTTGCTGGTAACCCCAACCTCAGGATGATGTCAGTTACTAAGGTGGGAGGATTAGACTTGGAGGTAGGACTCCTGGAGGCAGGGTATAGCAACTGCCGGTCCCTCTGGAGGACTGCACCCCAGGATTCTCCTTTGGGGCCCACTCATGTGATGCAGGAGCCTGGTCTTAGCCCCTTCCCTCACTTGTGGACCCCACAATTCCTGGATTCTAGTTTATTCTATAAATTTTATCTCCTGTCCCTGCCCTATTGACTTCCCAATTGGGAACCGCTCTCTCTAGAAGTCCTGAAGGCTGAGCGCCAGGACCTGTGCACCTGTCTCAGAAAGCTGTCCTGTATTGGGCAAATCAGAACTAGGCATTGAAAGTTTTGGGCCAGTCATGTAGCTGCAGGGACTAGGCCAGGTTTGTGGCTAGGGGATGGTTGGGAGACTGGGGATTGACAAGCCAGAGGGCCCTGTTGATGGCCAAACTGGCAGGACCAGATGATCTGTGAAGTTGTGGTTCAGACTGATGCTGGGCCCCAGAAAGTGCTGCCCAAGTTGTCTCTGGGATCCAGGTGGGTGCTGGGCTCGTTGACTGGGTGAGCTGTGATCAAGATGCCCTCACACTCTTTTCTCACCTACCAACCCCTTTCAGGCTCTCTTCTGCCTCTGCAACAAGATGGTGGCTATTAGCATATCCAGAAGGGATACTTCAGATGTAACCAAGCCTGCAGGGCCCTTGGTGATGATTTTCAGGTTTTGGATATTATCCCTGAATGTAAACGGTCATGTCCCAAGTTGGTGGAAGCAGCAGTGACTAACATGTAGATTCCTTGATAATGAGTTTATAGTCTCCACCAGTTGTCCCAAGATGGAAACTGCCCCAACTAAAGATGGTAGATGTGGTGGCAGGGATAATGCAAGATGGCAGAAGAGGGAAGCATCCCAACCCATTGGTAGATGGGGAGCCTTAGGGTTGTGTGACCACTGGGGAGTGGGCAGGGTGCTGGAGATCTGCACAGGGTGGGTATGGCACTAGAGATCCCTTCTTTCAATCATGTTAAGCATATACTCCAAAGCGGAATTGTGAGATCATATGAAAATTCTATTAATTTTCTGAGCAAATGCTATATGATTTTCCATAGCAGTTATGCCATCTTACATTCCTACCAACAGTACAGGAGGGTTCAAGTTCCTCCACATCCTCAACAACATTTGTCATTTTTTGTGTTTCTGTTGTTGTGGGCGGGGGGGGGGGGGGGGTGACAGTAGCCATCCTAATGTGAGTGAGGTGGTATCTTACTGTGCTTTTGATTTTCATTACCCCAGTGCTATTAATAATGTTGAACATCTTTTGATATATTTGTTGACAATTTGTATATGATATGTAATAAATATACAAATTCTTTGACCATTTTTTTGATCAGTTCATTTGAATTTTTTGGTTGTTGAGTTGTAAGAGTTCTTTGTATATACTATATATTAGTCCATTAACCTTTATATGATTTTCAAATGTTTTCTTTCATTTCATAGGCTGCCTTTTCATCTGAGGATTGTGTTACATCACATGCAAAATTTTAAATTTTCATGTAGTCCAATTGATTTGTTTTTATTTTGCTGCTAAGAAATCACTGTTAAATCAAAGTCATAAAGTTTTTCCCTCTTTTTTAAAATTAGGAGTGACTTTTATTTAGGTCTTGCGCATAGGTCTTTAATCTACTTTGAGTTCATTTTTATATGTGATAACATTTTCTGCAAATGAACATTATGTTTCCTCACATCATTTGTTGAAAAGACTGTCTTTATCCCCTTTGATTGCCCTGTTCACCCTTTTTGAAAATCATCCAACTACACCGGAGTTGGTTTCTGTTCTCTTTATTCCAACCCATTGGTCTATATATTTCCCTTTATGACAGTACAACATTGTTTTGATTACGTAACTTTCTAAGTTTTGAAATCAGGAAGCGTGAGGCCTCCAACTTTTCAAAACATTTTTATATCACTTAATACATCAATTTGTGACTCTCTAAGAGAGTGAGAAGGGGAAGAAGTTTTCAGGATTTTTTTCCTCCTAAAAATTTTAAAATAGTGGTATCCCAAGAAACACATTCTAGGAAACATTGCTCTTTTACATCATTTCAGGTGGTTTAGTTTTCCCAACTAATCTCTACTTAGTAGAGCAAATACTAGTTGAAATTCATTAGATTTTAATAAACCATTTGTTTATATTTTTCATTTTATCATAAAAAATCTAAATCTTTTTGAATATACTAATAGTATTATAGAAAAGCAGTCTTAAAAGTAATCAACATTAGACTTACCTAAGATAAACAATAAATTCAACCATGGATGAAATGAGAACATATTTTATTTCTTTCTTATATCCAAAGGTGAAGGACCCAGGGCTGGACTGGGGCACACTTTGTGTGTAGGCTGCTTCTTAAAACCATGATCCTCATGATCAAACACATATTGGTGATATTGAGATACAAATCAGGATATTTGAAATGACATGTGGCAACAAGTATTGTGTGACGAGTTACCTAACAGCAAGACCATAGAGCAGATTATGTTATTCAGAAGCAACTCTTAGAAGTAAGAATACTGGAAATAACTTATAGAGGACATTGTTTAGAAGGGTAAAAACTCATCTACATCATGGTTATATTAAATGCCAAGATACATGAGTGAGAAATCTCTTAGTGAGCTGAGACTAAAACTCACCACATTTCAGTGAGTTTAACAACATGTGACTTTTCATTACAACTGATGTTTGAGACCTAAATAAAATTATATTCTCTTAAGGAATAAATATATAGATTTGTCCACCTGTTTACACACATATAGTTGCATGATACCTCCTCCTGTTCTATAAAAGAGCAAAGTCTATTGCTATTCCAGGAACTAGTATGTGTTGTTCTATATAAATTACCAAAAAAGGAAACACACACCAGAGTTACAGACTTATTTCGATTTCCAGATTACTGCTGTCTTGATTGGTGGGGCAAATAACTGTTCACAATATAAAATATTTCACAACATTGCATGTGAGTTAACCTCTCAGGCTTATGCTAGGTGCTAGTAGCTATGTGTTTACACACACACACACACACACACACACACACACACACACACACATACACTCACCTGCTACATCCCTGCTATGTTTTTCCTTTTTCACATTCAACAAGAAAAAAAAAAAAAATACCTAAAGGCATTCAAAGATCTGAGCCCTGAAGTAAAACAACTTACCATCTACTCTCTTCTTGTTGGTCTACCTTGTTCCCCTGGGCCTTGTTCCACCAATTATGCCCTGTACACTTTCTTTCTTCCTAAAATTAATCCTACCAGCCCCCATGGAGACACCAGTAGTGAGCAATCCATGTCTCTCCTATTTTAATAGGAAAACCACTCTCATGATCTTATATCCTCCTTTTACTATTTTCTTGCTTTCCTTCACGTATCATAAACATTCCTCAAAATATGAATCTATTTCCCCCATCCCCACCTTCTTTTCAACCTGACTTCAGACTGAAATGTTTTCCCTGAGATATCCTTGACCTGCCAATTACAAAACCCAATGAATATTTTAAATATTTTACTCATGCTTTCTGTTGCATTTGACACAGGGTTTTAAAAACTATTTTATAATGTGGTTTCTATGATGCCATATGTTCCTGGTTATTAAGTTATTCCTGTATCATTCTTTTTCAGTCCCCTTCAGATAATTTTCATCAGAATTCCCCAAAGATTCAAACTTGATCATCTTTTCTTCTTATTTTAAATGCCATCCATGACTGGTGTCATCTTGTTTGAATTGGCTTTCTCTATCTGCTTGAGCTAAGACATGGCTTTTCTCTTGCCTTTGAACTAGGACTATACAATTGGTGCTCCTACTTCTCAGGCTTTGGGATTTGGACTGGAATTTATACCCAGCTTCCTCTGTTTCCAGAGGGCAGATAGCAGATTGTGGAACTTCTCAGTCTCCAAAAATGTGTCACTATATTATATATATATATAATTATAACATATATATATAATTATAACATATATATTATATATATAGATAGATAGATGTAATTTCTTTGGAGAACATGAACCAATCTACTTACTTTTTCTAAGTACTCTTTGTCATGTTTTCCTGATAAGAGTTGGACTTATCTTTATCCTCTCAAGTGCTACATTCAAAACCCAGTAGCCAGTTTTGATGGATTCATTTCCCACAACTATATCTTAATAATTAACATACTATACTCTTTTTATATCAAAAATTCTCTCAAATCATTCCAACATGTATCTTTTAGACTAAGTCATATTCTCTTGTCAGAATCACTGTAAGAGCAATCAATACCTCAATTCTTTGCCCCATGCTGTTATCATAAACCTCTACTTAAGAATAAAACTTGACCATGTCTTCCTCCTGGTTGAAACCTATAGATAGTTTTCAGAAATTGCCTTCTGCATGTTGGCATGGGCTGCAAGGCTTCTGTCTGGTTCCTGTCTTCCTTTGTCAGCTTCACAATCGCTACCAACCCCATAATCTACTACTTGGTGCTCCTGCATCTCTGAATAACTGTAAAACTCTGGAAACTCATTTGAAGTCTTTGTTGGTATTCTAGCCTCTTCATTCTTGACTCTCCATTCATTTGGTAAATCCAAATCCAAATCCTCATCTTTCAAAACCCTTCCAGGTATCAACTTCCGTCTGATGCCTTCCTCCCCAAGGCCACTAGTCTGATCTATACTTCTCTATCTAGCATACACTTTTACCATTGCATTATTGCTCTTGACTATAAATGTTTATCTGCGTATTTGATCTCCTTCCAATGAACTGCAAGTTTCCCAATAGCAGGAACTGTGCACTATTCATCCTTTTATCTTCAACATCTAGCAAAATTATCCCTATTGTCTTGGCACTCAGGAAATGTTTAGAACTGAACTAGTGAATTCATGATCCTTGGAGAATGCTCTATTTTGTTTTCTTTATAAACATAATAAATTTTAAATTATATAATACAGTTTCCAGTTGAAGACAGAATAAACTCACATATTTATTTCTCCTCTCTTCCAAAACCCAATAAACATTGTAATGCAAAAGGAGAATGAATTAACAAAACTACACAGAGAATAGAGAGGTGGAGTCCTAAGAAAACTAGATATTTAGACTAATTTTTGGTTTATTGAAAGTAGAAAGAAACCATTCATTGGAGAATAAACTAGAACTAGACCTGTGTGTAGAAAAGGAGTAATTTTCTTTTCTTTTGTCTCCTGAAGGTTGAATTATGTCATCACCATAGAATTTAGGAAAGAGGACAAAAATCCAGGAGATTATATATAGAATTCCTACAAAACAATTATTAGCCATTCCTCAATATGCCAAAGCAACAAAACAGGAGAGACCTTAGCTCATGCAGTGGGAGTACATGTCTAGGAAGCAATAGGGTGTCCTTTGGAGCTGGCAAATTCCACAATAAAGGCCTCCTTGTTTGGGCTTTGGCTAGTTAACATCTAACTTAGCTGCCTGCCTGATTTCTGTCAACTCCTTGCACACTCATATTAAAGAAGTTTGCCTGTCAATACATACAGCAACAAGCAAAAATTCACAAGCAGCCTTTCCACCTGGACTGGTGGAGAAACTGTTAAGCAACAGAATTTTACAAAGCAGAGGAAATGCAAGGTAATTTGCTATATGTAGCAAATTATTTCTTCAATCAATTATGTATAAAAAATTTATATATTTATATTTATATATATCTATATATATATATATAGATATATATATGTATATATATGTATGTATATATATACATATATATGTATATGTATGTATATATGTATATATATACATTATATATATGTATATATAGATATATATAAATGACAGAGGACAAAAAAGAACCAACAAAATTAACCCTAGGGTAATAAAAGAACAGAAGAGAATTTTTACAGAATGCCATAGAATAAATTTGGAGAGACTGATGTAGTTCATTCATGAAGCAAAAACATATTGCTATAACTAATGATCATCATAGAATAAGAAAAAGTTCATGGAAGCTAAAAATTTAAGGTAATTAAAGTTGCATGTTAAATATTAAATAACTGATCAAAAAAACAGGCCTTAACAGAAGTAGGTGAAAATAAGAATAAATGGAAAAGGTTCAACACCTAACAATTAGAAGATCTGAAGAGAGAAAAACAAATAAATCTTGAGGAAATAATACATGGCAATATTCCAGACCTGAAATGAGATAAAGTCATGAAATTTAAAGAGAATGTGAAGTAATAAAAGAGATAAATGAAAAATATTGACATATACACACATCTTGTGAAATTTCAAAACACTAAATTAGAGCTTCACAAAACTTCTAGAAATAATTTAGAAGAAAAAGATAAGTTTGAATGCTAGAAGGCAAAAGAGCAATATCTTTGAAGTTCTGAATGAAGATGATGTTAAAACTGCTATTCTGTAACAAACCATGCAATTGATTAACAACTTATATAATAGGAAGTTAAGAGATATAATCTAAAGTTGATGGACCAAGATATAGAAATTTAAATATTATTTAAAGATACAAAGGTAGTGAACAGAACTTGAAAAGTATCTAGGAGAGAAGGATGTGTTCTTTGGATATAGCTCAGTGGTAGGGCACTTGTCTAGCATGCACACGGCCCTGGTTCCATCCCTAGCACCACACTCACACACAAACACACCAACACACAAATGCAACTAGTAGAGTAGGTATAGGACAAGTTAAGTTAGATTTCTAATGTTTTGATATAAATTATTAAGTAAAACTTTAAATTTGATGAATGAAGATAGAGATGTACATGAGTTATAAACACAAGAGAGGCTTACTCTGAAAACTGGGACTAAATCTCCCAGGGGTAACAAAGAGAGACTTAATCTTTCTTCTTTTCTCTTCTCTCCTCTCTCCTCTCCTCTTTCTTCCTCTCCTCTCCTCCCCTCCCCTCCTTTTCTTCTCTCTCACTAAAATGTTGGATTTTATTACCATATGCCTAAGACACTACTATCACTGCAAGAGTGTTTCTCCGCACACAGCCCCAGGACACCTTTCCTCCTTGTATATGCATACATTCCCCCAACAAGAAGTGAAATTTATTTCCCCTTGAGTCTGGGCTATCTCTGTCTGCTTTGGTCATTAGAACATAGAAGGAAGAATGCTGTGCCAGTTGGGGGCTTAATCTTTAAAAGAACTGTCGGTTCTTACTTCTAACCTCTGGGAGCTCTGCCCATGTGAAAGAAGTCTAGTCCACCCTGCTGGAGAAGTCAGAGGCAGCACCGAGGCACCTGACACATGAGAAAAGAACCAATCTGAGCTTTCAGATTACTCCAACCCCCCTTGCTGATGGCCACTGTATGAGAGACACCAAGAAAAATCCACCTGGCTGAGCTCAGTCAACCTATAGAATCACAAGAAGTAGAAGTTAATTTTGTTTTCAGCTACTAAGTTTCATATTCATTATTATGTTCATTATTATGTTCATTATTATTATGTTCATTATTCAGCAGAAGATAACCAGGACTAGGACATATATATTAGCACATATCTATCATAGGTTGCTACTGAGGTCCTAAGATGATACACTAAACTCATGCATATGATGTTTGCTCTTAGTTTCTACCTGATATAGCCCCCAAAATATGATACAAAAGTACCGCATGGGAAATCAAAAGGGAATTCTACTTATATTTCTGATATATTAAAGAACTTTAAGGGAGGTTTCAAGATGGCGGCCTAGAGGGTGGCTGCATTTCATGTTGCTCCAGGACTCAGGATTCAAAAGAGGAGATATTGAGACACTTGGGACCAACTCAAAGCAGCCGGGTGACTCTCACCCATTGGGAAGGCGTCCCGGATGGGACGGTGGTCCCGGAACGCAGGGAACTGGTGAAGTAGAGCTGCCGGCGAGACGCCCCTCCCCCCGCTGGAGCAGTGAACGCGGACAACTGGGAGCCCCATAAAGGAGGCCGCTCAGCACAGCGCTGGGACTCGGAGCAACCACTGGGGCTCCGGCGGCTGCCCAGGGGAGGAGTGGCGAGGAGAGCTGTGTGGACTCAGAACACCGGGGCCTGCCCTGAGGAGGAAGAGGAGGAACGTGGCCACTTGGATTCGGAGTGACTGCACCAGAGCTACAGGCGGTTGCCGGAGGAGAAGCTCCGCGGCGAGCTGTTTGGACTCAGGGCGACTGCTTCTGAACACCGGGGCCTGCCCTGAGGAAGAGGAGGAGGAAGAGGAGCGCGGCCACTTGGATTCGGGGTGACTACACCAGAGCTACAGGTGGTTGCCAGAGAAGGGGCTGCATGGCGAGCTGTTTGGACTCAGACCACTTCTGAACCCCTGGGCCTGCCCGGAGGAGTAGGAGGAGGAGGAGGAGGAGCGCGGCGGGTCGTTTGGACTCGCAGTGACTGCATTAGCACTCCAGGCGGCTGCTCAGAGGAGAAGGCGAGTGGTGAGTTGTTTGGACTTAAAGTGACAGCTCCTGAACACAGGGGGACTGCCTGGAGGAGGAGCGTGGTGGGTCGCTTGGTCTTGAGTGGCCGCACCAGAGCTCTGGGTGGTTGCCCAGAGGACCCGTGCAGCGGGTCACGTGGATTCAGAGCCACTCAGAGCGACCGCTCCTGAACACCCGGGGGGTTATCTGGAGAAGGAGGAGGAACGGGGAGGGTCACTTCGACTTGGAGTGATTGATTGCCCAGGGCTACGGGTGGTTGGTGGGAGGAGGAGGCACGAAGTGAGTTTCTTGGACTCCTAGTGACCGCACCAGAATACTGGGCGGCTGTCTGGAGGAAGAGGCGTGTGGCGGGTCTCTGGGACTCAGAGCGATTGTTCGGGGCCCCAGGTGGCTGCTCAGAGGAGGGGCCACATAGCCAGGCGATTAGGTGCAGAGCAGGGTCCCAGGATCTAGGAGGCTTCTTGGTGGAAGAGCCGCACAGAGAAAGGCTTAGGGCGGAGCGAAGGTTCCAGGCCTGCGGGCAGATTCTCTGAGGAGGGGCAGCCTAAGGAGATTCATCTGCGAAGGGTGAGGCTCCCAGGCCCAGGAGGCAGGGCCAGGCCCCTGGGAACTTTGCAGAGGAAGGCAGCCCAGCCCAGGCGGTAGCTGTAAATTGGGGGGAACCTCTAGGAGGGAACTGACCAGCGAGACCTCCCCACCGGGTGAGTCTTCCCTGCCGGGTGAGGTTTCCCCACAAGGACGGTAAAACCAGAGACTCAGGCCCAAACAGGCCTTGCCTCAGCCCGCAGCCTAGGTCCCCTTTGGATGGCCATTGGTCAACAAGTGGAGGCACCTCTGCCCACTAGCAGGGATTATACCCCACCTGAAGGACACCACTCCTAGAGAGACAGCTTCCTTGTGGAGCACCGCATTATCAACTTCCTCCAAGACTTCAGGCTACTGAAGGCTAAGGGGGGATATATATAGAAATCTTCAGGGACATTGTAAGTCAATAGAGGAAATCTGTACTATCTCAGCAGTCCACTGATACCTGAACAATATGAGAAAACAAGGAAAGAAAATGCTGCAAACAAATCTAGATGTTACATCAATAAAACCCAATGACAGCATGGCAGAAGAAATGACAGAAAAGGAGTTCAGAATGTACATAATTAAAATGATCAGAGAAGCAAACGATGAGATGAAAGAGCAAATGCAAGCATTGAATGATCGCACCAATCGACAGTTAAAAGAGCAAATACAGGAAGCAAAAGATCATTTCAATAAAGAGTTAGAGATATTGAAAAAAAACCAAACAGAAATCCTTGACATGAAGGAAACAATAAACCAAATTAAGAACTCCATAGAAAGCATATCCAATAGGATAGAACACCTGGAAGACAGAACCTCAGACATTGAAGACAAAATATTTAACCTTGAAAACAAAGTTGAACAAACAGAGAAGATGGTAAGAAATCATGAACAGAATCTACAAGAACTATGGGATATCATGAAAAGGCCAAATTTAAGAATTATTGGGATTGAGGAAGGCCTAGAGAAACAAGCCAAAGGAATGAACAATTTATTCAATGAAATAATATCAGAAAATTTCCCAAATCTGAAGAATGAAATGGAAAATCAAGTTCAAGAGGCTTATAGGACTCCAAATACACAAAATTACAACAGACCCACACCAAGGCACATTATAATGAAAATACCTAACATACAAAATAAAGACAGAATTTTAAAGGCTGTGAGAGAAAAGAACCAAGGGGGAAACCAATACGGATATCAGCAGATTTTTCAATCCAGACCCTAAAAGCTAGAAGGACCTGGAACAACATTTTTCAAGCCCTGAAGAAAATGGATGCCAACCAAGAATCTTATACCCAGCAAAACTTACCTTCAAATTTGATGATGAAATAAAATCCTTCCATGATAAACAAAAGTTAAAAGAATTTACAAAAAGAAAGCCAGCACTACAGAACATTCTCAGCAAAATATTCCATGAGGAAGAGATGAAAAACAAAGAAGCAAATCAGCAAAGGGAGGAATTATCCTAAAGGAATTGTCAAATAAAGGAGGAAACAAGTTGTGTCAAACAAATAAATAAACAAAATTTAAAAAATGAACCAAATGACCGGGAAACCAAATCATTTCTCTATAATAACCCTGAATGTTAATGGCCTGAATTCATCAATCAAAAGACATAGACTGGCAGACTGGATTAAAAAGAAAGATCCAACAATATGTTGCCTGCAAGAGACTCACCTCATAGAAAAAGATACCCATAGACTAAAGGTGAAAGGAAGGGGAAAAACATATCATGCACATGGACTCAGCAAAAAAGCTGGAGTATCCATCCTCATTTCCGATAATGTGGACTTCAAGCCAAAGTTAGTCAGAAGGGATAAAGAAGGACATTTCATACTGCTTAAGGGAAGCATAAATCAGCAAGATATAACAATCATAAACATCTATGCCCCAAACAGTGGCTCATCCATGTATGTCAAACAAATCCTTCTCAATTTCAGAAACCAAATAGACCATAACACAATAATACTAGGTGATTTTAACACACCTCTCTCACCACTGGACAGATCTTCCAGACAAAAATTGAACAAAGAAACCATAGATCTCAATAACACAATCAATAATTTAGACTTAACGGACATTTATAGAATATACCATCCAACCAAGAGCGAATACACTTTCTTCTCAGCAGCACATGGATCCTTCTCTAAAATAGACCATATATTAGGCCACAAAGCTAATGTTAGCAAATACAAGAAGATAGAGACACTAGCATGTATTCTATCAGATCATAATGGATTGAAGTTAGAAATAAATGAAAGAGTAAAACACAGAAACTATTCCAATATCTGGAGATTAAACAATATGCTATTATATGATGAATGGATAACAGAAGATATTAGGAAGGAAATTAAAAAATTCTTAGAGGTAAATGAGAACAAAGAAACATCATATCAAAATCTCTGGGACACTATGAAAGCAGTACTTAGAGGGAAATTTATTTCATGGAGCGCATTTAATAAAAGAAGTAAAACTCAACAAATAAACGACCTAACACTACAGCTCAAAGCCCTAGAAAAAGAAGAACAGAACAGCACCAAAAGTAGTAGAAGACAGGAAATAGTTAAACTCAGAGCTGAAATCAATGAAATTGAAACAAAAAAAACAATACAAAAAATTGACAAAATAAATAGTTGGTTCTTCGAAAAAATAAACAAAATTGATAAACCTTTAGCCACACTAACAAAGAGAAGACGAGAGAAAACCCAAATCACTAAAATTCGGAATGAACAAGGAAATATCACAACAGACAGGATTGAAATACAAAACATAATGAGAAGCTATTTTGAAAATCTATACTCCAACAAAACAGAAAATTTCGAAGACATCAACAGGTTTCTAGAGACATATGAATTGCCTAAACTGAACGAGGAGGACATAAACAATTTAAATAGACCAATTTCAAGTACTGAAATAGAAGAAGTCATCAAAAACCTACCAACAAAGAAAAGTCCGGGACCAGATGGGTTCTCAGCCGAGTTCTACAAAACCTTTAAAGAAGAGCTCATTACAATACTTCTCAAAGTATTCCATAAAATAGAAGAGGAGGGAACCCTCCCAAACTCATTCTATGAAGCCAATATCACACTGATACCTAAACCAGACAGAGACTCATCAAGGAAAGAAAACTTCAGACCAATATCCTTAATGAACATCGACGCAAAAATTCTCAACAAAATTTTAGCAAATCGCATACAAAAACATATTAAAAAGATAGTGCACCATGATCAAGTGGATTTCATCCCAGGGATGCAAGGTTGGTTCAACATCAGGAAATCAATAAACGTAATTCACCATATTAATAGACTTAAAGTCAAGAATCACATGATTATTTCAATAGATGCAGAAAAAGCATTTGATAAAATACAGCACCCCTTCATGCTCAAAACACTAGAAAAAATAGGGATAGTGGGAACATTCCTTAACATTGTAAAGGCCATTTATGCTAAGCCCATGGCTAATATCATTCTAAATGGTGAAAAACTGAAAGCATTCCCCCTAAAAACTGGAACAAGGCAGGGATGCCCTCTTTCACCACTTCTATTCAACATCATTCTTGAGACTGGCCAGAGCAATTAGACAAACCAAAGAAAGTAAAGGGATACGAATTGGAAAAGAAGAACTCAAACTATCTCTGTTCGCTGATGACATGATTATATATTTAGAGGAACCTGGAAATTCCACCAGAAAACTGAGAACTCATAAGTGAATTCAGTAAAGTAGCAGGTTACAAGATCAATGCCCATAAGTCCAACGCATTTTTATACATAAGGGATGAATCTTCAGAAAGAGAAATTAGGAAAACTACCCCATTCAAAATAGCCTCAAAAAAAAATAAAATACTTGGGAATCAATCTCACAAAAGAGGTGAAAGACCTCTACAATGAGAACTATACAACACTAAAGAAAGAAATTAAAGAACACCTTAGAAGATGGAAAGATCTCCCATGTTCTTGGATAGGAAGAATTAATATTGTCAAAATGGCCATACTACCTAAAGTGCTATACAAATTCAATGCAATTCCAATTAAAATCCCAATGACGTACCTTATAGAAATAGAGCAAGCAATTATGAAATTCATCTGGAAGAATAAGAAACCCAGAATAGCTAAAGCAATCCTTAGCAGGAAGAGTGAAACAGGGGGCATTGCAATACCAGATCTTCAACTCTACTACAAAGCCATAGTAACAAAAACGGCATGGGATTGGTACCAAAATAGAAAGGTAGATCAATGGTACAGAATAGAGGACACGGACACAAACCCAAATAAATACAATTTTCTCATACTAGACAAAGGGGCCAAAAATATGCAATGGAGAAAAGATAGCCTCTTCAACAAATGGTGCTAGGAGAATTGGAAATCCATATGCAATAGAATGAAACTAAACCCATATCTCTCACCATGCACGAAACTAAACTCAAAATGGATTAAGGACCTCGGAATCAGACCAGAGACCCTGCAGATTATAGAAGAAAAAGTAGGTCCAAATCTTCACCTGGTTGGTCTAGGATCAGATTTCCTTAACAGGACTCCCATAGCACAAGAAATAAAAGCTAGAATCAACCACTGGGATAGATTCAAACTAAAAAGCTTTCTCTCAGCAAAGGAAACTATCAGCAATGCGAAGAAAGAGCCTACAGAGTGGGAGAATATCTTTGCCAATCATACTTCACATAGAGCACTAATCTCCAGAATCTATAAAGAACTCAAAAAACTCTACTCCAAGAATTCAAATAATCCAGTCAACAAATGGGCTAAGGAAATGAATAGACACTTCACAGAAGAAGATCTACAAGCAATCAACAAACATATGGAAAAATGCTCAACATCTCTAGTAATAAGAGAAATGCAAATCAAAACCACCCTAAGATTCCATCTCACCCCAATTAGAATGGCGATTATCAAGAATACGAGCAACAACAGGTGTTGGCGAGGATGTGGGGAGAAAGGTACACTCATACATTGCTGGTGGGGCTGCAAATTAGTGCAGCCACTCTGGAAAGCAGTGTGGAGATTCCTTAGAAAACTTGTAATGGACCCTCCATTTGACCCAGCTATCCCACTCCTTGGCCTATACCCAAAGGACTTAAAATCAGCATACTACAGAGATACAGCCACATCAATGTTCATAGCTGCTCAATTCACAATAGCCAGACTGTGGAACCAACCTAGATGCCCTTCAATTGATGAGTGGATAAAGAAACTGTGGTATATATATACAATGGAATATTACTCAGCCATAAAGAATGATAAAATTATGGCATTTGCAGGCAAATGGATGAAATTGGAGAATATCATGCTAAGTGAGATAAGCCAATCTCAAAAAGCCAAAGGACGAATGATATCGCTAATAAGTGGAGGATGACACATAATGGGGGGGAGGGAAGGGTTAGTGTTAGGGTCAGAGTTAGGGTTAGGGAGGGGGGCAAGTATGGAGGAAGGAAGTACTGTATAGAGGGAAAAGAGGGGTGG
Organism: Sciurus vulgaris; assembly: GCF_902686455.1. NCBI lineage: Eukaryota > Metazoa > Chordata > Mammalia > Rodentia > Sciuridae > Sciurus > Sciurus vulgaris. Next base: position 151,810,996 of record NC_136463.1, read on the forward strand.
GAGGGGTGGGGGGAAGGGAAAAAAAAAAAGAAAAAAAAAAAGACAGCCTTAGGAAAATTTATATTTTGGGTTACAAATTAGGGGAAAATGTTCTCAAAACATGTATCCAATAATAAATTGCTATTGAGAATATATATGCAGAATTTCTACAAAACAATAATAAAAAGAAAAAAGCAAAAATAAATAAATAAATAAATAAAGAACTTTAAGAAGAAACAATGCAGGCAAGAAGGATCCTAATACAAGAAACCTCATGATATCTAATTTGTTCGGGGGCAAACCTCAAAGAGGTTAATGTGGGGCAAGGTCAAGAGTTACCTGGGAACCATGCTGAGTTTGTGGCTCTTCGCCCGTAGTTGACATTTCTCTAGGATAAACAAACTCTTCACACAAGCCAGAAGTCAAGAAGGGATGACACTCGTATTAGAACCCATATGGACTACAAATATTAAACAATTCAACATTGAAGATGTAAAGACAGTGAAAACTCACAGACATAATAAAAGAGAGAGATGTGTGAACATTCAGAACATAGGGTTCCAGGCTTAAAAAAAAAAAAAAAGTAATAGGAAAAAGGTGAAAGAAGGTTATTTTTAAACAACCAATTTGGATTCGCAGTCAGAGGTTTGAGATAGCAGAGCACACAAAAAGTCATCATGTAACAAAGAAACAAAGACCAGTAAGGACAAGAAAGTACTCTTTAAATTGTAAACCATGATTGTAGAACAGCTTGGCGGATCCTTCAGAAAGCCAGTTAGAGAACTAGAACACTGGTTTGAGGAATTTCTTTGGAACTCAGAAGAAAATGAAACTAGAACAAAACATTTACAAGAAAGATTGCAACATGAATCTTATATCCTAGAAAATTGCTTTTCTATATAGTATTCCATGTTTAGAAAATAGGAAGGACAAAAGGTAAACTTCAATCAGCGAAACAACTGAAGAGAACTTTTAGATCACAATGCTCAATGAAGGTTCACAAAATAGCTTATATGTAGCTACAGCTTAAGGAATTTCTGAACTTGAAGAGTATTTTCCCCCCAGTGGAAGGTGTGCACATGTCGAAGAAAAATTTACCTATTACAAAATGAAATTTCTAATATGCAAAAAAATTTGCATATTTCTGAGTAAAATTTATAATCTTATCCCAAGTCAAGCTATCATTTATAAGGATAAAATAAAAATATTATAAAACAAGTTAGAATTTAGAAGAATTTCACCATGTCTTTCAGAGGAAAAAAAAATCTTGAGCAACACTATAGTCACATAAAACATGAATCCTGGCAAGAATTGTGCAAAAATTAGGAAACAATAGTAAATAATGAAATTAGTAACATGCATAGTTATAGCCTAATGAATGTTGTTAAAGTATTTTTGAAGATTAAGATATATTTTAATGAAAGATTCTTGAAATACATGGTGCGTTAAGTGAAAAATATTTAAAAATAGCAATAAAATTCCAGATTACTTCAATAGCATCTACATAGTAAGGAAAGACAGTAGTTCAAATATTTTAAAATTCTCATTTTATTGGTGATAAAACTATGGGTAATTTCATTCCCAATATTTAAAGAGATAAACTTTAAATTTTTAAAACATTCAAAGTAAATCATAAGAGTAAAACAGGATCTACAACTCTTAAGACATTGGAAGAAATAAACAGAATAAAGAACAAACCGCTTACTACACCAAAATATAGGAAAACAGAAATGAATATAACCATGAAAATCAAAAGATCTATAAAAAACAAAACCAAATATATAGTTCACTATATATTTCAAATATGAACGAGTTAATTTCTCCACTAAAAGAGAAATAGAGTAGTATGTAGTCATTGTAATGGATTTCATATGGTTATGTTAAATAATATAGAAAATTACTTTGACATATTTTTGAGTGGAAAAATATTCAGGTAACCAGTGACATACAGAATACAATTCTGCTTGATTATAAAATGAAGTGTCTGTGTGCCAACACATACAAAATGATTTTTCAGGAAAAATATTTAATACTTTTATTTGTAAGGATGGAATTTTTGAGATATTTTTACTTTTACTGTTGATTTACTATTTAGCGATGAATATGTATTTTATAACAAAAACAAAATTAAAGTCCTCATATTTCTAAAACAAATATACTTTTTAAAAAAGTTATTATATTAAATCAAAGATAAACATTCAGTAGTGTGCTAGTTATGAGACAATATGATAAACAACCAAAATGGTTGAAAATAAAGGGATAGGCCAAACTGTCTCGGGATAATTTAATTTTGAGAAATCAATTTGAACACTAAGTAAGTAGAATTTAATGCATGCAGCATTAAAAGAGTGACAAGAAAATGAATGATAAGCAAAAGAAAGAGATAGAGGAATTAATGTAGAAAGAAACTCCATTTTATTAGAAGGCAAAAAAGAAACAGGCAAAATGATAAGTGAAACCCAAACATTTGGTAATTCTATCTACAGAGGAGGTAGAGAGAGAGTAAGATGTTGAGAGAAAAGGAACAGAAATGCTACTTAATGCTCCCTGTGAGGGCAGAAGGCCTGCCTGCCTTGGTGACATTTGGGTCTGGAACCTAGAACAGTGCCTGGCACATAGTCAGGATCTCTTATTAGCCTCAGAATGAGAATAAGTTCTGATTTGGGGGTGATTTAAGAAATAATAAAAATTACATGAATCAAGCAAACAACTTTGAAAGACTGAATGAAATAAGCATGAACATTACCAAAACTTAGTAAAAGAAGAAAGAAATGATTTTTAAAGTTATTGAACAAATACCTCTCAGAAAATGTTATGCTTTGTTGATCCTATGGGCAAGTTTCATTAAAACATCTACAGAAAAATTATCTTTAAGTTATTCCATAGAGAAAGAAACAAAAACTACCAATAACTCCAACACAATACCCACAAAACATTGAACACTGTTACAAAATAGAAAACTATACTCATGAATATGGATGTATAAATTCTAAATACAATATTAGCAAATTGAATCAAGACACATATTAAAATACATCCCATGACTTAGTAGTTTATTTTCTCCTCAAGTGCAAGGAAGGTTCAACATTAGATATTTCATTAATGCTCTGCATTATGTTAATAGTGAAGGAAGAAAAACCACATATATTAATAAATACCATAAAACTTTTATAGAATCCAACCTGAAATCCTAAAAAAGTAAAAGAATAAGATAACTTAAACTTGTAAAAAAGGACTCAAAATTAACAATAAAATTCACATTGAATCATAAACAATTCAAGGTACCTCTAGAAAAGTTTAAAAAATAGATTTAACATTGTTTCTATTTAACAATAAATGAAAATGAAATGAGGCTTACATTATTGAAAAGAATATCAGTTGAATATTTTTCTTGTGTCATCAGTACAAAACAGCCAGATTTAGGCTACATAATAGAGAATAGATTGCCTTAGGTAAAAGGAAAGTCCACTTGGGGTGGGTACTAACATCAGAATGGAAACTGTTATTGACCTGTGTTAGGGGAGATTCTTGAGCAAGATACTACCTCTTCCTGCTCCAACCAGGGGATGGAGAAATAAATGGAAACTGGGGGTAGCAGGTTGTACCTTGTGGGCCCCATTCCATGTCTTCACCTAATCTTGAAACTCACCCTTAACTGCAGGCATCCAAATAAATGCTGCCTTCTGTGAGCCTTTCTGTCTAGCTTCTCACTCCTTGAAGATGGAATAACCCAGTTTTTAAGGCAGAAAACCTAAGTTCAAAACATGACTGTGCTACTTATTAGTGCTATAACCTTGGGCAAATTACCTAACACACTGAAACTTCAATATTGGCAGGTGTAAGATCAATTATACATAATTTTCATGGGGTGTTATAACACATATATGAACTATTTTTGTTCTTGACATTTAGTAAAAACACCCAGGAGAGAAAACATTATTTTCACCAGGATTAGCCTAGAATCCTAATTCTTGAGAGGAAAAATCAGCTGAGTGAAAGACAGGCCCAGATCTCAGGTGCAGTAGTCAGGGATATCCTACATAGGAGGTCAGGACATAGACAATTCAGAAGTCCAGGAAAAGAGGGTAAATAGCAACGTGACCATTTGAATGGAAGGGTTTTTGGAAGCAGCAAATTAATTGAAAGCTCTGGGCTGAGAAAGATATCTAAGATTCCTTTGAGTTATAATATGTTGAATCCTCAATTTAGAGAAATCTATAGTAAAAACAAAAAAGATGTTTATCATCAAGGCTTCTAGAGTTAGACTGTGATTTCTAATGTCTAATTGGATAAAATTTACAGGTGGAACCATTTGGGGTCATGGGATTTTGTTTTAATTTAAGTAAGCTCTCATAGTTTCAAGGTATTATAATTGTTATTTTTATATTAGTTTTCATGAATCTCACACACAGATACATCTATATGTACTTGTGAAAACTTACATACATATGAATATGTGTGTGTGTGTGTACACTTATTTATATTTGTAGATTCAACTCTACTAGGAAACTGCTTCTTGTAAGTGTGGCTCTTATCTTTCTTTGCTCTGCTGCTTTTCATTACAGTCCTCCCTAAGCCTCAGCCTGATCTCACACTGTGTGTCTGTATCTGGAGTCAACCTCCCAGGTTGGAAAGACAGATGGACCTTTGTTGTCACAGCTTCTAGAACTCCAACTTATGGACCCCATTGGGTAATGTGTCCTTGCAGCAGTGAACCTATGACTGGAATAGGAGAAGGAAGCCTCATCAAAGTTGTAAAATGCTAATGGAACACAATGTTATCAAAATAAAAGAAGATAAAGTATTCTTTGGTGGTCAGAAAATCAGGGGCAGGAACTGCAGGGGAGATGATGGGAGAGGCAAAGTGACATACACATATTAAAGAAAATAAGCAAGAAGTGAATGAGGTTATAATTCAACCCTGGGGGTTCTGGTGACAAACCACTCAGATTCTGACTTCATGGTACATGTCACCGCCAGCACCCCTCAGTGGAATTATAGCCTTGCATTACAGGGTTCCTTGTCTGTTATTATGCTCAGAAGAGTTTAGAAAATATGCCCAGCGTTGTTGAAATGAGAAGTGCAGGCAGCCAGGCATAACTTGCAATCAAGTTCTTCCTGAAAATGTTCCAGGAGAGCTTTGATGGGTTGAAGTGGCTGCCACATTGTCTCACTGGTAGGCTCTTTTCAAAGAAGTTCATCTTCCATCAGGTTTCTTCTGTTTCTCCCTGGGCCTCACAATTGCGGTGGCTTCTAATGCCCTGTCACTAAATCATGGGGACATTAATGACCAACAAACACCATGGTGGTGACAGGAATCGTGGAAATAAACTAAACATGAAATGCTCATTAAGACAAGTGCTGCATGCTTTTAGAACCATTCCTCTTTTAATACAGCTAAGTAAGGTGGGTGATGAGAGACTTGTGGCAGAAGCAAGGAAAGTTAAGATTAAAACACATAAAGGGCCAAGTTTCTGGGTCTTTTAGGAAAAAGTTTTCTGAGGACCTCTGGCTCATTCCTTGTCTGGAATCACCAAAAAGTGGGGAGGGGTTGACTATAATTCTAGGTCTCTCTTTCATTAATTTCAGTGAACATTTATTTAGAGCAGCAAATTATATTCTCCAGCACAATGTGTAACCAAATAAATGTTCACTACATGACATATGAAAAGATCATGGATAATTCTTATCAAAATAAAACCTGAATTGGTACATTAGTCATTTATGTGTGTGTGCGTGGTGGTGGTGCTGGGGATTAAACTCCAGGGTGCTCTTACACTGAGCTATATCCTTAGCCCTTTTTATTGTTGATTTAGAGACAGGGTCTCCCTAAGTTGCCCAAGCTGGCCTTGAATTTGCAATCCTCCTGCTTTAGACTCCCAAATTGCTGGAACTACCAGCATGCCACTGTGCCACTGGGTGGTTATTCATTTTTAGTCCTCTACCCCTGCCAAACTCTTAGCATAGTGCCCTCAAGTACAGTAAGAAGTAAGTGAAGTGAGGAATGTAGGAATTGGGTGGATGGATTATAAATGAATGAAAAGATGGATGGATGAGTGGATGGATGGATGAATGAATAGATGGACAATAGATGTTTCAACCTGATAACATAAAACATCAAAAAAGATAGGAAAGAGGTGGCCCACCTCCTAACGAAGGTTTTGATGTATATCTGTCCCCATACCTTCATCGTGGCCGACATTTCTTATAGATCTTGCACTCCTTTCACTAAGTGGCTTGATATCTTCAGAACAAAGACCCCCAATCATAGAGAAGGGCACTAGAGATAAATTCCAGAATTTTTCACATTCTTAGCCCACATTTTGCCCCCAGAAAGGTGGCATTCCAGTAGTCCAATTTAGAAATAAGTTGGGTGGTGAGAAAGCTCAGCTTTCATAGTGAGGACACAGTTTCTTGCCTACACAGAGGAGGTTGGATTTTATTTTTTTCCCCAACTAAGGTTGTATGTGGGTATCTGAGAAATGATTCAAGCAGAACTCCCATGATACAGACTGCCCTAACATCCTACCAAAAAAGAAACATAAACACAAAACAAACAACAAAAACCCACTGTACTTTCCATGAAGTCTCTGAATATGATACTAAAATAATTTCCTTTTTTTAAATATTGGCAATTTCTAAACTGTGATATAGTTGTTCATAACCACCATCTTTATTATTTATGCATTTTAACAGTGGTAGATGTCAAAAAACATGATAAGTAGGAAGGTGGATTAGGCAAAAAGATACAACTAATTTTGTATCATTTGCAAAACAGGAAACAAAGCAAGTTAGAAAATTTAGTTCTTAAAGTCTCTTTTATGCATTCATCCAGAATAATTGTAAACATTAAAAGTACATATTTTGTATTTTAAAATATATTTTAAAGGAGAGCTTTCTGTGATAATAACTTTTAGACATTAAATTATTGTAAAGAAGCTCTCCAATTAGTATTAAACTCATTGGTAGAGTGAAAAAGAACTTTTGTTTCTTGGGCCCCTCTCCTTCCCTTAACTCTCTAACTTCCTCCTCAACCTCGAGACCCAGACACAAAACTGAAGCTGAGCTACCCATTCTTCTTTTGCAATTCTTGGCTTGATTTCTATTTCACATTTCATATTTTATAGCAGATTAAACAGAAAGTTTTATGTTGTATTTCATAACTGCTGTTTTTAAATTTAAATACAAGAAAGTTCTTTCTTTGGTAATCACCTTGCTTTCTTAGATAAAGGCTGCCTAAGAGATTCAAATTTTCAAAGTGGGAAATCATTTTACCTACAGATGATAAGTTTGGTTTTCCTATTCCAATAATTATTCCTCTCGTTTTAAGTGTATTTCCTGAGACATCTAATACTAATACTGTTAAAAAGACCCTTCTCAGCGTTGTGATCTTGGGAAAACTGCTAAATCCATATGTGTTTGTTTCCTTATCTGTAAAACTGAAATACTACTATTAATTACTTAATAGAGCTATACTTAGGACCTTATAGAGGAATATAAGTGCTTATTTATATAGCAATCTAATTATTTAATCCATGTAGAGTAAATATCAACAATTTCTAAATTGTGATAGTGTTCATAATCATCATCTTTATGAATATATACCATACAACAGCTGTGTGTTTCTATTTTTACATTTTGCCTACCTGTTTCTGCAAAATTTGAGGTGTTCAGAGAATGCAATATACATGGCTTTTTTAAAGATAAATACTAAGACGGGAATGATTTTGCCTAATTTCTCTTTCAACTCACTTTTCTAAAAAAGGATTTGAGAACCTATTTTAATTATTCCAAGATTTAGGCTTAAAACTGTCCCTTTTGGGAAAAGTACTAAAATTATTTTCTGTTTTCTGCTTATCTCAGCAACAAGTTGTGGCACAGACATAGCTAAAAACACTTTTGATAAACAATATAGTAAAGGAAACTAACATAAATTTTTAATACAGAGGAGACTTTTAATAATGTGGAGTTCAGTCTTCTCATTTTATAGAGAAGAGATAAACAGAACAATTACCTGAAGTTTTGTGATATTTGTGAAGAAACTATGAAACATCTAGTGACAATACTGCTTTTAATTTGAGCATGACACATCATTCATTTATTAGTTAATAAATATTTATTAAGCATTCATTATGTGAAAGAACTAAGTATATAGCAGTAAGTAACATGATTAAGTAAATAGGAGCAATATTCAAATGTCAGAAATTAATAAATAGCTCTATATCCCAGACCACATGGAGATGATTTTTGTTAACATCTCCACATGAGATAGATAACCAGAAATCAAAGTTAAGTGAGGCATTGATCTCATTTATTCAATATATGGTCAAAAGTAGACATCTAAATATAAACCTTGCCTATGTTTAAAACAATTCTAAACCTATAACCTACCCCAAGCTAACAATATCCCTCCTGGACAACTGCAGCAGTTGTCTCCTTGCATCAATCAGAACATTTTTCACCACTACCCTGTTGAGATCTAGCACTGCACTACTTAACACTGTCCAATGGCTCCCCCTATAGTACCAGGAATTTATGGTTATATAATAATGACCCCAAACTTAGTATCTGAGAACCATCACCATTTATTCTTTCTCATGTGTGCACAAGTGAATTGGACAATTCCACTGATCTGGATCCGGCTTAGCTGATCTTTGCTTGACTCTCCAGTGCCTGCAGTCGGCTTCCGGTTCTATTGAACCCTTCCAATCAAGGACGGCTTCACTTGTCAGGGAGTTGCCTGGCTATTGCCTAGGGTAATGGTGTGATTGGGCCACATGTGTGTCATAATCCAGAAGGCCAGCCCAGACTTGTTCTCATAACAGTGCCAAGGGGGTTTCAAGAGAATAAGCAGAAGCATACAAGACCAAGCAAGTCTCTAAGTCAGCCCAGAATCAAAGCATGACAAAACAGACTTTGCCTCTTGATACGAAGAAGTGCAATTTCCATTGCAAAAGGTACAAATACAAAAAAGGTTGGGAGAACTGGAGACATTTTACATTCAATCTACCTCAAATACACTAAGTTTTAAATTGTTATGATGGTCTAGTATGCCTTTCAAGCTTCTATGTTCCTCTTTACCTCCCTTTGTCCTCCTCTCCTGTTTCCTACGACTCAGATGCACCAGCCATTTTGTTGCCTGTTGTGCATGCTGAGCTTAGTCCTATCTCAGAGCCCTTGTACCTGCTGTTCTCCTACTTGGAACACTCTATCCCCATGACTGTCTCTTTTTTCTTTCTTCTGTGGTATTGGGGAATGAACCCAGGGCCTTGAACATATGAGGCAAATACTCCACCACTGAGCTACACAGTCCAATCCATGTCTACTCGTGTTCAGTATCAACTCCAAAGCAATATCTTCAAAGAGAACCTCCCCAACAACATGGTTAGACTATTATCTTCAGTCAGTCTCTATCACATCACCTTAATCCTCATCCCTGCTAGCCTTTATCTTTATCTAAAATTTCCTTATTTGGTTGTTTATTGTCTATCACCTTCAATTAAAGGATAGAAAGTCTGTCTGTTTACAGCCATCTCTTCC